>NW_008825168.1:386410-397874 GCF_000699105.1 Pygoscelis adeliae
TAATTACAGGGCTGTTTGCCGCTGTCTTTTTTAATACCTTTCTCGGAGATGTTGGTACTCACGGGGGAATCAGTTCCTCTGGTTTGAATCTGCTGGTGCTGATGGGGATTTTGAAACCCACCCTGAACTGGCAGCGGGGCTGGGATTGATATCCAAGCCTGAAATCCGCTGGCTGCAGCACGCCCGTGCCCACCTATTGCTTTTTTCCCCTTGATGCAACTCTCCCCATTTTTGCCTCCATGCATTTGCTTCCCCCATCCAGTCCTTGCTCTCCAGCTTCCTTATTTCACCAGAGATGCGCCTTGGTTGCTCCCAGGCTTGAGACACATGGGAGACGCTAGTAATTGCTTGGTTTTTCTATGGGGAGAGGGACCAAAAACCCACAGAAGGGTAAAGTGCCGGAGGGCGAAGCACAGGGTGGGGTGAGCCTAGCCCAGCAGCTGCCAGCACATCCCGCTGTGTTTGGGGGCTGGGGCTCACCTGGGATCACCAGAGGGATATGCTTGCTGCCTTTTTGCTTAGCCCAGGCCACTGCCCGGAGCCGGGAAGGAGGACGGGGCTGCGCTTGCATTGCTTGCTTGTGCTCAGATTTGGAGATGTTGTCTGCCTCTCCCCTGGAGTTGCCTGGCTCTGCACCGCTTGCCTGGAGGGATTCCCGCAGCTGGATCCCGCAGCAGTGCCCTGGGACTGGGGGACTTGCCCAAGGTGATGACGGAAAGCGGTGGTGGAGCAGGGGTACGAAAGGTCCCCGCGGCTTGGGCTTGCTCCGAGCGTGGGGTGGGGAATGACTGTGAGAGAGGTGGGAAGGACACACGCACCCCAGAGGTATGCTCTTTGCTTGGCTCTCTGCTTTCTTAAGTAGGTTTGAAGTCCGTAATGAGGAAATGACTGTCCTGAGCATCGCTCTCCCCCGTGCCCTGGGCATCACTCCTGGGGAAGCCCATCTTCAGCAGTGACCTGGGATCAGGCCGGGGAAGTGCAGGGTGTGAGTCGCAGGGTGGTCACAAAGTCCCACTGGAGATGAGGATGTGTGTGGACGAGGGGTTTGTGATGGCAGGAGAGCACCAGGCTGGAGGGTCCCTGGTGTCCATAGCAGAATGGAGCACCTGCACGGTCCTGTCTGCGTGCCCTGGGCTGGCTTCTGCTCTCAAACCAGTGCAGACCAGTACAGGTGCCACTGGAACCAGTCAGGCTTTCCCTGTGTAAGAGGAGAAATTCCCAAGACCCTCTCCTAGCTGTCCCATTGTGTCCAGCTCTGCGCCTCCTCCACGTTGGTGTCATGCTGAGCCTGACCCCTCTATGTCACGGTCCTGTGTCACCTTGCTCCCAGCCCAGTGTGGGCGAGCGTTGGCACTGCCCCATTCCAGCTGTAACCTGGTGCGAATCAGCACCGCTCCCCTAAAATCAGCACCCCACGTTCTCGGCTGATGTGAATCAGGGACGACTTGCAGGAGCGGGAGAAGATACTGGCAATCAGGACGGGTCCTGTAAATCGGGTGCTCCTTGCTGGCTGGGCAAAGCCTCGCTGCTCTACGGAAGCCCATGGTGCAATCCCCTGCCTGGTGTAGACTCCTGGCAGCGGTGCCATCAGCAAACAGCGAACAGGAAACCTGACCCTTCGCACCAAAACATTTCATTAATCATGCTCCAGACATGCTCAGCAAAGCAATGCAAAGCCCTGAGCTGTGAAAGCGCCTGCAGCAAATGGGAGGGGGAGAGAGAGCAAATCAGCGTAGAAACCGTTTGTAGAAATGTCCGGGGATGGCTCTGACTTCATCTCAGCACCAAAAGGTGTTTCTTTTGTGACAGTGCTGGATTCAGGCAAGAATTCACCGTGGGGCCGGGAGAGCCCTGGTCCAGCTCACCCAGCTCTTGGTTTTGCAGGACATGGGGAGTTCAGGCAAGTTTATCAGCTGGAAACCAAAGCCAGGGTTTTCATGTGTCTATAACATTGGCCAGTAAGAGAATTCACTGTCATCCCCTTTGTGGAGGAAGATTTCCGTGGCTGAGCATCATTTTGACAGTGCCGCGACGGTGTTGGGCTCTGAGCCAAACAACGTTTGCAGGAGAGGGAGCATCTTTTATTAGCCTGGCTACTGTTGTTAGAAATTGTGGCTCAGCTTTTGGGTTCAAGAGACTTGGGTGTTGAAAACTTGTCTAATAAAAGATATTACCTTTCCCTGTAGCCCTTGGTTTCCCCGTGCACCTGCGTAATATTCTCCCCGTAGGTCTCAGCTGGGTGATGCAGCACCGTGGACAGACAGTCCCAGTGTCACAGCCCCGTCCCGCTGGGTGCTGCTGGCCTTCCTCTCCCTATCGCCTCCCAGCTCATTGCCCAGACCCTCCTGGCCGCATCCAGCTTTCAGTTCCATGGGCCAAAATCTGCAATGACTGGGGCATCCCTTCCAATTTTCACTAAAGACTCAGAGAATTTGGCTTCCTTCTCTTTTGGGCACCAAGCCAGAACCCAGAATTGTGAACAGTTCAGTTTGGGGAGGATGTGGAGAGGGACTTGGCACCAGAACCTTGCCCAGGCAATGAATTAAACGTGACGTGTGATGACAGGCAAAGCCAACGCGCAGAGTACTTGGTTGTTGGAGCTCCATGGTCTTCAGTGAGTGAGACTTGATTTTGGGGGCAGAGGGGTCAGTGCATTTGATGGGCAGTTTGGAAGATCTGGGCTCTGGTATGTTTTACCTACTTCATGGTATTTGTTTTCTGCACAAGGAGTTTCCACACAGTTAAGGCTGGGCCAAGTGTTTTTATTCACCTGGAGAAGATCAACATCAGCATAGAGTAAAAGAGATGGGGTCCTCAGGCTGAGAGCCCACCCCTGCAACCTCCCTGCTCCCTGGAGCACTGCTGCTGGGCTGGATCCGCTTCTCTCCTAGGCACGTGAATTCTGGTTAGGCTCTGATCCCTCTTTTCTTAGGAAAAAAGCATCCTGCATCTCCCCCACCCTCTCTGTAATCCAGTCAAAATCAAAAAGATTTTGTCTCCTAATGAGATGCTAGAGCACAGATCACCTTTGAATCTTTTTCTTTCCTTCCTCTTTTTTCTTTCTTCTATGGTGTTTCACTCCTTGCCAGAGTATAATTATGAAGATTAAAATGCATAAACAAGGTCTTGCATAATGATGAAGATATTGTCTTCATATAGGAGGGGTGAGAACGAAGAGCAGGATCAGCTCTGATTATTTAATCAGGTGATGCTTCTTTAAAATGTCCCTTGGGGGAGGAGACAGCTGGCAGCAGGGTGGAGCCTTTGCCTGGGTTTTGTACCATAACCTGCTCCCAGGGAGGACCCTCAGTCATGGGGCACAGCTGGGCTTTGACCTCCTCCTCCTCCTCCTCCTTCAGCTTGTGCAGGAGCCACTGTGCTGTTGTCCTCTCCTGCCAGGGAGGTGCCACGGCAGACAGCTTTCCCCCTCTCCTGCTCTAAGGACAAATTCATCCCTCCGAGGCTGAGAGGGGTGCTGCAATCCCCTCTATCGTGTTCCCAAGAGCCTCTTCCAGAGCCAGCGCTGCACCATGTGGCTGGGCACAGGGTGTGATAATGGGAATGGACTAATGTCCCCAAATCACCCCTGCCCCAAGCAATTTGTGGGACACCACGTTGCTTTGCAGCATCAGGGATGCTCTGCCGCCTCTGCAATCACCTCCCTGCCGGAGCTGGACCACAGCTTTCTGGAAACCCTTCTCTGAGGTCTACTCTGGGAGAGGGGCCGAGGTCCGTAGTCATCTCCACATGCAAACACCGCAGCTTGATGGTTCATCAGCATCTGCCGGGGAGGGGATGGCTGTGCTCTGCTGGCGGCTGCTTGTAGGGCGTGCCAGCTGTGCCTATAGACAGGCCTTCAGGGACAGGAGTCTGGATTAGCCAAGTGCACGATGCTTTTTATAGCTTGTTTAAACTGCTTTCCACCCCCCAGGGCAGGCTCATGCAGAAATAAAAGGGGCTTGAGCTGCTTCGCTCCTGGATTGCCTGCACGGGGATGTCAGGCAGTTTTACTGATGCGCTTGAGTGTCCCCTCTCCCCGGTGGGTCAACTGTTCCGGCGCCTGCCTGCAGGTCTCCAAAAGGGTTAGTGAGTGAGTGCATTGGGTTGAGTGTGCTGCTCACAGAGCTTGTTAATGCTAATGAGCCCAGGGTGTTCCTTTTTCTCTTGATTAGGGGATCGGGAGCTGCATGATGCTGCTTGTCCAGAGCCTGTGGCCAGGTGACCTTGATCTGTTGGGACCCAGCTGGGCTGGGGCAGGGCTGATCCGTGGGAGCGGGGTGATGGGCAAGGGTTAGATGCCTGTCTGTGGTGGGCAGGGCTGATCCTCCTCGGAGCAGGTAGAGGAAACTCTTTGCTCCTGAGCTGCCTGATGCTGAGAGCAAAGCTGCCCTGGGTCTGGGGCTCAGGTGTGCGTCAGCTGTGCGAGAGCATCATCGGAGCTGGCAGGATGGAGGTAGGGAGCCAGTGGGGTCCCGTGAAGGCACCGTGTCTTGCCCAGGAGCCTCTCCGGGCAGTCCCCTGCCTGGCCGTGCCGTGCTGGGGCAGTAGGGACCCGCCCTGGGAGCTCCTCCAACAGATCTCCCTGGGGAAGCCCAGTCCTTCTTGAGCTGCTTGATGCTGTACTTCAGCTCTCCACAACATCTTCTGTAGCTAAGGAGTGCTTCGAAGCAAGTTGGTTTATTTGCCAGCCCTTTCCAGCAACAGATAATTGTAACGCTGGCACGTTGTAGCCCAGACTTCATGGCTGGCTCCTAATCCTCTGCCTTTTAACTACACAATAACAATTAGATGGAGGGCTGTGGCATTTCTTCGCAAGCCTTTCTCTGGAAAAGCCTGGTTTTGGTGTTGGGCGGCTGCTCTGTGTTTCTGTGCGTGGCTCCTGAGCCCTGCGGATAATGCTGTGAACTTGTAAAGGAGAGTTACTGGTTCCTGTCCTCAGTAGTTTGCTTCCCTTTGGCTCAGGGATGCTGAGAGGCAGAAATGCCAGCGGGCACCCTTAAGGGCTTGCTCAGCTCCCTGTCCCACGTAGGATTTATCTATTTGAAGACGAACCTGTTGTTTCACAAGGCTGGCTGGCAGCTGTCTTTTCTCCTTCTCCTCCTTGAAGTTTTCCTTGGGTTTGGCTGGCTGAGATCCCCGGTACGGCCGCGGCTCTGGGAGCTGTCATACACAGCGCCTGGCAGTGGCTCTGCCGGCTCTTTGCCCATGTGTCTGTTGGAGGATGTTGCACCTCCGCGGAGATTCGGAGGCGGCAGCAGCATCTCTGAGCAGTGGAAAGAGGCCAGGCGTCTGTCCCTCAGCGCAGCGTGCTCTGCTTGCACGCCGGGGAGACGGGAAGGCTTGGCTTGATGCTCCCTGGTGCACAATAACCCTCCTGCTTGCACAGAGCTCCCGCCTTCAGCCTTTTCACCCCCCAAAAAAGTTACTGGCCTGAATTTGGCCTGAATAGGAGCAGCGCTGAGAGCTCCTGCCTCTCTCGCAGCTGGAGGTGACCACGAGCTCGGCTGGGAGCGACGTGCGGGTCGGCATCCTGCCCGGTGCGTCCCCGTGGGAGACGCTTTCCTGCCAGCCTGGACGACCAAAGTGGCGGTGGGATGGTCCCAGGCCACTGTGTGTGCTGCCAGCACGGGTTCCTCCTCGTCCTGCTGCGCACAGGGCTGCCCGCGCTGTGCAGGCGATGCCGGACACAATGGCAAATACTGGTGGCCTAGTTACAGGGGGAACAAAGACCTTTTTTTTTTTTAAAAGGTTTGTTGTGGATTTTTTTTAAGATCCTTTGGGAGGAAGGGAAGGTACAAGGTCTCTCTTTTCTCTGGAATCTCCCAGGAGGAAAATGGGTATTGTTTATTGTAGCGGTTCCTGCCGTCTGGGTTATTGGGCCGGATCTAGTGGAGCGTCGTAAGGGCAGTCGTGTTCTCGCTCAGCTTTCCCACCGAAGGTGCACGTCCTCCGCTCCCTCGCGAGGCCTGCCTGTCGGAGCAGGCTGCAGGGATTTCGGAGGCTGTTCTCAGGCAAAACCCGCCTGCTCGGTGCCAGGGTTTGGGCAGAAGCATCTTGGGGGCTTTTCATGAGGCACGTGTGGGTCTGGCCGTGGTTGGGGTGAGGTACTGGTGTGCTCTCGTGCGGCTGGGGCCGCAGAGGTGCTCCTTGGCCGGGCTGGATGGGGTGAACCACGGGGATGGAGCGGTTGGGAAGGAGGGAGGGATTGTCCCAGCTGCCTCTTCCAGACACCCCAAAACAAAGTGGCTCCTGCTGCTGTGCAGAGGGGTTACCCTAGTGGGGTGAGGGGTGGCGGGGCTGTTCCAGGAGCGAGCCAGTTCCTCGTCATACCTTGCTACAGATCTGCTTTCCCTCCCGCAGGATATTCGTGCTGGGCATTGGATTTTTTACCCTGTGCTTCCTAATGACGTCGCTGGGAGGGCAGTTCTCAGCCAAGCGCCTGGGGGACTCGCCCTTCACCATCCGGACTGAAGGTAAGTGCGGGTCCATGCCCGTCCTGTCCCGCGTGATGCTCGATGACCCCCACGTGCATGGTCCAGCCAAGCTGACGAGCACCAGGGATGCAGGGAGGATGGTGCTCAGGTGCCTCCATTCCCAAGGCTCCCTCCTGACCTGTTTCAGGGATGTCAGGATGACTCAGGGTCCTGTTGGCCCTTCTTGCCGTGGCACGGGGTGCTTTGCAGCCATGTGGCTAAAACCTGGCTGTGTTCACATCCAGAGGTGTACAGGCACAGTGGGGACATGTGTGTGCTGGAGTGTGGATGCTGACCCTGACTCGCAGCAGAGGGATGGGAAAACATGGGTGACTGGGGCTAACGGGATTAGACCTTCAACTGCTGGTGGTGGTGTGGGTTGCATGGGCTGCACCCAGTCTGACGTGCTGAGGATTTGGCTCGGGTGCTTGGAGGGCTCCGTGGTTTTGGGCAGTTTCGGTCTGCAGGGAGTGGAAATTGTTCCTTAGGGATGGGAAAATAAAGGCCTTTGTGTTTTCGTGGAGGTACTGAAACGTAGAATAGAAATATTCTGATTTTTACCAAGTGTGCTTTCTGTTACATTTTTTTAAAACACCTTTTTTGGCAAGATGTGCAGGCAGCTTCCATGGTGGGAGGGTCATGTCCTGCCCTTGCTCTGGGAGGATGCTGCTGCACTGAATTGAGCTTCGCCCTGACTTTTCCTCTGCAGTCCCAGCCTGGAGCAGCACGACTGAATTGCACAGAGGGAAATGCCCAGCTTGAACTCTGGTGAGCAGGGTGAGATAGGCTTGGTCAGGCTACCACGGTCTTCTCTTCCTCCATACCAAAGACATGGAGGGATTTGAACTCCCCAGCCTTGCCTGGAATGTGATTTTTGGACATTAAATCCTTTCCTTGCAGTGCTGGAAGAAGTGCTAATTGCTTTCCTACAGAAGGAGAGGACTAAGTGGTGGTTTCCAGAAGTCGGATGGTGCTTGTAAACTGCTTAGTTGACTTCCAGAGAGATTAATGTGCGGCCTGCGGCAGCTGGCTTTGTGTTCTCCCCCGTGGATGGAGCACACGGCGGCTGGCGTTTCTCCCCCTGTGCTCCCCTAATTGTTCCCATCACCAACTCCATTAAGCCCCTTCTCCAAGGGACTGGTGTTTGCCTGGCTGACCTCAGCCTGAGCAGGTTGCAGGATCAGTGCCTTTCGGTATTTTCTGCACGTTTTGCTGTGCTCGGGGTACCTGCCCCTGCAAGGAGGGTGGGTGGGTGCTGTGTTAATGTCCCTGTCCCCATGCCAAGCGCGGCTCCCAGAAGAGCTGGTGAGTGAAGCCTGGTTATAGGGGATTTCTTCCTTCTCGGGATGAGAAGCGGCACGTGAGGAGGGTGGGCAGAAGCCCCCAGACCACTGCCTGCTCCGAACTTGGCTTTTGAGGAGATCGATCCTGAAAAGATTCCCGAGCTTGGAATAAAAGGTCTCACAGCTGCCCTCTGTCCCAGGAGAGCCCCAGCGTCCCCAGGGAGTTTGCAGAGAACTAGAAGAAATGCAAAGAGGGACTGACTAACTGTGGGAGCTGCCCGAGCTGAGGGGTGGCACAGGTCGTGCTGCAAACAGCAGCGAAGGCTTCCAGAAACCTGCAGAAGCCCCTGGTCCCACCCCAGAGGACTCTAAAGTTGTGGTGAAATGATGGCAAAAAGACAATTATTCAGCTGCTTTATCCCCTTTCTGGATACCTTGGAGTGGAATAGCTTTTCCCATCCTTATTCTTGTCACCAATTTAACGCAGATCTTTGAGTCTGCTGATTCCCATGCTTGTGTCTCTGTTGTTTACCGGGTGCAATGTCAGTGCAGTCCTGGAGCTGGATCCAAAGAAACCTTTTTCAGGCTCTCACACCTCTGAGTCCTCCACACTTATTGCTTTAGGTGATTAAATCAAGGTGTGTAAATGGGTTCACCTTCTTGCATCTGAGCTCCCGGTCATGGTGGGCCCCTTGGCTCTGCTAAGGGGTATGCGGCGAGCGCCTGCCTTGCTGGCCAGGAGGGACGCCCGCTGCTTTGCTCTGTGGGTCTGGATGTCGGTTCTGGTAATGGCTGATCAGTCTCATTTAAAGAAGAAAAAAGATTTGTGATCTAATTTTTCAAGCTTTTGACTTCTTAGGTCTGTAACTGGCTAAAGCAAGTCCTGCTTTGTTAGAAAGCTCAGAAATTCAATGTAAAACTATTATTTTTCTTTATTGGATGGATTTGCCAAGTAAGGTATTGCTTCCAGATGAATCGCTGCAGATTTGGCTGTTGTTGTGTTTCTTGTTGTGGAAGATTTGGTTCATTCATGGTCTCGCACACCGTTTTGAAACACGAAGCATCCTCTCTGCTGTTTCTGGAGGAAGGATGCCGTTTTGGAAGAGGGTTATATTCTTTGTCCCCAGGACTTGGCAGGCACAACCCGAGAGGCTTTTTCTAGCTCTTTAACACCGGGTTCAGGCTGTTGGGGTTCAGCCTTTCCTGTGATAGTGGTATGTAGGGACTGGCCGCTCTGCCTGGTGATGTTCTCAGCAGGGCTCCTGCATACAGCTACACGGGGTGAGAACCCCGGAAAGCAGAGCGAGACCAAGACCTCAGGGCATGTATAAGACTGGAGCTGGACAGGAGCCGGCCAATGTCACTGCAGACCCCTCTCTGTCGCCTTTGAAAGGTTGTGGCTGTTTGGGGAGGCTCTGATGGCTGGAAAAACCAACTGTCGCACCCATGGAAAAAGGCAGGAGGGACGATGCACGCTGGGCAACCTCACCAGTGCCACTGGGAGATGGGGGAGTCAAAGCCTCTGGGAAGCTGGCGAGGTGGGGGAACTCCATCCTTGGAGACTTCCGAAACACATCTGGCTGACGTGAGGCTGTGGGCAGCTTGGTCTGACCGCCAGGTCTGCCCTGCTTGGAGCAGGCGGTCGGAGAAGGGACTCCAGAGGTCCCTCCTGGCTGGGGTGATGCTGAGCTCATGTGGAGGAGCGCTGAATGCACTCCAGTGAAGTTGGTGCGGGTTGATGGGAACAGAAACGGATATGCTTCTTATTAGTGCTGCGAAGTCTCAACAGGTCTGTTTGAATAACAAACTGGCATTTAATTAACATGTGTTATGGATCCCAAGGAAACCCAAGAAATACTGCTGGTTATTATCGTTGCTGTTAAGCGCGCAATGCTGGTCAGAAGACGAGCTCAAAGGAGCAGGTTAATTTTACTGGGCTGATTTGCTCTTGATGTGAGTAACGGTGGGAGTCGGGCCAGTATTTGCACAAACCTGGACAGGTTCAGCACCGTTGGCTTTGGAGGAGTTATTGGGTGCGTGGCCTCAGGTCTGCCATGTGTTGGAGCCCGGGCTTGAATATCCCCTGGGACCAGGCTCCCGGTGCGAAACCCTCTGGAATGCCTGGGGAAGGAGCCTGGTCCCTGCTGCTGCTCTCCTCTCCGCATGGGTTCATCGAAGCGTTGGGTTTAATGGGCCCTTTTGAGCATTATTCATTAATGGGTTAATTTTGCATTGCAAGCTGGCAGCATCCTCTCCCCCTACGCTCTGGGTGTGGGCTGCTTTACCATCGTAGCCGGTGTATTTAGTCGGGTATGTTTGTGGCTAGCGAGTGTCCGCTCCTGCGGGCCTTCCTGGGGGCCATCTTGGCTTTTGTTGGCTGTTTGCTCCGGTCCTTGTTTCCACACGTCCTGCCAGGCTCAGCAGCGATGCTCTGCAAGTGAAGTTGCCCATGCGCTTAAACGCCTGCAGGGTTGGGGTGGCTGCAAAGAGCTGGGGGGGTCAAGCCCAGCACCCGAGGACTTAAAAATAATTTGTATTGGAGAAATCCTGTTGAGTTGTGGATAAGTGGTAAACCCCATGGATTATGGTCCAGGCTAGGCTGGGGCCGTTCCTATTTCTCCATGAGTGTCCTGACCAGCCCAGCGCTGAACCTTGGATGTTGCAATCCAAGGGGAAGCTTATGAAAATGCCCCAGACTTGCCCAGAGCTTTCTTGGCTTCTGAACTGTGTGAGCAGCCGATCAAAACCAAAATGAAGATAGATGTGAGGCAGGAGCATGAAAAGGAGAAATGGATAATGTCACAGTCCAAAAGTTAATCCCATTTTAAATTTTATTTTTATATGTGAATTCCCTTCTCGGAGGCTCTCTCCAAAAGCCATGTTTCTCGGTGTGTGCCAGAAATCATTCCTCAGATGGATTCTCTGCTTGGTGATTCGATGCAGCAGAGGCTTTGTATCTTAATAATAAATAAAAAAACCTTCTGAAATACAAGTTATTTTATCCTAATCCGCTGCTGTCAGGTAAACAGAGACAAAGGTTCCTTTGTTTTGAAATGGCCACTGAGAGAATTTGTTCTACAAACAAAGATCTAGATAAAAAAAGAGAACAGACAAGTCTATAAATTTGGGATGTGGGAGATGCTTTGGGAACGACTCTAGGCTCCAGAGATTGAGTTTTCTGTGCCCTCTTCTCTCCTCCTCTTTAGAATTTAAAATGTTTGGTTGTTTTGGTTTGTTGTTTTTTTTTTTTTTTCCCTGGGCATCTTTCTTTCGAGCTGTCTTGGGGCAGGGGGCTGATCCTGAAAATGCACCAAAACCTTTAATTGTGTTGTGTTGTGGTTTAACCCCAGCCGACAACTAAGCCCCCCCCAGCCGCTCGCTCACTCCCCCCGCAGCAGGATGGGGGAGAGAATCAGAAGAGTCAAAGTGAGGGAACTCGTGGGTTGAGATAAAGACAGTTTAATAGGTAATGCAAAAGCCGCGCACCCAAGCAAAGCAAAACAAGGAATTCATCCACTGCTTCCCATGGGCAGGCAGGTGTTCAGCCATCTCCAGGACAGCAGGGCTCCGTCATGCCTAACGGTGACTTGGGAAGACAAACGCCATCACTCCAAACGCCCCTCCCCCTCCTCCTTCTTCCCCAGCTTTATATGCTGAGCATGACGCCATATGGTGTGGGATATCCCTTGGGTCAGTTGGGGTCAGCTG
>NW_008825168.1:397935-401312 GCF_000699105.1 Pygoscelis adeliae
CTGTTTCCAGCACAAATCCAAAACACAGCCCCATACCAGCTACTGGGAAGAAAATGAACTCTACCCCGGCCAAAACCAGCACATGGCGCTTGCAGTGCGGCTGGGGAGGGATTTGGCAGCAGTCCCTCTGCCTGCGGCTGTGCCCCACTCTGGTTTCGGCGCTGATGTACGTCCCGCTGGTGGAGCTTGCTGCTGCAGGGGATTAACAGAGGGAAATAGGTTATTAAGTGTTAAAATGTGATTAGATGTGGCTAGAATATTGCCTGCAACTGCTGTAGCTAGTTTAAAAAATGGAAAGACTTCTGATTTCTCCTGCTGTTCGTTCCTGTATGGTAGGGTACGAGGTGGTGGAGGAATTTGCTGCAGGCCCAGGGCATGTGTAGGACAGGTCCTGATGTCCCGAAATGGCCAGAGCCGAGCTCTGCCCTCGCTGTGGGCTGCTGGCCCTCGCAAGAGGGCACTGATTTATTTTCAGCTGACCTTGGTGGTACTTTGATACAAGTGCTTTGAGTGGTTCGTATAGATAAAGATATCTCGGTGCTTGGGGTCTGTGTGCTGCAACAGCAGTTCTCGTGCTGAGGTCCTTGAATCTCCATGCCTTTGGGAAGCGGTGGTTTGCTGAGCACTGGAGTTGTGTGTTTGCTGTTCCCATATAACTGTCTTTTCAACCCGTTTTCAAGTGTTTCCTGCCTGGGTTGGTGTTCAGCTTGAGAGCTCGACGCCTGCCTTTCTCCACCCCAAAATGAGCTCCCAGCGGCATCTCCAGCTGGTTTCCCGTTGGTGACCACAAACGGGCTCCTGCATTGTGTTTCCTCAACCAGTTTGGGAACAGGATCAGTGGGGACAGGGGACAAAGGAAGGACAAAGGTGGGGGTGAGCCGCTTCTAGAGCGCAAGCTGGAAAATGCAAGTGAGCAGGGGTGAAGCACATCCTCTGCAAGGCTGGTGCACCTTGTCCTAGGTTGCTGAGATGTGTTTTGGGGCCTGATCTCCTCGGGGCTGTAGGGTATGGACCCTGATGGGATATTAAACAGCTTGTGGACTGGGGTAAGGGGTTTCCCAGTCAACCTGATGTGCAGATGAAGCTGCCCAACACCATGGGGACTTTCTGCAGCTGGCCAGTGGTAACTGCCTTGGCCTGCAAATCTGTCTGGAAGTGGGCAGCGCACCAGTGCCTGCGGGGACTTTCTTTGGTCTGTGGCACGGCAGAAGTGCAGGTGGCCAGAGAACAGCTTCTGCTGCAAAAGCCTCTGAGATTTTGTCCTTCACTTCCATTTTGCAGGGAAAGAAAATTAAATGTGAAAAGGTTATGGAGAAAGCCTGCTGGGGAAGCCCCCCTTGCTGGCTTGGGGCAACCTGTCCTGGATGCAGGCTGTGGGTGAAGCTGAGCAGTGCTGCTTTCTTGGGGCATCAGAATGGCTCTAGTTTGCTGACTTGGGGTACGGGACTCTCTGGAGAGGTCCAGCAGACAACGGTCAAGGCATGTTGCACTGGAAATTGTGCTTAACGTCACCTGGCAGAAATCCTGCCCTGCTCTCCCCAAACCCAGCACCCCTCCTGGTTCCAGCTACTGGAGTGCTCTGCCTCTCCCGCGACTGTCGCTTGCTCCTGTTCCTGGAGTCTCACCTGCTTAAAGCAATTTCTTCCATCAATGAACACAGAAGAGGAGAGAGAGGGAAATTGTTTCAGGCTGTGCTGCACCACTGAGTACTTTGGTGTTTGTGGCTTCTGTTTCTCTCCAGAGCAGGGATGATGGTGGACGGGGGTGGAGGAGCGGGAATTGTGCTGCAGAAGATGAAGTTGAAGGTCGCTCGGGGTTTTGTAGGGCATCTTCACCGTTCCAGAGTCATAGTACCGTGAAGCGATGGGATCTCACGTTAGTTAAATCTCTTGAATGGCTCCCCGAGGAGCAGAGCAAGGAGGCCAAATAGAAATGTGAGAACCTACATGATCTCCTTGGAGGGGTCCTTTGCTCCCGCCCCTGTCTCTGCTGGGTTTCCTTCTGCTCCAGCAGCATCCGGCTGGGTTAGCGTGGCCGGGCACCATCGCCCTTCGTTCTCATGGAGGATGCAGAAAGGTCAAGCTCAGATTTGCTAACGATCAGCGTGAGCTTGAATAACTCTGTCATCCTCCCTCGCAGTCGGCCGTGCTGGGAGGGGGGAGGAGGGGGAGGTCTGTGTGCGTGATCCTGACCCACCACGTACCCTCTGTGTACGGCTGATCGCGAGGGAAGGCAGCAGAGAAGGGGACAGCTGGGCTCTGCCTGCGAGGTCCTGGCTGCAGTGAGATGCTGCTCAGCCCGAAGGAGCTTTAAAGCAAAACACAGATGTGTTCATCCTCCCGTCCCAGTTCCCTCTGTCTTGGGAAAGGTAATTTCTGGACCCATTTGCAAACTTGGGTCGCTGCCACTTGTGACAGATCCTAATCTGCTCCTCAGTTATTTCTCCTCGGCAGAGCGCACAGTTCTTCTGACAGGAGCTTGAGTTGGGCAAAATACCTGAAAGTTGCTTTATGGCTTTGACAGCCCCTTTTCTTACCTGACCTTGCTGGAGAGAGCGCCCGGGAGTGAGAGCGTGGGCTGCTGCCTCCTTGAGACGTGACGCACAGATGTGCGGTTCCAGGGATGCTCGTGTTCCCTTTGCATGCAAAAAGTAATGCGAGTTATAAATTTATCTTGTTGCCTTCAATGCACGGTGAAGGCGACAGGAGAACCAGTTGCAAAGTCTCGTGTAACCAAATGACGGTGATATGGGGGGGGGGGGGGGGGGGGGGGGGGGGGGGGTGATTGGGGGGGGGGGGGCATGGGCCAGAGTGAGGAGGGAGCCGGGCAGACTCTGCTGTGCAAACTCAGCACTAATTATTCCCGGTTTCTTCCCGAGTGAGTTATAACCCTCCGCCGGGCTGTTTGTGTTTGTTTTGATGTTGTCTGTTGAGCAGCTCTGGATAACTGTCTGCAGCAGCCTGTAAGCAGCTTGTCAGGATCCGCTGCTTGAGCGTGTCTCGCCAGACGGCGCAGGCAGCGGCCGGGATGCTCGTCCAGGCAGAGGGATGAGGCCGTTCTCACAATCTGAATCCAGAATTTGCTTGTGCAAAACCCTCTTGAAAGTCAGAGGGGAGTTTTCCCTCTTGATCCCCCTCTTCCCACGGCACCCGTGGTGCCGTTAGCCGGAGTGTTTCCCCGGGTCCCCGTGGAGAGGGTGTGGGTAAGCAGGTGCAGGTCACCTCCCTGGCACCAGCTGGGACGTGCAGATCCTGCGCGTCCCCAACCCTTAATTTTTCTGCTGCTGCATCCAGAGTTGGGTTTGAGTCTCCTGGAGCCTGTGGGCCGCTGGAGGGGTGCCAGCCAGGAGAGACCCATGGGGAGAGCGTGCTGTGCAG
>NW_008825169.1:0-693 GCF_000699105.1 Pygoscelis adeliae
GGGCAGCGGCTCCTCTCCCCCCGCAGCTTTGGGCAGCAGCTTCTGGCACTCGGGGATGCTGTACCCGCGGAAGCGGATGCCCTGAAGAGCCCGGCACAAGCGTCAGCCACTGCGCCGCCGCCCACGCAAGGTGGGTGCCCGAGCAGGGCAGGATCAGGCCCTACCTCATCAGGATCCAGCACGGACGTCTCGTATATCAGCCCCTTCATGCCCCTCATCCCGCCGTACACCTGGAGAAGGGCGGAAGGAGGCGGTTACCGGCCGTGGCACAGTCCAACAGCCCCGGAGCGGCCCCAGCATCCTCCCACTCACCATGTCCACCGTGATCTGCCCAATGGCCGTGTTGCCATGCTGCTGCCTGAAGCTCTTGATTTTCGCCTGCTCCTTGGGGATCATGCTGGCAAGGACGTCTTTCAGGTTCTGGGAAGAAGAGAGGGGGCCGTGAGCCCTGGCAGCTGCGGGGGGCCGAGCACACGCTCCCCCCACCGGCACCGGAGAGGGGTGACAGCAGCGGGGGTTCCTCTTACCGTGGCGGCACTGGCGTGACGAGCGGTGAAGAGGACACACGGTGCGTTCTGCAGAAGAGCAGACACAGGGACTCAGCGTTAGCAGGGGAGAGCCCCGCCGCGTGCCCCGGCTGCCCCATTTCGGGGGGGAGTAGCCGTACAAGCGGCTCCCAGCCCCGGAGCACAC
>NW_008825169.1:5342-6219 GCF_000699105.1 Pygoscelis adeliae
GGCAGCAGGGCGGTGCACCCCGGCACCGGGCTGCCGGAGAGGGGCTGCTCCACGGGGCCGAGGGATGTCGGGATTCGGGGAGGACTCGGAGCTCCTGTGCATCCTCCCTGCTCTGGGCCGGCAGTTCCTCCCGCTGACAGAGCAGCTACGACTCCCCCCGGCAGCAGGAGAGACCCCTCCCCGAGACAGCCCAGCCCAGCTCACCCGTCCGCTTGCTGCAGAGCCGAGCTCCTGTGCGTCCTCCCTGCTCTGGGCCGGCAGTTCCTCCCGCTGACAGAGCAGCTACGACTCCCCCCGGCAGCAGGAGAGACCCCTCCCCGAGACAGCCCAGCCCAGCTCACCCGTCCGCTTGCTGCAGAGCCGGTCCTTGACATTGTCAGCCTCGTGGGAGAGGAACTCGATGAGTTCGTCCTCGTACTCCTCGGCGATGCTCTCGCACTGCAACGGGAGCCGCCCGCGGGTCAGCCAGCAACCGCGCAGGTGCCAGGCGATGCCGACAGCACCCAGGGGAGCCCAGAGCTGGGCCCCGCACACGCAAACCCCAGCCCGGGAGCAGCCTCCTCCCCCTCCAGCCCCAGGAAGGACCAGGGGAAGTGACCAGGAACTGCCGGCGGGACCAGCTCATCCCCAGAAGGGCCGCAGCTGCCGAACACAGCAGGTGCCGCCACCCTCCATCAATTTTGACCCCGGAGAGGTCCATCTTGGTCCCGTCGTGGGAAATCACCCGGACATAACTCTTACGGTGTGTGGACGGATCCACTTTTTCCCCGTATTCCTTCATCTTCTCACACACCCGCTCCAGCAGCTCCGTCAGATGTGCCTCCGACCGGGCGTAGGGCACCTGCGGCACGAGCGCGAGATCAGCGGGGGCGGCCCC
>NW_008825169.1:9105-10058 GCF_000699105.1 Pygoscelis adeliae
GGGGGGGGGGGGGGGGCGGTGACCCCGGGCACTGCCACCAGCCCCCCATCCCCACCCCGAGACCCCCGTGCCCGGGTTGAGGGAGGGGGGCTCGGCGCTGTCACCATCAGGTTGATGACACGGAAGTCCTTCTGCAGCCCGTGCCCCACAAACTTGACTCCCACATCGATGAGGAAGCGCAGCTTCAGGTAGGTGGATTTAAGAGTGGTGAGGTGCTTGGAGGAGATCTTGGCGTCCAGGTCTCCCGGCTTGATCCCCGAGTACTGGGTCAGGTAGTCCACCACCTGCGGAGACCAGGGCCCATGGAGGCAGGCTGGGAGGGCCGAGGGGCAGCCGTGGGGGTCTGCCCCCTCCCCGATTCCCCTGCCAGCATCCCGGGGAGGGTGCGGTCATTATTGCGGGTGCCCCTCCGTGGGGCAGGAGGCAGAGTGGGTCCATGTCCTCCCCATGGGGCTGGGGAGCTGTCCATGTCCTCCCCGTGGGGCTGGGGAGCTGCGTGAGGCCAGGCGGGAGCCCCGTACCTGCTCTTGGGTGGAGATATAGTCATCAATGAAGGGGACGCCCTCGTTTGGGCCCTGCCCGCGCACGCACGTGATTCTGGCCACCGACATCTGGCTGGGCTTGATGGTGGATTTGGTCCCGTCGCTGCGCAGCTCGGCCTCCTCCTGCAAGGGGCGAGAGGAGAGCTCGGTGACCGACAGCTCCCGCAGTCCCCGCAGGGACCGGGCGCACCCAGAGGGGCTGCCCCTGCGCCCCGTCCCCTGAGGCCTGACCTCGTTCAGCGTGACAAACTCGGCGTCCAGCCCCACCAGGTCGCCCGCCTGCGGCATCTCGCTCAACATGAGGGGGATGAAGGTGGCGGGGCACTTGCGCTGCTTGCGAGCCAGGGAGGCCTCCGCCAGCAGCACGCTGGCTTCGATGGGGCTCTGTACGGCAGGCAAAGGAGAAGGGAG
>NW_008825169.1:10504-15380 GCF_000699105.1 Pygoscelis adeliae
ATGCCATGTGGGAACTCCCGCCCTTCCTGGGACACCGTGGGGAAATCCCTGCTGGCCTGGGTGGTGATGATGCGTACGTGAAGCACTCGGGCTGGACAGGCACGGTCTCTGCCCGACTCCTAACCAAAACTCCACGGAGATGCAACAGATAAGAGACAGGGATGCAGCCTTGACACACTCTGGGAACTCCTGGCTTGGGCATCTCCACCAGACAACAGGACTGCCCAGACCAGCCCCCTTTTCCTCGGGAAGGGAGATGACATCTCAGCCCTTACCTGGAAGCACGACAAGCTGGCAACATGCCCGTGACCCAGGAGGAACCAGCCTGAGCGAGCGTGGGAAGCGTGCTTCTTCAGCCCTTCCCTCCCCGTAAGGTGCCCAAGCAGCACTTGGCTGTTTAGCGCTGCCCGGCACGTTCAGCCAAACACTCAACACTTGACTAAGAGACCCAGGAACAGGTCTGTGAAACGACCCGGCCCTGGAGCAAGCCGTGGGCGAGGATGCCTTGGCAAGGCAGGACTCCCGGAGAGCAGAGCTGCTCTCGGCAGCCTGTGGGTACGCTGGCGGTGGGCAGGAGAGCACCTGTCCCGCAGGGCTTCTCACCTCCTTCCTTTGGTGGTAGGTCTCTCCCACTTTGATGTGCCCCACCAGGCTGCCCCCTGTGCGGGAATCCAGGATGTGGACGACGGTGGCCATTAGATCGTAGACATAGACCAACTCGGGGTCGTCAGTCGGGCTCAGCTGCAAGAGGAACCGGCCCCGGGGAAATGTCTGAGCCCCTGACTGTCTGCCAGGCAGCTCCCAGGCCTCCAACCCAAACCCCAGAGCTCGGACATGCCGTCTCACCATCAGCCCAGAGGTTTCCATGCTCACCCGAGGCGTCTCCGAGACAGCCTCATTATCTCTCGCCCACACACGCTCAGCAGAAAGCGGTTCTGAAGCAGTTCTGCTCCCGCAGCCCCACGTGCACACAACCACGTAGCCCCAGAGGTATCTCATCAGCCTTTACCTCATCGCTCTCACTCCAGTTGCAGACATCTAACTCCTTGCTCTTGGTCAGCCTCATCTTGATGGCGTGGGGGATCCAAATGTTCTTCAGTTCCTCCACGGAAGGATACGAATGCCCCGTGTAGGGGTTCCCCAGCTCCTTCCTGCATGGAGAATCACGGAAGGCCGAGTTGGAGGGAGTCACGAGATGTCATCCAGGCCAACTTCTCCAGGGCAGGATCCCCACTGCCCCACCCACCCACCCACCAGCCTATTCCTAAACCTTCTGCAGGACAGATGGGGAAGCCAGAGCTGCAGCACTTCCCCGCAGCTGCCTACAGCAGGACCCTGGGAAAGGTGGTCAGCTAATGTCGGCTAGAAAGGGCCGATACACAGTCCTGCGTTTTTTGTCAGTCTGAAAAGGGAAGGGGAATGAGGGCTGGGGGCTCAAAAGTGGATCACAAGGTGGATCACAAGGGTATCTGAAGGGGATGCTGCACAGAGCGCCCATAGAGGGTCACAGTCTCAAGAGCAGCAATGAGACTGTTCCAGTTCAGAGCGCACGAGGAGTTACAGACAGGTAGATTATCAAATTATCATTATCAGATGAGAAATGGCCCCGAGCTATCCAAGGCCCAGAGAACAACCCAGAAGGCGTCACTGCTCAGAGTCGCCACCGCAGGGATGGTCACCTACCACTCTCCAAGAGAGATTTCTTTGCCTTTGGTGATCTCAAAGCCTCCTCTCTTCATCATGGCTCTCTGAAAGGCATACTGGCAACGAAACACAGGCAAGCGTCAGCGCGGAGTGACAGGCTGGGCTTGGAAACACGTGGGTGACAGCCAGGCCAGAAGTGGGAAAAAGACAGGGACTTTAAAGTCGGTGACAGGGAAAAAGACAGCGAGGGAAACCCAACTGTCCGCCCGCTCTCTGCTGGGCTTGTGCTCCGGGAAGCGGGCACTGCCTTGCTGCTCCTAGGTCCTGGGGGACTGGGGGAATCAAAGAGTGACTCTACTGCAGTCCCGTCAGCTTTGTCATGGCAGGAGATCTTGTCTTTTCCAACTCCAAACGCACGGCTCATGCTACAAGCATGACCAAATACCAACATGTCCTCTGCAAACAAAGTAGGGTGACGCTCGGGTGGAGAGCAAGAGACTTAGAGACAGCGAGATCAGAGTGAAAACACCTCCGCAGAACTGGACACGCAGCAAACCCCGTGTGCCAGGGAGAACAAGCCTGCTTCTGCCCCAAAAGTGCCTCCCCCACCTCAGCCTGTGTCTTCCAGAAATCTGCCTCCTTGGAGCTGTTCACCTCACAGTTAATGACCAGGACGTCCGGCAGGCAGCGGATGTTCCGGGTTTGGACCTGCAGAGAGAGCAGGAGATGGAAGCCAGGCAGCACCGAGAGCCCTGGAGAGGTTCAAAACTGGATTTGGCACGTGCTACCCTCTTCCCTCCTCCAACGCCTTTGCCTGCAGAGCTTCCTCCCCACTGCCTGGCCAGGTTCCTGGTAGCTGGGGGTATTGCAAGAACAACTGAGGCAGGGAGCAGTCCGCCGCCCTGAGCAGGTGTGCTCAGCTCCTGGGGGGTTTCCCTCTGCCCCCTACCCCAGGGGGGATTCAGCTGGGATCCGCGTGACCTGCGAGACGCATTCCAGCGCTCGCACAGCCCAGGAAATACCCCACACCACACCAGCTCGCCATCCAGGCCAGGAACCGAATCTCCAGCATCCGCGCAGGAGGTTCCCCGCTGACTAATGGAGAAACTGCCTCCGCTCAGCCGGCGGCACGGGGCGCTCACACCCTTCTCCCACACCCCCTCGCAGCCCGTGAAGCACGACGTGCTCGCACCCCTCTCCCGGGCTCACCGTGGGCTGGTACTTCTCACAGTTCTCACACCAGGCTTGCGTGTTCTGCTCCAAGCAGATGCTTCGCTTTAAAATTTGGGCAAACTCATAATCTTTGACCGGCTTTTCTGACAGGAGAAAGGAGAATAACGTCACCTTCCAACACACAAATCTTTACCAATTTAGCTCAGCCAAACCTCTGGGGTTTTCCTCACAACCACCAGTGAGAAGGTCAACCCCCAAATCTGCCCTTCTGTAGCCAAAAGCTTGGCTGGTTGGAAACCCACCACTAGACCTCGGCTGCCGGGTCTGCCACAGCTGGGGCCAGACCACTGCAGAAGCTCCTTGCTGCGGGTGCCTATCACCTGGAAAAGTCACGGCTCATCCACACAGATAACAAACCCCGCCGGGCCACGGAAATGCAGCAGCGTTAAACGTGCCAGGCCCTGCCCTGCCCACCCCTGCCCGTTACCAGTGCTCTCGGGGTAGGAGAGGGTGAAGAGCAGCGTGGAGGACACGCGGACGGTTTCCTTGCCGCAGCGACACATGCTGCAGTTCTCCATCTCGCAGCTGAACAGCTGCCCGATAACCGAGTCCCCCGAGGACCCAAAGCTGCTGGAGAAAAAGAGCACCGGGGTTAGCAGGATCCCAGCACTCCCTGCGGAGTGGGGCTGGCTGGTACAGTGGGTTGAGCGCTGAGGACCCACGCATCTCGGGCTGCACGAGGGCCGTTTGGGGCCAGCACCCAGATTCCAGCAGCTCTTGGGGAACCAGCCATCGGGCTTCCAGAGCCAGTGACCTGTGCGCAGCCCCAGCCCACCAAGCGGGGGGGCTAGGCCTAGGAGGGACAGAGGTTCAGCACAGGGTTCAAACCCGGCTGTAGGGACAGCCTGCAGCTCCGCATGTTCCCATGCAGCCCTCAGGGCAGACGTGGGTGGCAAGAAAGCTCCTTCCTGAGGGACGGGATGGGGCCTCTGGGAGCTAGCCCCCCTCCCTGGTTCAGTGTCCTGGTTTCGGTCCCTGTCCTGTCCCCAGGCCGGGGATTTACCTGCTGCCAGCCCCCCGATATGCCTGCGGTCCCTCCTGCTCCTGGGTTTCCTGGTGCAGCTGAGTAAGGATGAAACGGTTCCAGCTCTGAATCAGCCGCCCCAGGTTCACCTTCCCTGTGGCTTCGTCCGAGTCAGCCAGGATCAGCCCCAGCGCCGAAGCCTCTGGGATTGTGCGGAAAGCCCGCAAAAAGTTGCTTCCCTGGGGATGGGGCAAGAGCGGCATGTCACCGAGGTCAAGTGACAGGAGTTTCCACGCTGTCTGATGCCGTCACCCAAGGACCCGGCGCCACCCGGCTCCTGCTCCTCTGCGATCTCTCTGACCCTCCCAGGCAGCCCAGCCCGCCGGCCTCACGTCACGCCTGGGCTCACCACAGACCTGGCAGGGGTCTCCTCGGGACAGGTCCAGCATGTGGAAGAGCAAGCCCAGCTCGCAGCCCAGGCAGAACTCCTTCTGGCACAGGTGGTTCTGGACCAGGCAGCGGACCGGCTCCAAGAAATACAGCACCTGGCAGAGACGGAGCAGTCAGGGCAGGTCCCAGGGGGCCGTGGTGGTCTGGGCAGGGCTGGGGTGTTTCCCACCTGGATCATGCAGTTGCAGTAGGCGTTGGGGATATGGGGCTCCAGGCCCGCAAACAGCGTCTTGTTGTAATGCTTGAAGTCAAAGTCTTCCAGCCCCAGCTTGGAGTATTTGATCGTGACCTGAGCAGAGACGCAAACGTGTTCAACAGACACCTTCCCACACCATGGGACGCCGGCACAATGCCCAGGTGCTCCCCACGGAGACGTGGGCAGGTGCTTGGGCCCAGGCGGGTCCTTCGCCCCCCCGATGAGCCCAGCCTGGGGACTCCCAGCCAGCCCCTCCCCTGTGCCCCAGAAGGCCACTACCTTCCTGTACTTCTTGGCCACCATGTAGAGGTGTGGCTCCTCTTCCCGCCCAATTGGGGACTCGGGGACTTGGCTGAAGCTGTCAAACTCGTTGTCTGTCTCTTTTAACC
>NW_008825169.1:15426-19372 GCF_000699105.1 Pygoscelis adeliae
GAAGCATCACTTACTGAAACAAGCAACTCCTGGGCTTTCCTGCCTCCCCCAACGAGCAAAGGAATAAACCAGAAAGGAGTGGGGCCCTCCCTTAACCTGCACGAGGCCTCCACACCTTCCTTCTTACAAGGGGCTTATCGCTGTGGGAAACTACAGCGGCGCTGCGGGCGAGGGCGAAACACAGCAGTGTTTTCCCAAGGGCGAGGGACGTGCCATAAACCTCCAAACCGGACAGCTCAAACCTCTCCTACCACAGAGCGAGTTATTGATAGAACTGGGATTCTGGCCCGAGGGGGACACTCCAGCCCTCCCCCAGGGCTGGCTCACCCGCTGACACTGCTCAAGAGAAGCTGTCACCTCCAAACTGTACACCTGCCTCCTGCAACACCCGAAGCCAGAGAATTTAATCTCTCACCCCTGTCCCGAGCCCCGCAGAAAGCTCCGAGATCGTTCAGCACGCAGCGAGAACTCCATCCCTCCCCCAGCCACAGACCTCCGCTGCTGGCAGAAGCACCCCATGCCCCACACAATCCCCTCCCGAGAGCGGGCACCTGGTTGCGGAGCTTGGTCCTTGGGTTTGGGGCGTAGCCAATGAACCCCACTTTCTTCATGGTGCGCAAAATCTCGGGATCTACCGGAGGGGCTCGCCTGCAAAACACACCGCGACTCAGAGGCTGCTCTGTTTGGCAGCATCATTTAACCAAGAGCCTTGCTGGGTGTGCTCAGGGACCCACCAGCGGGTCACGAGGGTTTCCCCCACTCAGTCCTTCCCCTGGGTTCATTTTCTGTCACAACAAAACACCTGGGCTGCGCCAGAACACGGCAGCAGCGCTGAGCACAGGCATGTTTCGGACAGGGCTCTCAGGTGGAGGAAAAACAAGAGTTTCCATACAGGCAGAATGCAGCCAGGATCCCACTGGGATCTCCCCACCAGGAAGACGGAGGTTTGACCATACCCTACCGTCTTCAGACCTGCCCAGTCACTGCACCTCAGCGGTTAAGCTCCGCCACGGGGAGCTGGTCTTGCATTTCACAGGGCACGTGACGAGGAAGGGCAATGCCAGCCGTGAGATGGGGGAGCAGAGGGAGCAACAGGGCCGCTCTCCTGCTCCCAAGACCCAGGGAAGGAGAGGAACTCTGCCAGGGCCAGCTTTCCCATGCTGGCTTTTGCTGGGAGAGACTGGCAAATTACCGGGGTGCCGGGGCAGAGTTGGCAGCGGGCCAGTCGGAGAGCAGGGTGTCGCTGGTCAGCGGCACGGGGATGAGCGAGAGCGGCACGAGGTCCTGGTTCCAGTCCAAGTGGGGCAGCGTGTCCACGATGCAGGGCAAGGCAAAGTCGGTCTCCCGGGAGTAGGCGTTGAAGGTGACCTCTGGGGAGTCGGCCCAGAGGTGGACGCACCCCTCCGAGTCGCCGAAGGCCAGGGCCTGCTTGCTGGCCGAGACGTCGAAGGTCATGATCAGGGGCCCAACGGTGTTCACGTGGAAGATGTCAGCAGGGTTGGCGAGGCCGGTGGGCTCGCAGAACTGGCACTGACCTGTGCAAGAGGGAAGCGCAGAGCAACATGGCACCAGGGAGCATGCGGGCAGCCAGCACACGGTGACCCAGCACGCCTCTCGCTTACGGGGCCATTTGAACTGGCTGGACATGGGTCGAGGGCGCTCGGCCAACTCCATCCCACTGGGATTTCACCCCGAGCCTGGGGGACGCCGGGACCGTCGCCCAGCTCTCGCCAGGGGAGCGGAGCCCGGCCGGGTGGGGGATGCAGCTTCGCCCACCTGTCTGGGAGATGATGGCCAGGCGGGAGGTGTAGGTGGGGATGAAGCGGAGGAAGAAGGGGTCGATGTGGACCTGCAGCGGGGTGGTGGCCCGCATCATGCGCAGGTCGTACACCTTCAGGAAGCGGTCGCAGGCGAGGCTGTTCATTCGGCTGGAGAAGCCGCAGGTCACCAGCAGGTTCCCATGGACATCAAAATCAGACAAGCTGCCCGAGTACGCATCGAATTCGTGCTCCACCACAAATGTGCGCAGATCCCGCAGGGAGACCTGGGAGGGTAAGACGGGGGCGTTGGGTGCCACGCAGGCAGCTGTTGGCTACCTGGGAGCCCCTCGAGCTCTGGGAAAAGCTGGACGCCAACTCCAGGGTATCCCAGAGGGAAGCCGAGCGTCAGCAGGGCTGCCAGGTAGGATGAGGCTGGTATTACCTTCCCCGAGGTGTGCCCACAGAAAAAGAAGCGGTTTGATTGCCTCATGATGGTGATGCCGGGAACCTCCACGGTGTACTGGGAAGGAGGCAGAAGAGTGGAGTGAGCAGTGCTGAGCGCCAGAACAAAGCACCTCCCCGCAGCAGGGAGCGGCCCCCGGCCCGGCCGTACCTTCTGCGTCTCCTGGACGGTGTTGAGGTCTATCTCAATGACGTGGTTCTGCAGCCCGCCAACGAGCAGCGTGCTGCTGTCCGTCAGCAGGAGGCTGTGCATGTCCTCGGACTCGTCCATGCTGCAGGAGAGGGGAGAGGACAGCCCTCGCGCTCCCGCCCAGCTCGGGGAGGCAGCGGGGAAGGGGGCGGAGGATCCATCCTCACCCTCTCCCAGATCTAGCTTTTACCCTGCCGGCAGAGGGGCCGGGACCATCTCCCCCAGCACAGGGGCAGCTCATGGGGCCGGCACAACCCGCCCGCTGCCAGGGGAAGGCACTCACAGGTAGTCAAAAATGATGAGGCCCCCCCGTGACATGTACTTCAGGTTGGTTTTGGTCAGGAAAAGGACACCGTTCTCCAGGCTCTGGATCTGGCGGATATCGTCACTGCTGTTCACTTGGAAGGAGGAGTATCGCTCCAGCGTTGGGCCGAAGAAAGAGGTGGCGTGGCCCTAAAACCAGCCGGGGACAGGCTCATCAAGACCCGCCCCAGCTTCACTTCGGATGTGACACAGGCAAACGCCACTTTGCCCTGCGCCAGCTCCCAAGTGGAGGCAGGCTATCAGCTGCCTTACAGCCTCAGCCAGCCTACGGGGGGGGATTCCTGCCCCCCTGTGTGCCCCAAGCTGTGGAAGATTGTTCAGACTTGGACTCCCTTTCAGGCAGATAAGCACAGACACGAATAAAGAACCAAAAGCTCCAACAGCCCCACACACCAGGGCAGTAAAGTTACTTGGGAAACACCAAGAGGCTCATGCTTCCAAGACGTATCAGCCACCGCCGGGCAGAAGCTCTGCACCGGTGCAGCACAACCCCGGTTTGAGCAGGACTCTCCGGCTCAGCCCCATGCTGGCCTCAGCCCCATGCTGACCGGCTCCCCACCCACAGCCAGCTTGCCCCGAGCCGGTCGCAGCAGGCAGGTGTCAGGCAGCGAGAGCAGCGCAGACAGCCTGGCTGGGGCAGTGACCCTCCTCCCTGCCCCGCTCCCAGAGCGGGCACCTACCCCGTGGTTCCCGACCCACAGCATCTCTTCGTGCAGGTCGAAATGGGAGACGGAGACGGGCACCCCCACTTCGGAGACGGCGGTGTGCAGCTCGCTGTACATGCCCTCCATGAGGTGCACCGACTCTGGCACCGCGATACCCTCTAACGGCACCCCCTCGGGATCCAGCTCCACGTTCTGCAGCAAGCTGGGGTTGAGATGGGGGTCCAGGACAGGGTCCAGCGCAGGGTGGAGGGGAGGCGCATACTCGGCAAGGGAGGGGTCGAGACCTTCAAAATTCATGGTGAAAACCAGCGTCTCCCTTTGAAACAGAAAAGGAACTAAGTTGGTCAGTCAGAAACACCAGGGCCCCCCGATTCTTAGAATCGGCGGCAGAGGCCCCGGTGACTCCGAGGGATGGAAAAGGCGGCTGGAATCTCCAGTGAGTGTAAGGTGCAGCGCTCCTGCCGGGGACACCGGCAGCACCGAGCCCACGCAGGCAGCGGGGCCTGTAAAGTCCCTTTCCCGGGACACACTCAGTGCCCTGTCAC
>NW_008825169.1:23622-24311 GCF_000699105.1 Pygoscelis adeliae
CCCCAGCCCCCCAGGCAGCACCTGCAGTGTCCCCAAGCCCCCTGGTCCCACCTGCAGCATCCCCTGGCCCTCGGGAACCAGCTGCAACACCAGCTGCGGCTCCACGGCCCCAGGTCCCACTTGCTGTGTCCCCTGGTCCTCAGGTCCCACATGCTGCAGCACCCCCAGCCCCGCGGGCAGCACCTGCAGCGTCCCCTGGCCCTCGGGGACCAGCTGCAGCACCAGCTGTGGTTCCAGTTCCCCAATCCCTGGCTGCAGTACCTCTGAGACCCCTGATCCCACCTGCAGCGGCTGTGGTGGCTCCAGGCCTTGAGGCCCTGGCTGCAGTGTCCCCGAGCCCCCGGGCTGCAGCGTCCCCGGGCTCGTGGCCATCACCCGCAGCATCCCTGGGCTCGAGGGCTGCAGCATTGCTGGGCTCCCGGGCTGCAGCGTCCCCGGGCTCCCAGTCATCACCTGCAGCATCCCCCCGTTCCCAGGGGGTGCTGTGTCCCCAGGCCACCAGGCTGCAGCTGGCAGTGTCTCAGGTTCTCTGTGGCAGCCACCAACTCCTCTTCTGTCTGCCATGACTCATTTGCCTGCCTGCAGGGAGAGATGGTGGGTCAAGGTCAGGGTCAGGGGACACAAGGCTGCAGGCGAGAGGGTCCCCCTTCCCGCGGGGCCACGGAGGGACCCAGGCGTCCCCCTGCCTC
>NW_008825169.1:34154-34740 GCF_000699105.1 Pygoscelis adeliae
CTCAGGGAGGGGAGCCTCGCCCGGGGGCAGGACACTGTCACCCCACGCTCCGCCGAGACACCCGGTGCCCCCTGTGAGGTTGGATCCTTCCCCCTACCTGCAGGCAGGCCTGGAGCTGCGGGGCCAATCCTGCCCAGAGCTCCTCCAGCTCCGTGGCGCTGGGAGGCTGTGGGGCGAGGGCTGCGGGCGTCCGCGGCTTCTTCCTCCTCCGCACGCGCTTGCTCTGGGGGGCGAGGACGGGGTCAGGAGGGGCTGCCCGGCCCCCCAGGGACCTCCTCCGGCGGGGGAGCCACATCCCACCTGCACCACGAGGCTGGTGCGGCCCCGGCAGAAGTGCTCCAGCATGCGGAGGAAGAGGTGGGCCGTCTCCACCAGGTCCCGCAAGAAGCTGCGCGGCTGCTTGGTCTCGTCGAACTTGCGGAAGAGGGCAAGGAAGAGCTCCCGGTACTCCATCATGTAGAAGATGTTGCCTGGGGAGGAGGGCGTCATCCGAGGACAAGGTCAGATAAGCCCCCCCAGGTATGGGCAGAGGGACAGAGGGACTCACTCTTGATGACCTGGCTGCTGTCCCGCACCGCCTGCTCGG
>NW_008825170.1:0-601 GCF_000699105.1 Pygoscelis adeliae
CGTGAGGCACGGGTGCAGCAGCCACCTCCACGTCCCCGGTGCCGTCAGCGGTTTCCTCCTCTGCCAAGTGACTCACTGGCAGATGAAAAGATGAGCGCCCCGCTCCGTGCTGCCGCAGCGGCTGCCTGCCTTGCCTGCGCAGCCGGGATGCCGGGCAGAGGATGCGACCTGCGCTCTCACACCCCTGTGCCCGTGGCCGCCTGGGTTTCACCTGCTTTTGGCCACTGTCTCCCCCTTCTCCTGGGCTCTCCCCCAAGGAAGCAGGACAAAACCCCAGTTTAGGAGGAAACTGCCCCAGTTAAGTGCCCACAAACAGCCTGGAGCCCAGCTTTGCGTTCTCATGACCCTGCGGGTGTTTCACGGTGCCACCCTGTGCCCTCCGCAGTCACCCTTGGCTGTGCTGCCGGGGGTGGGGAGCACCCCCAGCGTCTTCCCCGGGGACCTCCGGTGCAGGGTGGGACAAGACCCCACAAACACAGGTGCCGGCAGCCCCACGGCGGCGAAGGCCAGGAGAAACGGTACGCGCAGGGCCCTGCGCACCTCGCAGCACGGCTGGCTCCGGCAGGGGGCCAGAGACGGCGGGGTCCGGGGGCGCGGGGGC
>NW_008825170.1:1120-16951 GCF_000699105.1 Pygoscelis adeliae
AGAGTCCCCTCCAGGCCCAGCCATGCGCTGCCGAGCTCTCTGCGGCGCAGCCGGGGCAAGCGTCCAGGCCGGGGGCTGTGCAGGGGCCTGTGCCTGTCCCCACCGAGCCTGAAACGCAGGGGGTGGCGAGCCCCAGGAGCAGGTTTCACCCAGCAAAGGCCATGCTGGGGATGTTGGGGGGGGCAGGTACAGGAGGGCAACGTGAAATGAACAGCCGCTGCTGCCGGCAGCCGTCACCCAGCCCCTCCGCTGACCTGGGGGGGCCCAAGGCTCTGGGGGCTCCCCACACCTGCCCCCGCCGCCCTTTCCTTGCTAATTAACATCACAGAACCAATGTTGAACTGGAAGGGCGGAGGTTTCCTTCTTTAAACAACAGAGAGGAGCTGAAAAAAACAAATCCTCCCAGTTCCACGGTCCAGGGGGGTTAAACAGCCAGAAAGCAGCCGCCCGCTCACCCGCTGAAACAGGATCTCGCCTCTCCCGAAAAACCAATACAGAGACACTGGACTTTTGTGAAGACACAATGAGTTTATTAAAGCCAGGAAAAAGGGATCTCGGTCTTCCCCCTCGGGAGGACAAAGCTAGACCGGCTGGATTCGTGGCGATCGACCTGCTCCGTCAACACCGAAATGCTTCTTTTGCTAGTAACATCCCAGATCAAAAATCAAACGTGATACAAATATTTGAAGCAGTGGAAGCTGACAGTCACGGCGGGGTACCCCGGAATGAGTTGCTCTGCGGGAACTGGGGCTGCCCAACGATCTCGCTGCTGTATACGCCAGATTAGGTGAGCAGGCTGGTCCTTTCTGACTTGAAAATTTTGGAGCGACTCCTCACTAGAGAGGTGCAGGTTTCTAAAGGACGAGCACTATCCATCAGTGACTTCATCTGATGAATCTGAACGTCACCTCTTTTGGCTTCTGTTTGAGAACCACTGCCCTTGAAAAGTGTATGTTGGAGAAACCCCTGATTAGCTAAGAGATACAAGAGACAAATAAAGTAGAAACTAAATAATTTCCTGAAACCAAGAAATTTCAGCCTAAAAGGAGAAGAAATGCAATAGTCGATGAACCTGAGATGTTAGGATTTGGTTTTCCTCAGCTAAACTTGTCCCTGTCCAAAGCTCACAAGAAACTCCTGGGACAAATCTGAACCTTATCAAAATCAACCAGAACAACACTACTACTGCCTAGGGAGCGAAAAAGCTGAACTTTTAGACATATGAACCAACATAGAGACTAGAAGTGAGAACCAGAGTAAAGCCTCTGGCCACAGAGATACGATTACATCTATCTAGTTGAAAAGCGTCAAGTAGGTCTCGATGCTAAATCTAATTGAGCTGCGCGTCTGTGCTCTGCCAGCCCTCTCCTCCCCGCTGAATGTCTCGGCAGACTCCGCAGGTACTTCTCTGCTGCGTAAATACGACGGTAATTGGAGCCCATGGCACCTCTGCTGGGCGCAGGGAGGTAAAGTAATACAGATCCCATCAGCTTTCCAAGCTATGGGGGGGCTTCCCCTCAGATCCCACGTGGTCCCTTACAATATATCAAAGCGGGCAATAACACTTTCAAGCATCCAGGCGCGAGCCTTGTCTCTGACTAAGCAGGTAACACACCTAGAGGAATAAACTGCAACCGAGATGGCCAAGCCTGCGCTGAGGACTCCCAACAGGAAACAAAACCCTTCAATCGGAATAATCGCTGTCAAAAACTAAAGAGCAACAGGCCGTATTCTGCTGAGCCAGCGTATTGACGGGACGTGGTTTCTTGGAGCCTGCAGGGCTTTGGAGGCTGAAGCAGCTCATCTGTTTCTCACCTGTTGTGCTGCACAGGGAAAAGATATTCTCCTGGGGAGAGGAATCCCAGAGATTCCTTTTTACACTGGAAACATTTGCTCTTTTTTTAATTTCCAAACTTCTCTTTCTTTTGTCTGCAGGTTGTTGCAGGCTTTTATTGGAGCATGGCACTGGTGGGAAATTCTTTGTAAGCCTCGGCTGAGCGCTGCTGAGGATCTGCTGGTTGGGAGCTGCGGGAACCGGGTTAGAGCTTCCTAAATTGAGAGCAACCGTGTATCTGGGAAAGCAATTTTTTCTGGAGCTTTCCAACTCAATAATACCATTTGCCTTCCTTTGGTTCAGCCCACCGTCAGCACATCGAGAGAGCTCGCCTTTTCTCATAGCGGGGCACGTTTTCTTCCTTCCCGTTGCTTTATTCCAGGGGATCCTTCCTGGCCTCTGTTTTTCTTTGTTCCCTACAGCTGCATTCTCCACCTCACGGTCTGTGGACGGGTGATTGTCTCTTCGCTCAGGCATATCTTTTCTTACAGAAAGGTGGCAAACTTGAGGCTGCCTCTGTTGTGACAGCGTCACGGGTTCGAATCTTCTGGCGCCTCTCCTGACCGCCTTCCTCAGTGGAGTTGGTAGAGGCACCTCCTGTGGTACAGGGCAGCGTTTCTTCTGACTGCCCCCCAAAAAGTGACTGTTAGCGCAGCACATGCAAGGATGGTTAGCACAGGTCTCTGTTTCCAAATCAAATTTCACCTCCTGCAAAGAGGTGTTTTCTCTGCCACACACCGCTGTAGCAATGGGGCTGACTTTCTCTCCTGAAGCCGTGTTTAGGTCACCCTGAGGTGTGCCATCCCCGGTGACCTGGTTCCTCACAGGGGAGTCTCCGTGCTGCTCCCCCACTGCCATGCAGGGGGGCTGAGACCGACCCGAGGAGCTGCAAACCCTGCTGCCTCGGCAGCAAGGCCGGCACGCGTTCTCCTCACCCAGAGCACAGTCCTGGCATGGGCCAGGGGAGGTCTGGGAAGAGTTATCTGCCATGGGAGGGGGGAGTCTGGCACTGGAAATGAATGTGTGCACCTCAGCTAAGGCGTTAGGGAGCTTCAGGAAGCCTAGTTCTTCACACACCTTCAGGTGCTGATCACTCAGCTGAGCTGGCAGCAACTCCAGACCCTCCTTCAGCAGCTGGACACTAGATTTCACATCCAAAATCTCCACATCTTTCTGGGGAGACAGCAAGCAGAGCAGAAGCAGTAAGCAACACATTAAAAGGTGCAATAATAGAATCACAGAATCATAGAATCATTAAGGTTGGAAATGACCTCTAAGATCATCAAGTCCAACCGTCGACCCAACACCACCATGCCCACTAAACCATGTCCCTAAGCGCCTCATCTACACGTAATTAAATACTTCCAGGGATGGTGACTCAACCACTTCCCTGGGCAGCCTGGTCCAATGTTTAACCACTCTTTCAGTAAAGAAATTTTTCCTCATGTCCAAAAATATAGTATTCGAACAAGAAACTTTTAGGTACTATGTGTCAGTCAGACCCCTTAACTTGGGTATCAACCAAGAGATCAGCAATTTGTATCTCACTGTGTAATACGTATTCTCAAACTGTCCCACAAAAGTGAGAGGTTTGGGATTGGGGCATACCCCTAACGCGCTGCGTGCCCCCTCTCCCAGGAGCCCTGCCTTCTCACACGCTGGCGTGACACATCCTTGCCGAAAGCAACTCTTGCAGCAGGGTCTTTGGAGAAACCAGACCTGTCCAGGAGGTCTCCGACAGTTCATTCTTTTGTCTCTGATACCCACTCGCTCTTTTTTGACCTCTTTTTTCCTCTCCCTGGGAAACCATCCAGCCGAAGGGACAAGGCACTGCACTTCTGCAAGACGCTCTCCCCTCGCAGGCACACACTGCACCACCTCCTCCAGTGAAGGCATGTGCCAGCGTGAGGAAGCGGTGCTCCATCGTGGCCTGCCGCGGCAGGGCACTGTTGGGCTCCCCTTTTACTGACCAGGGTTTCTTCGGAGCTTACAGCACTGTTAGCCAGCGCTTGGGTAAGCATCAGTCAGTATCTGGCCTAGAACTAGCATTTTAATATGTCTTTCCCCCTTCATTGCAACAGGAGCAGTCTACTTTATAATCCACCATTCGAAGGCAATTTAATATTCAGTTAATATTTTGAAAAAGCGGGAGAAATTCAGAATGAGGATTCAGAATAAAAGATTAATTTCTGCACTTACGGCTGCAAGTCTCCTCTCCATCTCCAGCAGCGCCTGCTCCATTTGGCTTTTATCTGTCAGAGCTTTCAGCACCGAGCCACAGTGACTTTGAAGAGAGTCTTGAACTAAACCGGGAAATCATAAACAGGGAAATCAATAAAAACCACATTTGGTCTTTCATTTGTAAATGTGAATAAAGTACTATCAATACTATTGCCGCTTCCTCCACGGCTTGGCATGAAATACTTCACTGTGCTGTGCAACCGTAGCGATTCGCCTGCTGAGATCTCCCTGAGCCCCAGGCGATGAACAATAGGGTAGACGTTTAATGCAAAGCACTTGAAATTTATAGGATGCTGAGTACAGGCCAAACCTCATTTACTGTGCTCTATTAATATGGCAGCTGGAGATGAAAGGCTACGCGAAGCTGCAAAACTTGGTTGGCTCAGTGCAAGGAAGACTGAGGCTTAGTTGCCTGCCACCTTCACAACAGGCATGGCCAGGGGAGAGGGACCCCAAAATATCTGACCCACCCCAGTGCAACTGACCCTCTTCTGTAACCGGCTGATGGTAAACGGGAGCTTGAACCTGTGATGGGAAGAATAGTATCGCTGATAACAGGAAGGAGACGCAAGAGGTTCATGGCTAAGAAGTGCAACCGGAGACTACATGACAGAAATGCACAGGAGGCCGGTAACCGAAGGAAAGCTGCCTGAAGGGATAGCGGGAAATGATGAAGGAGCGTGCAAAGAATTGGGATTTCCAGTTGCTGGACACAGGAAGAGATGGGGCCGGAAAACGTCTGAACCAGACAGCTGTGCCCAGCGCTCGGGCAGCTGCAGCTGGAACGCTGGAAGGCAGTGGGGGCCCGGCAGTGTCCCGTAGGGGCACAGACCCCCTGGAAAGGTTTTAAATTGGAGCAAGATGCTCTTGGCTTCACTCAGTCTTGTTGAAAAACTGATAAAAAATAGGGAATTTTGTTGTATGATTGGACAATAATATAACTCCACCATGCAGCTGCAATTATTCTTATAGGAACCACTGCTGTGCCTAATACACTACAGCATGGGAACACAGTTTGCAGCATACGTGGAGATGAAAAGTGCTTAGCAATCTTACAGAAGTCTTCCTTTAAAATCGTAAATTAGGACAGAGAGAAAGAGCTGTTTGCTAAACATGTCTGGTCTTTCCTGTGAACAGCGCAGGAAGGTGTGTACAGATGGTGTGGCGGGGGTGGAACACTGGCCAGTCAAAACAAAACAGGATGCAAAGCACTCCTGCTAAAACAAAGCATTGCCAGGCCAACGTGCCGGGATAACTGAAACTCTGGAGTCCTGGACTAGCACTGCCTGCCCAAGAAAAATCAGAATAAAGCCTACATTCCAACAAGTGGCTACAAGAGCTCTGCAATTAGTAAATCCTCTTTTGCTACAGATCCAATGCAGTTGATTGACTTTGGTGTCGGTGGAGCTGAGAGCCCAGCTGAAGCTATTCCTGCACATGGAGTATTTATCTCAGCTCTTCAGTGCAGCACCTCTCGCCCCAGAGAGGTGTGCTCACAGGCTGCAGCGCCGCAGAGCACTCCGGATCTCTCCTCCTCCTGCCCAGCTATTTTCATTAAGCTTGCAGGGACTTAATTATCCCGGTGAGCTGTGCCCTGCTGTCAAACTCTAGATGGAATTGGTCAAAGAGTTAAAAGCTATTAGGGAGAGGCAGGCAGTACTGGCTTTGTTTCTGTAAAAAAACCAGGAACATTTTAAAAAGGGACATTTGGGAAGGAAGAAAGGAAAGAGATCTGAGCAATTATGGGCTTACTCGTTTGTTCTCATATTGTGCAAGGTTTTAGAATAGACCTTAAGGGAAAGTGTACTCAAAGACATGGAGGGAAATGGAATAAAACGGAACAAGGTTTTATAAAAGGCGGATTGTGCCTGACTAATGTAATACGCTAGGATAAGACTTCTCAGACAAAGGCAACGCAGTGGCCTTTCTGTAGATTCAAACAAAGCTTTTCAGTGGGAGCTGTCATGTACTACGAAAAAAGCTGAGAAAAATTAAGTGGATAAGCCTCAACTAAAGGGAAAACATCAGCTCTTGAGAGGGGTGGCATGAGGTGACAAGGCAGCTCTGGAAGGTGCTCCTCAAGACCTGCTTAAAACCTGCCGTAGTCACCTGGGTGCAAAAGCCAGCGGGCATTTAGGTAATTAGCAGGCGACACAGACGCAAATGCCAGCACCAGGGGCTACAGGTGAGACAGGGCAGCGTGGCCTGCGGTGGTGCGCAGGCTCTGGCTGACGGGAACTGCTGTGCACCCGGGGGTGGCTGGAAGCCCGTGCGCAGTCCTAGCTGTCTACGTGCAAGGAAAAAAAGTGATTGAACTGGGACACGTGCAGAGAAAAGCTACAAGATAATTAAGAGCTTAGGTGATAATCTCCTCTTATGAAAGGAGATTGAAAGTATTTGGCTTATTCAGCTATGCAAACCAGAGGTGTCTGGTGGCACGGGGCTGGAGGTGCTGCTCAGGTGTAGCGAGGCTGCCGTTCGAGGGACGGGATGCTTGCCGAGAGCTGCCTCCCAGCAGCAGGGAACCCCTGTGCCAGGCTGTATTTTTACCTTTATTTTCCTTCCTCTGAAGGACCGATGCTTGGGCACAGTGCATGCTACTGTCATTTGGGAGAAGGAACCCTGCGGTTGCCTCGTCCATGCGTTTTCCTCACACACATCGAGTTAAACCACCTCCGGACCTAGGCTCGGGGGGAATTGCTCCATTTTTTCAGGATGCCTGTCACCACAGGGCTTTGCCTTGTTCTCCGTAGGAGCACAGCTGATTTCTGAGGATTATCTGCACATATTTCAACTAACAAGCTCTCTGCTGTTGCAGGCAATTTGGTTGTCCCTGCTCTCTCACTGCCGTTTTTAAGCTTTTAGTCTTTTGCTCTGACAGATTTAGACTTTTTTACAAATCACCGGGGGAAAGCTGTGGCTTACAGAATGGGTTTGTAACGGTGGAGTGAATGTTTGAGTGGGCTTTTCAGACTTTGCATCTCCCTGATTAGACCTAAGGGCTACCTGCAATCTGAGAGCAGGTTTTGGGGAGCCTGCCAACCCCGTCCTGGCCTGCAAGCCTATAAAGAGGAGGAAAGCAGCAGTGACTGAAGGAGGAAACTCCTTTCACGTCACTTCATCACCTTCCATCTCTAGATAGTGAGGATATAGGAAGGCCAGCATCAGCAAGCTTACCTCGGCTTGCTGCTCTTCCCCATACACTTAATTTTAGTTCAGAATTATTTTTAAAACTTTCTTATTTCCCTAGTCTGTCTGTTCTTCTACAACATGGTATCCTCAGTCTAAAAATAGCACTGCATCCACTGGGCTTGTGATCTGCACATACGTTTGACTCAGCACAGCATGCTGCAGGCAAGCAACCAACAGCCAGTCTTTTGAATGTGTTTCCTTTGTACGTGTAGGAGTATTCTGCAGAAAAAAAAACCTCGGTATGGAGGAGGGGCACTCTCCTTCCCTCTCTGGCTTCCAAACCAGAGAGGGACTGGTTCAGACTTGTCAAACAGTATTAAACAAAATAAAAATGAGCATTAATCTAGACTTAAAAAAATAGGCATTGAGATGGCCAAACTAGATCAGACCAAGGACCCTGTTAGTCAAGTCTCTTGTCTTTGAAAATGATCAAGAACAGCTGCTTCAGAGAAAGTTTTCTTCAGATAAACCCTACAGCAGATAGTTATTGAATAACTTGATCAGAGAGAGAAAAATCTTTGCTCGGTTAATAGGTGGCTTATGCACAGACTTGTGCCTTTCTCAAGGTATTTCACTCTAAACAAAACAGTTTTTTACAACCTGGAACATCGGTGTGTTTTGATTTGCTGTACCATTGTCTTCGGATGCTACTGGTTTACATTAATAACATATGGAATGTGAAATCTGACATGAGATAAAGGGCTGTAGGACCTCGGGGTAGGTCTGCCACCCTGTGCTGCAGAGGGTTTCCCACAAATCAGCCTGCACTTGGGTGCAGCTGCGCTCCCAACAGCTGAAAACTACAGTCTGAGCAGCCGAGTGAGGGAGTGTCAGCTTCCCAGCCTAGGAATATTAAACAGCAACTGCTTCTGATGCCTATCTATCATCGTCTATGCAACTCGTCCTGAGATTGGCACTGACAGCACAGAGGCTTTAAATAACACTTTGGAGGGAGGTTGGTTCCCACGTGCCCAGGTTCAGTAGGGGAAATAGAAGGTGGTATAAACTTGGTGAGACACGAGCAGGGAAGACAGCTACCATGCTCAGCAGAGCGCTGCGTTTTCTCCCTGGGCAGTAACTGAGCTGTGCCAGCAGGTGAGACATTTGGGCTGTCACAGCTGCATCCTGCTCGGACATACCCCGAGTGGTCAGCTGGCAGGTTTGTGCCTGCTTAGGCTGGGTCCCCTTCCACAGCACGGCAGAAGACATCGGCATCGGGATGAGCTGCCCCCGATCTCGGCCTGCTCTACGGCAGACAGTGCCCAAAGCCCTGAAGTGTGAGGCTGAGGGGTTTCAGTATTCACCGCGACAACCACACATCCTCTCGCCATCCATGCCGAGGTGTTTTGGAGTCTGGTTAAAAGTCCCCCATCTCAACAACTTTCATTGCCAGTCACTGCACAGCTAGTTAGCAGCTGCATGAGAAAGGCGTTTCTTTTATCAGTTTTAAACATTGGACTTTTCAATCTCTACAAGCGCAGAACGTAAAAGGGCTGCCTGGGTGTCCCAGTCCAGACCGTAGTGTTCACAGTAAACAAGCTCACATCACACCGTTACAAACACAGTGAATTCCCCTAGAAACCTTGCCAGCAACTACTGGGCCTGGGGAGTCTTAAAGCAAGTCATGTTTGAAAACTGCCCACCAGGCACCAGATGGTGTCAGAGAATTGCGTCAGCTCATACCTCTGTAAGGGACGCACTGCACGTTATTTTGTCACCCTTGCTGGCAGGAGGCTCAGAGGATTGCCTGTGGTATGCTGGCTGTGAATAGGCTTCTCATTTGCAATGAAGTCAAGGTGGTGCGGAGGATATGGCTGTTATGAGTTGTCACAGCTGGAACTACCAGATACCAGAAAAGCAAAGCAGTTCAGAGAGGGCTGAGCTGTGAAAATCAGGATTTGTATAAAAAAATAGAAAGTTTTGATAGAATTGTGGGTATATAAATGAAAATGAGAAGAATATAAAAAGAAATGAGTTACAGGAGCTGAAACCAGAAGGAAAGAGCAAATGATAAGTGGGCAAGTCAACTAGAAAAACTCTATCTAAGGTGGAAGAACTGAGGACAGAGGGTCTCCTTGCCCCTTTGCTTCTCTGTGCACAGCACACCAAGATGTGAGCAAGGAATAGAGCAGCTGTGCCTCCGTGGAAGCTGCTCAGGCAAATGTCTCATCTCCAGTGCCAGACACAGCTCTATCCACTGTGTGCAAGCACATATGGACAAGCACTCAAAAGAGAACATTTTTTTATCTTACTGCATAGAGCATGCCAGCCCAACAGCATTTGGAAACGCTTTGGAAATATATTTTGAAAAATATTTTCTGTTTTGTTCTCGCCCAGTGGCTACGCAGACTGTGCCAAATGTGCTTGCTACCCACTGCTATAAATGAAGCCTGTGATACTCCTTATATGCTTTTAATGAAGATAGACTTGATTTCAAGTTCCAGCTTTCTTTGCTTTTCAGAGCTGTTTGAATGTCCTGGTGTACTGCTTCTCTCTTTGAAGAGAGCCTCTTCTTCCCCTGCATTCCTCTCCTACATGTGAAATCCTCCACTGCCGATGATTTAACATGTCTCTACCACGTCACCCACATCCCAAGGTACTGTATCATCAGCCACTGGCATTCAGTGCTTTATCAGCTCTGAATTTAGCTCTTTATCACCTGAGTTTAGGAATTTTATATCAGTTTTTCAAGGAAATTGCCTCAGTTGGGATCTTTTCAAGGCACTAGTGCAGGTATTTATTTAGAGGGAACTTAATTATCCATCACTGTGATACCAGTCAAAAGGCAGTGTTTATCAGCAATTAACCAGTGACAGATGAACCTCCCAGAAATATAAAAAGAACAACATTGTGGCGCGTGCCATGATTTTCATTATATATTCAGCATTCTGCAGCATGATACATTACAGAAAGTGCCAATTTTTCTTTTCAATTGCTTTGAAAATCTAGCAGCAGGCACCTCTGGGAGGTTTCTCATTTCATTCAAGACACATTTATTTAAAATGGGTACGGAGGAGAAACAGGACAGCTGAGCAAGTGGTACAGAATGAAGAGGGAGAATCATGAAGAATAGATTTGATTTTCAGTGCCATGACAACAATTTCTGTGCAAGAGGTACACGAAATTAGGCAAAGTCCTGCTGCAGAGTGGACAAGTTGAGGCACTGAAGTAATTAGGAAATGGGCAAATGCGTAATAGGAAGCTGCTTGTGCTGGCCAAAGCAGACAGATTCTTGCTTACATTAAGGTCCCACCAAAAGCACTTGCCAAGCACAGCAAGGGAGTGTTCTTAGTATAACAAGATTGGTATTTCAAACGTACAGGCTATCACGGCCTCGTGCGGAATGCACCAGACTCCACTCTTTTGCCTGAGAGGGCTGTGTTGACTTAAAGGGTATTTGTCAAAGCTGTGCTTCGTGGAAGCCTTATTTTACCGCACAGTAAATATTATAGTGCTTTTGTGAAGGTCTGCTACCTTGAACTCACAAGGTATAACTCACTTCACATTTCTTGCATGTATTGAAGCTGGCCTCTTGTTCTTGCACAGAGCAGGGCAAGTACAGAGCAGGGTCCTGACAGGGTGTTGATGAAAAATAATGCCAGCATTAAAAATTAATGCACTCTCAAAGGCTCAGATCTAAGCCAAATTAGAAACAATTTTTCTGAAGTGCTTTCCGTCAGTAAAGACTGCTGTGACTAGCCACTTCAGAGATGGAGTTGTTCGAGAGTATTTTACATTATTGGCTTTTTTGGGAGGTCACCTTTTCATCATGGCAATAGTGTGCTTCACTATGTGCTTCTTACTTAAGAAATGAGCAGTACTAGTTTTGCTCATATCTAAAATATAATCACTTCAAGCATAGAGGAGAGATGGAAGACTTCAAACTAACAAACACGTGAAAATCTGAGAAAGCCCTAAAAACTGAAACTGGGTACTTAGGATATAAATATCTAAGTTATTTTTACTGTGTATTCCATTAGTGCTCCAGATGGGCTAAAAATGGTCATACGCCAGGCAGAACACAAAACCACAGAGGTGCATTTATCTATGTGTGCGTGGCGTCTAACCATGCAACACCTATGTTCTTTGACACAGTACAAGAGAGCAGAGAAAAGGAGAATATAGCAGAGTAAGAACGGAAAAACAGACAAGTCCATACGATGGGTAAGTCTTATTTGCTCTTCTCCCTTATGAAGAGCCGCTGTGAGTGACATGACTTGCCTAGTGCACCCCAGCTTGGAGACAACACGCTGACATTCAGCAGTTTGACTGTGCCCTCTGCTGTTAACAGAAATACAGAAAGGACTTACGTGTCTTGGAAATGGTTTCTAGGTGAACCAAAATGGACTTGTTTCTTGAATCGAACATTTCTCCAAACTTGTCCAAACATGCTTGCAGCTGCAAAACCAAAGGTAAATGAGAAAATTAATACATTGCCCTTTCTTTGTTTGCAAAAGCACAGCCCCACATGCCACAGAACGACGACTGCAACTCATGGAATGGAACTGCCTGAAAATGGTTATTTATCTGTCGCTTGAAACAATTTGTCCAGCTGTTGGTTGTAGCCCCAAAGGAGATCTGGAACGGCTCAAAAAGCTCATAAAATGCTGCAGACATCTTAACAGATTTCAAAATAGATATACTAATCTGTAAAAAAAGCATTAACAATAACATTATTTAAATTAATTATAAAAGTGTTGGGGGAGAGACCTTCACCTTCAGCCAGTAAGACCACATTGACTTATTCCCGAGAGTAGACTACTTTCTTCAGGCAAAAGGAAAAAAGATTTTATATTTGCAGACAGCCATTACAGCCTGTTCTTGCTCTCGAGACCCAGAGAAATGCCACTGCTGACTCTGAGGCAAGGCCCTAAAGACAGGCCACAAAGACAATTTGAATTAACTTACCCCTTGAAGCCTGTCTTTGATACTGGAAATAAAGGTGCTTAAAACCTCACTAAAATGAAAAAAACAACAAGTACAAAACAGACATGTAAGTTACTGAAATAGACAGAACTTGAAAAGATCACAGTAAACATGAGACATGACACACTGGGAAGCACAGCTTAGTGCATAATGTAAGCACAGAAACATGCTTACTTCAGGGGGCATAACCCTTTGAAGTCACCTTACTTGTTTCAGGAAAGCATGGATTCTGCTATGCAGAGTAAGGAAAAAAGAAATACACACGCACGTTTATATCATATACAAGAATTTTTTTTTTTTTAACTCTCCCGTTTTTGGCCTAGCATTTGTGCCTCTCTCGGAAGTTTTCGTTGGCATTTACACAACTGTCCATTAGCTGCTGGGGTGTTACCACTGTGCTATCTGCTCCGGAAGGACCCAGCCGTGGCGGAGGTGACGTGCCAGTTGCTGGGATACATGGGTATTGTATTTGGACTAAAATAACTGTGGGAAAAATATGGGAAAAGCTTCAGCATCAACAAAGCCCAAGCCAGGAAGAACAAATACTGCAAATCCTTTTCTCCTGAGATTATGCCTGTGGTTTCTGTTATCCAACCTTTTAAGTTGAGCGAGCCTATCAGGAACCAGGCTGTATTCATGATTAACCTATCAAACCAAAATGCAAGGGCGGTTGCTAAGCAAAGTGATAACCTATTTCCTCTCTGAAGATTCGGGTCATTTTAAATCAATCGTTTAGTGATCCAAATTGCAACAACCAAAAAGGTGGAGGCCAGGTAGAGTCGAGTTATGAGAATTAGGCAGGGCTTCTGAAATCTTTCTAGCCTTATGGAAAAGAAGATATTAATTTTATTAGTCAAACTTGCGGGGGATACAAATTGATAAATTATATGTTATCTTAGGAAAGATAATAAAGCTATTTCTATAAACAAGCTTCTAATCTGGGAGTGAGTCTGGAGTGTAGGAAGGAGCATAATTAATTTAAAGATTAAATAAAGGATAATTAAGAGTTCTGCGTAAACATTTAAAACTATTTGTTCATTTCTCATAATTCGCTTACAAAAATCCTCCTCTTCTCTAATAGGCACTAGAGAACCAAATTTTGCCTTATCAGAAGCATAGTGCCCATTGCAAAAGAGAGAGAGAGATAAGCAGCCTTTGAACAAAAACACGTTTCACTTTGGATGTTACATTACAAAATGTACAGCACTAAGAATTATTTATAGGTGCACTGGGGAGTTTGCCATTTTTCATTTTTGAGCTTGAAATGGTTAGCTTGTTCCTTAAAGTCCTTTAGGACCTACACATACATTTAATTCTTAACATCTGACAAAGCGGATGCAAATTACATTAGCAAATTACACTTCTCTGTTACCAAAAACACAAGATATAAAAATCTTGTATACAAGTAAAAGTATAGAGATAGGTGCAGATTTATGAAGGTGTAATCATTGCATCTTCCACCGCACACAAGTATGCTTGGCAATCTCCTCATCTGGCCCAAATGTGAAGGCCGTCCTCAGAGTCCCTTTGATCAGTCCCAACACAGTCTATAAAATTTTGAGAAATATGGGCTTTCGCAGAGAATCAATACAGAAAAAGCCCTGCTTATTGGACAAAGAAGGACAAAGGTAAATTCAGGTTAGAGTTTTGTTGTTCCTCGTGGCTTATGGCTGAGTGTGTTACATAAATTGCATCGCAAATAAACCCTATTCTCTTATCCTGGGACTTTTTCCAATCAGAGATTATCTAAAACCTGAAAATATACTTTTCTTGGAGAAATATGCAACCTTGTCATGTATGATTTTTAAGAGGGAAAGAAGGAGCTGCAGGGAGTGATAACCACCAGCACAGAAAGGATTTCCAAAGAATGTCTACATACCGATCATATTTGTCCTTTATTTTGTTCTTATTCACTTCAAAATTTTCCAAGACACTTTTCACTCTTACTGCACCAAAATTAAGCAAACCTTTTTCTTTTGCATCTTCATCAAATAACTGTGGTTTTGTCTGGTATTTGGTAAAAATACTGGGCTCACTCTGTTGCACAAAAGAAAGAAAAATGTTGAAGTATAAAAATAATCAGAACATTAATTAGCAAAAAACGTTTGTGTACCAAGTGCTTTGCAGACAGAGAACACAGTGATTGGATGTGACAGATTAGATTGGACGAGGAGATTTAGAATTTAATGAGATTATGGCTCACTTAATGTGCCTAGTTAGATTGACTCCCTCTGGAACTGAGACCCAGCCCAAATTCCTCCACACTCAGGCTTTTCTCTCATCTTGAGGATTTTCTGTTGGTTGCAATCATCAGGTGTGCAGATTTTTTTCCTGTATGCTCAACACAGAGACTATAAATTAATTCCAGTGTTCTTGGAATTATGGAAAAGTTAAAGACACCAGTGGGAGCTCCCTATACACCCATCTAAAGAAAATCCTATTGAAGTTCCTGGTGGATGACATCATTTTGCTGCCAACTAGCAACATCACCAGACTGTAGATGAGTTTTTCACATGCTTCAATATACATTTCAGAAGGAGAAATTTAATATTAATATGAAAGCTGTAAAGACCTCCTTCATTCTACAAACTTTCCAGACACTGTGTGACCAAAATGGCAATGCCTTTTCCTTAAAACATAAGAAAACGCAAATTCCATTAAATTGTCTTCTTTCATCGTGAAGAGTGAATTTCCTTTTTTGTGTCTGATGAAAAGCTACTGCTGTTAATGGACAAGATCACCAGCAAAATGCGGAGGACAGCAGATAGGATCTGGAACTGAAAGACAGCCTAGGGCCACAGAGCTGGCACCACTGCCCTTTCCTAATCTTTGCTCTCAGGTGTCTTTATTTGGATCTGATGCTCTCTGTTAGCAGTGCAGGAACTATTTTAGTGAGGCTGGCAACATCAGAAACCATGTCCTGCAGGAGAAAGATTTTGAGCGCAGAAGCTCTTAATCCAAAATCATTCAAGCATCTGCCATAACAATGATAGAGCAAGGTAATTTTAGTCAATGAAAGTAAATACTGAACACCTCTGTCATTCTTGCAGAAAGCTAATGAGGAGAAGCACAGTATTGTTCAAAGAAGGAATAGATGGAATATTCTGCCTTAGCTAGGTGGTCTAAAGACATTAGTTGAGAATAATTTCATATTATTTTAGTAATTAAAAAATGTGATTAAAGAAAATAATACTTATCCCAATAATAATTGTTAGCAATCTGTTATAAATACTGGGTTTTCAGCCAACCAGGCTGCTATTTTGTCTAGCCACAGTAAATATTTGTATGTATCAGGAAGATAACTCGATTTCAGCAGTTATTAACATTTGCAAATGTTAGCACCTGAATTCAGAATGTTCCATTAACTTTGAACGGTGGCTGTGTGCCTGCACAGGGCTGAACGAGAGCGAGACTCACATCCTGGGAGTTGTGCTGTCCCAGCTGCGTGCCCAGCTCCAGCGGCGCCGCTGCCGACTGCACGTTCTCCGGGCAGAACTGGGAGCCGAAGAGCAGCTGAGAATCACTCAAACTCGAGTAGTCGCTAGGAGCGCTGCTCCGGATGGAAAATTTATTAGGCCTGAAATAGGGCAGAGCGGGTTGTGAATGAGTCTCGAGCAATTAAAAAGCCAGAAAGAATT
>NW_008825170.1:17092-24567 GCF_000699105.1 Pygoscelis adeliae
GCAAGAGCTGTTCAAGCATGGCCCACCCCGACACGTTCATTTCACTCCCCACTCGGAGGGTACCGTCCCTATAACTGGATAATGTTTAACAGTGTGTGGTTTTGCTATGCAAAGCCAAGTAGCTTATCTGAAAGTGCCGCATCCATAGAAACGCAGTGCAGTAGCTCTGCATTCACCTTGCGGGGCTGAAGGTGTTTCTCCAGCACGTCCTGCAGACAGAAGACCAAACCCAGGACTGGCCAGCTAACTCGGTTCATCCTACCTGCCTTGTCAGTCAGTCCTAGTTTAAAGGACACCTTGGGGTTTTCTCCTAGCAAGTGCCCGGTCTCTCCCTTTTCACTACTCTGGATCACAATTTCTGTTGTAACTCAGATGCTGCTCGGCTTATTTGGAAGGCAGTTCCAACAGAGTAAACCTTTCTGACTGATAGTTGACATTTCTTGGGCATTTATTCTCCAGATGCCTTAAGTCTGACACACTGGAACAACAAACAAATAGGTAGCATATGGCTGGACAAACTGATCTGAATTGTTAGAAATATTTCAAACATAACAACATGCTACTAAAAAGTTCTCTTCTTTCCCCTGAGCGTCGCCCAAATAAACCTTTTCCAGCGAGCCTTGACTTTGTGCTATGTCGCTCTGTTTCTACTCCTCTTCAGAGACATGGCTTCTACTGCTTTACGGACTGGGATCGTGGCACGGTACCAGCTTCCCCCAGACAAGGGTTTCCCCACACAGCTGCACCGCTTCTCATTGTGTCGGAGGCTGGCTTCAATTTTTTGCTAGCAAAGATACAGACTTTTTTTCATTTTTCACATGATCACTATCCCATTGCTCCATGTCCACCACGCCTGACAGAGTGCTTAAGCTAGGTCCAAACATAAGAAAAGCTGGGCCAGGTTTATACTCTCAGTTCTTGCTGGTTTTTAAGCTACCACAATGGAGAGATGTGTCGCTGCCTCTGGAACTGGGAATTACAGATCAAAATTAATGAAAGAGACTCTTGCGCAGGGTTTTCCTTCCATATCAAATCATGTAAGTAAAGGAGAAGGAACAGGAGACTAATTCACGTGTATAACAAAAGATGATCACCCCAACATTTATTAGCAGTGACGTGTTTCATTAATCCCCAGTCTTGGAAGGAGCCCAAACATCATACACACAACAGGGAAGGGATTTAGTAGCAGTACTTGAACTGCTCAGTCTCCCTCTTCATTATATAGTGGTGTCAGTGACAATATCGTATTAATACTTTTGGCTTTAAGCTCACCGAGTACACTGAGCCACTGGCAAAAATAGATGAGGTATGGGTTTCTGGATTCTCAAAAAGCCTGATAAATCTGTCTGAACTCAAAACTTCTCCCTTGATCTGTCTCTGGACCCCAAATCTACTAAGAAAGAAACCTGAATACAACTTTTACTAGCACAGCTTCTTGTTTCCATCTCAGCTAATCTTTGTAAAAAAAAATAAATTTTCTTACTCTACAGCCAGCATGTCAGGGAGAGATGTGAGCACACGGGCTGCCATGACCCCACATGGGCAGGACCCCTGCTTGCAACGTGAGTATCACATCTCCTGCACCAGTTTTCTAAATCCTCCTGTCTTCTAGCCAAAAAAGCTTCCTCTTAATTTAAGGAAGGGTTTTCATAATCCTTAAGTACTTTACTGTCTTGTCAAACCTCCTTTGAAAGTGTCTGGTACAACTGGTGAATATCACATTGCACAACCTGCTCATTTCTCAGTCCCTTCACATTACTTAATGCCTGAAGTACAAGATTCCTATAACAAAGAGTTTTATGACCGGTATTTTGAGGAGTATCGCACTGAGATGACTTGATGAGCCAAGTGACTTCCCAGGCTCTCTCTGCACTGACACTGCGACCAAAGGCGGCTATTGGCTGCTCTGGAGCCTAATTTTTCTGTCTTAAGTCCACTATTTCAGTGGTTGGTTTAGGAACAATGGCACTTCTGCAAATTAGGGGGCGAGACGAAACAGATGTCTCTTTTGAATACACTAATTCCCCTGAGCAACGGATTTCTTTCTCCCTTGCTTAACACTGCCGGCAATTAATTTACTAACAAGACCATCTGGGCAAGACATCAGCCTGGCCACACTTGGCCCAGGCCTATCCATGATGGTGAGATCAGACAACCATCGCTCTTCTAACCACCTGACCATTCCCTTCAGGATGCCTGAGCTGCTGGTATGTATGCTCTGCCCTAAATATAAACCCTTCCTTATAAACAGCGAGGAAACATCCTAGGTATTTAATCTGGGTTAGAAGTCCCTCCTAGGTGATGCAATAGTTCATCTCAGGAGAACTTTTCGCTTTCTGCTAACATGAGCCGTTCCCCGAGTTGCTCGTGCATTTGTGCCCATAATGTTCCTATGGTATTTGCACCAGCATGTGCGTCCAAAGCAAAACCGGCTGTAGATATGCAAGGCAAGTGCCATTGTAAGTTCTTGTCAGCTCCAAAAAATGCTAAACCATCCTCTCCTGACCGATGGAATGGTTTACTTTTTCCCAAATCTGCAGCCCTCCGCACATCTGGGGAGTCAGCTAGTTCTTCACAGTCTCAGTTTCCCTATTGTCAGTGGAAATTCCCCCTCCACAAGAGAAGTTAGATCTTTTGGGAGCTTCTTTCATTTTTCTCAGTTCTGATTTCCACTTCCAAATATTTTAGCACAACCATATGCGAATGTTCACCTTCCATTCAAAGGTTCTGCCTTGCCCACAAACAGCTGTCAGATACAACACACCAAGAGAAACACAGCATACGATAAATACCCTCTTGTGTTTCCTAGATGTTTCTAGGTGCGTTGACAAGCTTTTTATTTGTAACTATAAATTGTCATAGGCCTTATCGGTCTTTTTTAAAATCGGTAATTTTTACTCTGTTGTTTGGATCCATCCTTACGCGCCAACACCAAGGTTTAAGAGTCAGTTGGAAAAGCAAACTGAGTCTTCTACAATTTGCAAAGTAACATTTATCGGTGGTGCTGCTGTAAGTGATTTTATTTGCTTCTGTCATCCCCACTGAACCTGTGCCAACATCCCTCTTCTTCCCAAGCACTGTGGGTGAAGCTCACTTACGCCTTCCTGACACATTTCTTCAAAGTGCAGTAAAGCCTCCTTCCCAAAGAAGAGATCTTTTTCTCCTGGTAGGAATCTTGAGTAGGATCAGTGCCATAAAGTTCCTTTTCTCCCGATTCCCCCCCAGAAAATCTCCCAGCCCTTTCTGCTCCTCCTCATTTAGTGACCAGGGCTGCATCACAACAAATCCAATTGAAATTCTGGGAGCTGCTGTTCACATGCTCTTCCTTCTGGCTTTAGTCTATGTCTATAGGGACTGTCTCTAGCTGTGCTATGCTGCTCTCGTCGTCACTATTTGCTGCCTGCCAATGTGCTCAGCAGATGAGCAAGGACCAGCGTTGGCTCTGGGTGCAAAGGAACTTCAGCATCCAGGGGCCGGGAGGAGTTTAAATCAAGGAGTTTTAGCTGCTAGTGCAGCTTCCAGCCATTTGCCATCTCTTCGCTGGGAATGGCCACAGCATAAAATTATTTTTCTGCTTTCTGTCCTCTGGAATGGCATGACCTGCTTGTTGCAAATCATTTCCACCATATCCTAAAAGGAATTTCTACAAACAGATTTTGGCACTGGCCCTAATGCATTAACCACAACGAAATCCCTCTCAGTTATTCAGCTCAAACACTGCCTCCAGTTTCCAGATTTCAGGCTCAGAGTCCTTCTGGTCTTGTTTTAATTCCTCAAGGTCATTTTTACTTTCTATGAGCCACTCCATTATTCATTCGGCTGTGATTCAATACTGCCCAGATGTTCCTCACCTTGGAAACTGTGTTAGCCCTTTGTCCTGAGCCGGTCGCCAGCCGCAGGGGCTCTCGGGGCCTTTTCCTTAGGAGGAGATTGGGAAGAGGTGCTAAGAGATTTCCGCGGAGCAGCCCTGTTTACTTACACAAAACATATCCCTGACCGTATTAAGAATTAGCCATCTGGAGACAGGGGTTTTTGCCCCCCCAGACTGAAGCCATCCTCCAGCCTGCACTCACAGCCCCGGTTTCTCCTTCCTCCAAGGCTCGGGATTTTTACGGTTGCTCTCTCGTCTTTGTCCTGGCAGTCTCCTTCATTTTCTGCTTATTCTGGGACCTTAAGGTGACTTCAAAATATGTGGCCCTGCTATGCGGGATGGAATTTCATGGGATAATGGATTGAACGAGGCTGTTAAATTTGGAAGTTTTTTCTCAACAGAAGAAATAAGCCATAGAGAGTAGTGGCCCAAGTAGGCCTTAACTTACAGCATCTCTTTTGAATGCCACTTTAATATTTTCATCGTATGTTGGCCTTACACACTCTCTGGCAGGCTCTCTGCTGCTGATGTCTTTGGAAGTAGGTATACTAGTAGCTTTTATGCCTTTAGCAAGTTACTGATTTTCTCATGGAACAAGAAAATTCTGGTAACTTCAATTTAAAATCATAATATATTGGTTTCTGTTTTTCTATTTTTTATTGTCTTTCATTTCTTGAAGGATGCCTTCTCATTTTCAGTAGTCGTCTTTAGCGTGCCAGTCTGGTACTGGTCCTTCTGGCATCTGATCTGATAGCTGGTACACATTTGTTCTGAGCTTCAACATGAGGTCTAAATAATCTCTACACCTCAGGCAAGCTTTTAACCCTTTTGGCCACCCAGTTTAATTTCTTTTTAACGAGCTTCCTTATTACTACGTCAATATCTTTTTTGAAATTAAACAGCAGTGGATTTTTTGGCTTCTGTTGCTCCTGCAGAGATGTCAGCTCCAGTTCACTACTGTCACTCTTAGACTAGCACTTCAAGAGTAATGCCCTGACCGCGGATCTTGTGCTCAGCTCAGGGCCAAGGCAAGACGTGTCTCTTCCCCCGGGAGTTTCCTGGCCGAGGCAGGTGTTTATGGTGTCTGAAAATGTACTTTCAGCATCACGCCACAGTGATGCTTATCCAGTCGATAGAAGGCTGATTGAAACATCACTGCTTTTGTGGCTGCTGTTCTCACATCCTCCGCGATCTTTCTTCGCCTGCCCTTCTGGCTGGGCAGGTAGCAGCGCTGCTCTAACGCAGCACTTTCCTTGATTAGGTCTGGCATTTCAAACCACAAAAATTGTGTCATTTGTCAATACACTTATATTGAGTCTAAGTTTTCTCCACCGTACAGCTGTCATTCTATCTGCGTGACCCCCTCCCACCTTCTTAAATAATTGGCACCCTGATATTACAGCGTCCAACTAGATAATCTGCCTTCTCCTGCGTTTCTAGGATCTCTATTACGTCAATATTCATACATGAAAACAGGTAAAACAGGGACTTTGTTTCTCCCACCCTATTTCTCAGGCTGCTAGCGGTTACAGAGAAGCACATGTGTGTCTGACAGATAGATAACGAATAAAACCCAGAGCAACCTTGGGCTTCTGCAGAACCGCTGCCATGAGGGTATTGTGTCACTGGAGCTCTGCATTTCTTAGGGACCTGGTGGCAGCTGCTCTGAGAAGTAACACCCTGACTCAAACTTGCAAAGAACTCACAGCGTGAGTCATACCCTGCCTAGATTATATGCTGATTTTATGTTTCATTTTTAAAGCTCCCTGAAAGACAGTATTCTGGGGATTATACAGCATACCCTGCTGTGGTGAGAAAGGTTTCTAGTAACAGAAGTGAGCCAGGAAAAAGTAATCAACACCTTTTCCCGTATTCCAAAGACACACGCGCACACTCCTATGAGTAACTTTTTTTTCCCTTAGAAAAAGTTAATTCGCCTCTTGAGAACCTTCTCCCCCTGCTTAATGCCCCCCAAAACCAGCTGCATTTTTCAGTAACGTTTTATGCCCTATTTGACCCTTTTGAACTCACTTGCAACAAAATGTGGAATGCTGAGGAGTGGGTGTTAAAATCTTGTATTTCCTTCCTGCATTAATGAATGAGTTAAAAGGGAGGACTTCAGAGCTGACAGGATACTTTAGAAGAGGAAGGAATTCAAATGATCCCTTTCCAAACAGGCACCTGTACCTCTTCCACTTATTTCCTTTCCTACTGCACGACTCCACAGAATGATTTATATGTATATAAAAAAATTATATATATTTTATATATATTCTCTACATTTCCCCTGCTCAGTCTTTGACCAGAAAGAAAGTCACAGATTTTTCAAACTACTTAGAAGTAACTTCTTGAAAACAAAATTAAAAAAAAAGAAATCTGCAGGTACCAAGAAGACAATAGAATTAGGTAATGCATATTTATAAAGACAAAACCATGACAGATATAAACATGTTTTTCCCTGAATTGGCTCCCCTTCGACCCCTGCATCTGTGCAAAATTCAATTAATTCATATATATGAGACAAGTGTTTTTATAATGGGCAAGGAAACTACTGTTACGTTTTCATTATCATCCATCATCGTGGTGACATCAGGCCAAAGAGACAGTATGACTAAAACTGTGAATTTGAACAACAGTTAGTTATGTAAGTGGGTTATTTAACTAACAGAGGCTCAGGGGACCAAATTCATCAATTAGCTTCTCCAGAGTCAAACAAGGGATAAATCTTGCTCTGTTTTTTAGCCACGTGATGCAAAAGGTGATGCTCTGCTGTAAAAAACGCAGCCTGTCTGATGTATTTGCTCTCCAGATGTTTACACCCACACAGTGTTTGCTGTTTCACTATCTATTGTAGATGTGGGGAGTTCTAGCTGCCCTTTGACTTCTGCTGGGAAAAAATTAAGCCATGTGTATAAATGCAGTATATGGCATAATTTTAGAGTTACATAATGTGTAACAATATTGCAAATCACAATTCATTTTATCTACCTTCCGCACAAGGCGAGAGGGAACATTTAACTTACCTAATTAGACGTAGATAGGCCAGGACTTCCCCGAATAAACCCCAAATAAACCAGAGAGCAGCTTTCAGCCGATGCTGGTTTTTAAATTCCCGGCAATGGTGGATCTATCGCGGTGCCTGGCAGGCTGGGAGCAATGCAGGCACAAACAGGAACACGGAGTAGGCTAATTAACCACCATTAACCAGACCGTAATTAACCATAGAGCAATTCTAGACATGTTTCACCCCACCACTATCAAACACCCAGAGTGTTTAATTTTATAGACAATTTCCTCACGATCTTTCCTCCCCACCCCGCGGCCAAGCTCACCCGGTGGCTGTTGGCGTGCTCAACATCTCTTTGATATTCCAGACGTTAAAATTCATGTTTTTTTCACAGCTGACGCCCTCGCCGGGAGCTCCCGGCCCTCACCATGGCCCCAGCACTCACAGCCTCTCCTACCCCACAGCTGCCATGCCGCCGCACTCCCCTGCAGGGAGGAGGAAAACGGAGAGAGACGGATAAGCCCCGCTGAGGGGGGAGCGTCCCCCTGGGCCCCCTCGCTGTGGGGAGAGCCTGGGGGGGGGCACGGCTCCGCAGGC
>NW_008825170.1:24816-28750 GCF_000699105.1 Pygoscelis adeliae
CCCGCCCACCCCTCCGCCTGGGAGCCGACCCTCGGGCACACGGGGGCCATCACGGGGCAGGGGGAGGAAGAGGAGGGCCTGGAGCCCGGTGCGCCGAGGGCTGGTAGCGCGGCGGCCATGGCACCCATTTCCTTCATGTCCAGAGGCTGTGTGGTCTGTTGTGTAAATAACTCTCACAGAAACGCAGAACAATTTAGTTTCACCCATTAGAAGTATGACAAAAATAACCTGTCATCTAAACACTCCCCAGAGAAAGATTCTCAAATATGGTTTTACTGGAATTTTCTCCTTGTGCTTCTGTATCCTTCGTCTTCAGGAATGGAAAATGGGCACGCTTACTTGCCTGTTTTTTCCTCCTTTAATTCAAAACAATTTCAGTACTGTTTAAAATGTTTGGTTGCTGGTTCTGAAGATACTCCATAAGCACTAAACCACTGTAGAAATAAGGTTAATATAAATACATGGATGGATTAGGGGAACTACTCACATTCCCCTTTTTGCTCTTTTGGCTTTAGTATTAAAGGCAGCCTGGAGCTCAGAAGTGTCAAAATAATAGCTTTCTTGATGTATATATCTGGTTTCCTAATCAAATCCCACAGAAATAAAGCTTTCACTTAAAAAAAATTAAATAATTCTGGACTTTTACCCATAAAAAACTTCTTGGAGTGACTTTGCTGCATTGTTTTTGCTTGTCGCTACAGTGCCAGGGCTGGTATAAATAGCTCGGATTTATCACAGCGGCTTGTTACCTCTCGGCTACACGATGAGCCTCTAATGGGTTGATTTTCTAGGACCGGAGCGGGGAATTGCAGCCTGGATCGTGTTTCTGCTTCAGGGATGGGATAATGGGAAGGTTTGCCTTCCAAGGCAGCCGTGGGCTGGAAGGCAAACCTTCCTCCAGAGAGCTGTGCTGACGGGAACATTAATGTTTATTGCGCTTGTTGAGTAAATAAAAGCCTTGTTCTGCTCCTGAACTGCCTACAGCTCCGTTGTACAGCTCGGTGCGTGGCGCTGCTGCCAAGAGCCTTGCTGTGCGTCCAGGTCCTATATGGCCCTGCATCATAAATGGTGATTTTCCATAATTTTATTGCTCGTAATTGGAAAGTTGGCCCAGAAGTCCCTTCAGAAGAGACTGTAGAGCCCTGTATCCGTTTACAGCACTTCCACTGCCCTTAGGAAAGGATTTGCCGGTGCTTTGCACACTGGCGATAAGGCTCGGCACGTTATTTTAGGTTATTATACAGAGCTATTGCTATTTCTGTTGTGGCTGGAGCTGTCTGGTTTGAGCGTCTACCGAGTTTGTGGAATATGATAAATGAGATTTTTGTATTTCCATCTCTCCTGACAACAGAAAGAAATTTCTATAAGGAAACACATTTTTTTTAATAGGTCTGACAGCTACCTCCAGTTCCAGTCTCCCCCATCCATAACACGCTCCGGGGAGATTAGCCACGTTGCCAGGCGCTGGCTCGTAGCTCGCCTTATATCTGAAGTAACAGACTGTGCTTCTAGCGTTAGGGAGTATGGCCAGATACTTGAAGCCTTTCATTTAGTAAAAATTAGCAGAAGCTGCCAGGAGATAGAAAGCAACATATTTGGTATGTCCCGCAACTTTTTTTTCTTCGTAGCGCATTTCATTAGAAACTCAACAGGAGCTCTTCAGTTAATAACATGTCAGTCTCCAAGGGTGGTCAGCACCATCATCCCTTTGCCTGAAGATCTCTCCATCCACCCCAAGATGTCCTTGGCCATCATCCTGGCTGCTCTCCTCCCCTCATTCAGATGGGATCCTGGTCCTGTGCCCAAAAGCGGAGATAGAAAAGAATGAGAAATCCACACTTTCAGGAGAGGTGACGGGTTTCTGCTCGCCTCGGGTGGAAGAGCCAAGCCAAACAGCACTGCAGCGGGTCGATGTGCCGGGCAATCGCGTGCACAAGGCAAGGTGCTGCCGAGAAAGAGGCAAACCCCGTGTGGGGCAGGGACCGTCAGCCCCACTGCTGGAAACACTGCAACAGCGAGGGGCTCCCAAGCCGCAGCTTCCCCCTCCAGCATCTCCCAGCTCGTGCAGCCAGCGTCACCTTGAATTTGGAAAAAGCAGCACTGGGCACCCCATCAGCAGCAGGGAAAGCTGTGAAGTTGGCACACAGGGATGTCAATTTGCTGGTGACTCAGCGTCTGATTTATCCCGTCCATGCGATGCTCCTGTGGGAAAAGCTTATTAATCAGGTCTGTGTTATATTATTACGTGCCTCGGTGGCTTCTGGAAAGGGCTGGCAGGCTGGGGAGAGGTACAGAGGCGGCACCGAGGGGTCTGTCACCTCCTAGGACCCCGGGAAGGAAGAGCCCACCAGGGCTGAGCACAGATCGGGGAGCACTGTGAAAATGGGGCACTGCTGCAATATCCATAGGAGAAGGCTGGAGCCACATTGTGCTCAGAGGAAGGGGTCCCTCTGTCCAGCCCCCCAGCACAGGGCAAGCCGCTGACCTTCTCCGGCTGCCGGCACATCCCCCCAGCTGCCGAGGTATGGCTCAATCACTAATTTGGGGCTCCCTGTTGATGCTGGCTCTGGCACAGTGGTGGTTTCTATGGCAACTCCAGAGGCAGATGCAGGGATGGCTTCAGCCGAGGTACCGCCAGCCCAGGTATCCCGGGATGCTCCTCCCAAAACACAGGCAAACGGCCACATGGCACATCGGGACGGACCCCACGGTCACTGCACTGGGCAGGCAGCGGAGGTGATGGGGCAACGACACCAAAAACATCTTGCAAGTGCACTTTTCTGAATCGTTTCCAACTTTCCCCACGCCGCAACGCTGCCAGCAGCCAGCACAGCCTGCCCCAGTGGTGTGCCAGATGCTGCCGCATTCTGCCGGGATTTGGCCTCCCGTCTCTCCGGCCCTGCTACCCATCTGAGGATCACGCCGGCTGTCTTCTCCGAAAGGTCAGGCATCCACACTTGGTATTTACCCAGACCTGTGAGATCTTTCTAATGTCGTATCAGTGAAAGATTGAATCCCTCGCCTGCATCTGCTACTGCTGCTCTCTGCTTTGGGGCACGTGACTCTACATGGAGCAAAGACCAACGAGGCTCAGGCGAGCCCACGGCACCGGGCAATTGGGGGGTCACCCCCCCCCCGGTCTCACTGTGCACCCCTAAATGTCACCCACAGACACCACCGGTACGGAGCTTACCTTCCCTTCCTGGTGCCGGTAAGCAGGAGATGTGATGTTCCTGCCCGGGAGAGCTGGACACAGCTGGATCCAGCAGGCACCAGACCGTGCTCCATCCTTTGAGACAGGGCTGTGGTGCTGGATGGGGCCCAGGAGCCCCGGCATCATTAGGCATCCCATCTTACATCTCAGCATCCTGGCAACCCTCACCATTCCCTGCCTGCTCTCGCACCCCATCTCTCTCCGACAAAGCCCCTCTCCTGCTGCTGCCTTCCCCCCCCCGCAGCCCCTTCACCCACAGGAGAGGCCGAGCAGGAGCAAGGCTGTGCCAAGGCAGGGCAGCTGCCGCTCGGCTCTCCCTCTCCAAAAGGAGGGCCAGATCCCTACATCGCACTGCTCCCGTCGCCCTGGCAGTGGGGAAAGGAGCAAGAGCCATCCCTGTCCCACGGCACAGGGCCCCACGGCACAGGGCCCCACTGGGGAAGGGCTGGCCAGGCTCTCCCTTGGGAGGGGTTTTTCCCAACAGGCTGCAGCATGTCCCTGCCCGGAGCAGGATAACCAGGGATGACACGACTCCAGCGGGGTAAAATTCCACGTGTTTCATTTATTTGAGGTGCTATGTCACCTCCTAGGCACTGAGCTACAGGGCATCTCTGTGCTACATGAGACATCGACTGGGTCTACGACGACACAGCACTCACTGCTACACACACGGCACAGACATGCCGCGGCACGGACAGGGCCGGATGGGGCAGCGCAGCC
>NW_008825170.1:31026-31808 GCF_000699105.1 Pygoscelis adeliae
CTGAGGCTGGCAGTGCCCTGACCCCACCGGGACCCCCTTGCCCCACTCTCCACCCCATCCATCAGGTGCAGAGCGGAGCACAAGGCCATCGGCTCTAATTATTCTCGGCAGTACTATCTCCCTGGAGACACCATGGCAACACAGCCATGCTGCCAAATCCTGCTCCTGCTCCCCGCGCGGCCGGCACCCCTGCCCGCTCCCACCGCTGCCCTGCCGGCCCCTCTGCCCTGCCCACCCCGCTGCAGCCCGGGGCCGTGCCACGTCGTCCCCAGCCAGGGAGCAGACATGGCCCCTAGCACACAGGCTGCCAGACTGTGCTAAGGCTCGGAGGCTGCTCAGCAAAGTTTGGGCAGGAATCACAACATGCTTGGCACACAGCATGCCGAGCTGGGCTGGAGCAGGGTGCTCGGCTGCCCCGGCACGGCTCCTGGCCAGGGGAGCCGAGGAAGGCTCCTGTGCCCAGAGGGGCTCCGCATTGCCCAGCCCTGGGCTGCAACGGGGCTGCTGGGGCACGAGCATGACCCTGCTGTTAAGCAGCAAGTCCAGCTGCTGGGTGAAAGCCTCGTGCTGCATCCCAAGCAGCGGCAGGATTCAAATCCCACCTGAGCATCTCCGACCCCTGCATCCCCGCTTCTCCGAATGGCAGAGGTACTCGCAGCCAAGCCCCATCCCCAGCCCTCACCTCTCTGCACGGCTGAGATGCCCATGGAGGGCTGGGCCAGAGCCGCCTTCTTCTCCCACTTGCCCTCATCCACGTGGTAGACCTCGACAGAGGCGAGGGG
>NW_008825170.1:34247-34781 GCF_000699105.1 Pygoscelis adeliae
GGCACCTTCACGCTGGCTGTGGGTCTGTGGCAGAGGGCAGGGGCCTCCATCTCCACTCCAGCGGTGGAAGATGTAGTTTCTGCAGATTTCCTCTCCCTCTCACGAGGCCCCTTTGGCTCTGAACCAGCTCGCAACACACGTGGCTGGGCCTGCCCTAAGGAGCGGGCCACACCACGCAGCTGGAAGAAAATGGCTCTGCGGAGCGGCCAACCCCAGGAAAACCGCTGCCAACAGCTCTTTCTTTGGCTGCCACAGCCTGTCGCACAGGAGGGAACAAGGACTTCACCTTCTGTTCTTAACCATGGCTCTGCTTAAGGCCGCCTGGCAATCTGTTTCCCTCCCAGCACTGCTCTGTCACCGTCACTGACACAGGGACAGCCCTGCACAAGAGGAGGGGAAGCTGGCGTCCAACCTACTGATCCTGGCTGCAGGACAGCAAAGTCCCGGCAGAAGGGATGAGCCCTGCTGGCGAGATGCTCGGCTGCCGCCCAGACCCCAGCGAGGCCTGCCGCCGCCATAACTTAATCCTACCTG
>NW_008825170.1:34934-35250 GCF_000699105.1 Pygoscelis adeliae
CTCCGGCTGCTGCAGACACGCAGGCAGCAGCTGCTGCGCGCAGGGGCCTCGGGCTCTCAGCAGAGCTGTCCGCACTAATTCACCTGAATCAGTCACGGCACAGACCAAAGCCTATTCCTGACAGGTCTGCTCCGGGCAGCGACAACTCCTGCCACCAGGTACGAGCTGAGAGAGCTTGTATGGAAGGGAATATCCGAGGAGCGTCCCATCCCTCCCCCCTCCCCGGCTGCCTGGCAAACGCTGCCGACCATTCACCGGCTGCCGCAGGTTTGCCCCCCCTCCGTGCCGTCTCCTTCTGGATGGAAATGGGCAGGGG
>NW_008825170.1:35722-36751 GCF_000699105.1 Pygoscelis adeliae
AAAGGGGACAAAACGGGCCTGAACTCACCGGGGACACCCCCCAGCGCAGGCAGCTGGCGCCGGAGGGGCCTTCAGCAGCCTACCTGGGGATGAACAATGGTGTCCGCATCGTCCAGCCGGATGTTGTCGTCGATGAAGATGTGGTGAATGCCGGGATCATGGGGGTCGATCCACAGGGGCTTCCCACCCTGGGAAGAGAACTGATTTCTGGCCCACCTGAAACAGCAAGCGGGACAAGGAGCAGTCAGGGGAGGGAGAGCGCGACAGCTCTCAGGTAAAGGCAGGTAAGGCTGCACTGCGGACTCAGGGCAACCCTGTGAGCCGGGGAAGTGGGACGGAGACCGTCCTGTCCCTCTGCCCGCTGCTGCTGCTCGTGAAAGAGAAGCATTTTGCAGTGAGGTGACAAATCAGGGGGTGTTTGGAGAAAAGCAGGAGGTACACCGGGGGATGGAGACCTGAGGAAAGATGCGAGAGCCCCATCAGGCTGCCCATAGGCAAAACGGGGAGCACGTAAGTAACAAAGACCTCAAAACTAGGAGCTATCCCAGACCGGGAGAAGCTCAGAGAATCACGGGAGAAGAGAAAGTGCCCAACCCACTTCCTCGGTGGCCTGCTTCTCACCAGTCAAAGTGGTCTTGGAAGCCTCCAATTCCCTCAAAGGAGCTGAAGTAGTCGTAAAGCTTTCTTCCATCTTCCCGGGTGGCCAGCCGCTCTGCTCCCCTTGTCAGCACCACCTCTCGCTTGCTGCAGCGTATCTGGCCAGGGGTGAGGTCCACAGGGAGCTGCAGGACCGCAGAAAGCAGGAGAGGAAAGGTTTCCAAAGCAGACAGGTTGTTTTGTGCATTGGCAGAGACAACAAGCAGCAGGGTGGAGACTCCCCACCACCATGTGGGAGGGCGGTGCTGGGGAGAAGACAAGAAGAGGCGTGGAACCCCCCCAACCAAAAATCATCCCCTCCCCTGGGATGGAAAGGAACGACCTCCTAGCTGCACCCTGCCTCCGTTTCAGCTTCTGTTCCCCTGTCAACGC
>NW_008825170.1:36797-37203 GCF_000699105.1 Pygoscelis adeliae
GGTGGGCGGCTGGGGGGAGAGCACGGCTGCCATCGGCTCTGAGCCAGGGAGCCCTGCTCTGCTGCAGCGGGCCCTCTCCGGGAGAAGGGACGCTCCATCCGACCTGGGATACCCCGAGAGGAGACCTTTCCCACCCAGGGTCCGCAGGCACGCCTGCTCCCCCCCGGCTCGCAGCTTCTTCCCGAGAAGCTGGCTGTGTTTCCTCTCCGCAGCGGCCGGCGCTTTTAAAAGCGGGAGGGCCAAGTGGCTCGAGAGCAGCCTGACGCGGGGAGCTCCGTGCAGGCCGTCTGGCTGCCCTTCTCCAGCGGGCCGGGCCCTCGGGGTGCCACTCACCACCACATCCCGCAGGGTGGGGAACTGGGGGTGCTGCCCGGCCAGGGCGCAGCCGACGGGCCGGAGGGGGCGG
>NW_008825170.1:38880-42839 GCF_000699105.1 Pygoscelis adeliae
GCCCGGGGGGGGGGCGTGCTCGTGGCCCGCTTTCGCTCCTGCTACAACAACTTGCACTGCACAAACCGAGACCGGGCGGATCGATGTTGAGACGGCCTGTCCCCGATGAGATGTCACAGCCGCTCCGTTCAACATCAGAATATCCCTTACGGTGTCCCGGCTGCTCCCGGGCTTGCTGCAGCCTGAAGATGATCCGTTTTCCAGCCCGTTGAGAGCATGTTGTTAGTTGTGCTTCTCCGTTGGTTTCTCCCTCTCTACCAGCTCGGGATTAAGCTTTACAGCCTCGCTGGCTTTGCTGCGCCTGCCACCCCTTGTTCATTTCGGAGGTGGCAAATCTCACCGCGGGCTGATGATGCCGGCTGCGGCTCTGTCAGAGCACTTCCCCGCCTGCCTCCCCTCCTCCGTGGGAGATCCCCACGTGTCACAGAGCAACTACATTATCCTCCTCCAAATCCCTCTTCTGCTGTGACATCTGCAGAACACTTGACTGAGATTAGTCTGTCATGCGGAGGCTCTTACCCCCCCGCTGACCTGTGCTTCCCCTTCTGCGGCTGCTTTTGGCTGTGTTTCTTCCCTGCTTGTGCAGCCGGCAGCGGCACGGGGCGCCAGGCCGGGGCTGGCACTCCCAGGCTCCGGGGTTGCGGTGAAACCGGAGTTCTGGGAGGAACGTCGGACACAAGTAGTTCCTCGCTCTTTCTGCTCAGGCGCTAACTTTTCCATCACAGCTTTCTTGCTTGCGCACTGCCCTCTCCAATAGCGTTTCCAACACCTTCTGTGTTTCCAACACCTTCCACATTTCCCTGAAAAGGATTTTTCACTGAATCCTTATTATTATTTTGAGAGGTATCAATGAAGCTAAAGATTTTATAACTTCTTGGCGCAGCGTCCAGCTGCGGAGCTGGCGAGGTCGCCAGCTCAGCGCGAGAGGATCGGAGTTCTCCCAGATACATCACAAAGTCCTGCCTGGACTGCTCTTTGGTGCCTATTTTTTTTTTTATTGAAAGCAATAATTAGTGCTTTTGTCCCAGGCAGACAGCCGTGTAATGCCCTGAGCATGATCCGAGTGTTGTCCCTCAGGCCATTGTACACTTGGCCCCAGTGATGTGTGTTTCCTTCATGCCGCCCTACTTGAATTTCCTGCTTCCTCCTCACTTGGCAGCGAGTGCCCTTGGATCAACACAAGTGTGCTGTGACAGCGAATGCAGACCGCTGTTCAAACAAGGGAACAGCAAGGAGCGGTGTTGCCTTGCCACGGCGTTCGGCATCAATGAAGCACAACTGAAATAGCCTCCAGCTCTGCTGTCAGGTCTTCGGGAGGATGCTGCAAGTTTGGCAGGGACTCAGAATCAATTTTTGAGCAGAATCAGTTAGGAAGCTGGAAAACTGAACGTGACGCTGGGATAGATTTGAGGTGCTCAGGCTGCTTAGTGTTGAGATGGCTCGATCGTGGTGTTCTCGGTGCGTGTGCAGGGAGAGGGTTCAATGAAGGGCTGCTTTACCAAGGCCAAATGAGATCTGGTTACCCAAAGCTGGGGCGTGTCAAACTCAAACTGGAAACGAGCTGCAGATTTCACTGAGTTAACCATTGGAACCCTTCATCTTGGGATGGTTGGATGGGATTGCCTGAAATCTTTGTTTAGGTTTGAGGATATTTCTGTGAGAAATGTTTTAGTTTGACTGCAGAGATCAGTCAGTGGCAGGATTGTCTTGATGATGCTTCTGACTTGGGTTATGCCCAGAATCCGACCCAATGTTTGTGAGTAGCCATGCCTGGGCTTAATGGTTTCAGGTCCCCGCTTAAAAATGCAAGATGATTTCAGTTGCTGTGAGCTAACTATCTTCTCTCTCCTTTTGAGGTGTCAAGGGTTGTTTTTCCAGTAATTTGGACCTTTTTGAAGTGCCCGCTTGCCTAATGCCATGAATATTGCAGTGAACAATGTGGAAGAAAAAGCTGTCCATTCCTGGTCGAGAATTTCCTCTGCAGGACAGAAAGTGCTGGAGGAAGCCCTCCGAGTCTTCAACCCGATGTCCAAGGACCTTTCGGACACAGAGACCCAGCTGGTGGCCTTCATTCAGGGCCTGAAGGAGGAGGGCTACCAGCCCACAATTCTGAGGAGTAAGGATGTGTACGGGTACAGCTCGTGCACGGCAGACACACCTAGCCAAACAAAAGACAGCACCCCGCACAACTGCGCCGCTGCCGCCGAGTCCGCTAAGAGTCCGGCTCGAAACACTGCAGCTGCGGCAAAGGTGTCTGCTTCGCCCACCAGCGTTTCGGTGGACTCTTCGAAAGTCTCCGCTCAGCCCGTCTCTAAAGGGGATTCCACAAATCTCCTCTTGAGCTCCTTGAAGCAGACAAGATCTGGCACGTCCAAGGCCGCGGCGGTGGGCTTCCCTACAAGCATGTATCCTGACGTGTATCCAGCCATGAGACTGTCGGTGGTTCTGGAAGCTCTGGTGCCGCTGAAAACTACCGCGTCCCGTTTGGAGTCCAAGTACACACGAGGGCGTCTTGGGATCTCGCCCTCGGACCTTAAACTCCTCAAGGCTTCGAGTCCGCCGAGGCAGTTTTCTTCAGGCAAGGCCGCTAAAATAACAGAAGGTAAGGGGTACAAGCGTTTGATAAAGAAAGCACCGGATTCTGCCACCCTCGCTTTAAATCTTCTGAAGGGACCAAAGGGTGGAGTGCTGCAGGAGAGCAATGCTTGCAAAGCCTCGGGAGTCCTCAATGGGAGAGTCACAGGCAGCTCGTCCCAGGGCTGCACCACAGCACAGCAGTCCAAGACCTTGAAAATCAAAAATAAGGAACCTCTGGTGGGAAAAACAGAGTGGAAGGACAGCAGCACTTACCGGGAGAGTGCTGGGCAGAAGAGGAGAAGAGCTACGGAGGCAAGAGAAGCACCACAGAGGAAGAGAGCAAATACCATTCCTGTCCGAAATAAATCTCGACGGGCTCAGAGCACTTTGAACCTGCTGAAATTCCGGGCCATCAAGGTGGGCAACTCTTCCTCTGACGAAGAAGTGAGGAGGAGAGCACAGAAGATTCTTAGGGTCAACCTGTCCCCCGTGATCCGAATTCAGCCCTTGTCCCACTCTCACAGTGTTCCCTGAGTTTCTTCGCTCTGTCACTTTTTTTTGTAAGTAAGTAAATACGAGCCCGGCACCAGAGCGTGGAGAAGTTTAAGAGCGACTCTGGATCTCTGGTGCCTGGTGACGATATGTCGACTAACCTGCAGACGGAGCAGCCTGCTCTCGCGCTGCTTCTGCCTGTCTACCACTGCTATGCAGAACTGACTGCAGAAATACAAAATCCTGTTCAGGAACGTGGGACGGTGACTCACCCGCGGCGAGCCGAGCGGGTCGGAGGGCTCGCTTCCCGCGGGCGCTCTTCTGAACGTGGCAGGCTGCGCTCTCGTGCAGGGGGAGAACACGGGCCTTTCTCATGACATTGATGCACTGTGATATTGCTCTTTTTCAAGCTGTACATTTACTGGTTTTATTTTGATCAAATTTTATAACTTTATTATCTATATATCTATATATCCATATATGTGCATATCACCTAGGAACTGTGGGAAGATGCACTTCCTCCATCCCTCTGGGACTGGGTTCGATAGCTTTTGTTCCCCCTCTCCTTCAGCCAGTCTTTTGTTGAAAGGTGCCAGGATTTCTTTGTGGTTCAGTGTTGTGACTGTCTGTTCTGGGCTCTCTTGAGCAGCTCAGAGGCAGGCAGAGTTATAGCCACTTGTTTGTCTCCAGAAACGCCAAGCAATTTGGAGAATTACCAGCTGATAGTTGACTATAGTTTTAATAATATTTTCGGTATTACCTCTGCATAAGAGTGGGGGAGTGTTATGGGGCTGTTGCCTCCAAGTCTGCCTGACATCTGTAGGTGCCTCCTCCGTTTGTTGGTAGCAGAAGCTCTGAACTCATGGTAGGGGTTTGCCTCCAAAGAGCGG
>NW_008825170.1:42862-50652 GCF_000699105.1 Pygoscelis adeliae
GGTTCCTCCTCAGCACCCGGTGTTGCTCCGCTCTCCTGTACCCCACGTGCAAACGTAGAACATGAACTGTGACTGTTAGAGCTGAAGGGCTGGAGTTGTTAATAAGAATTGCATAAAGTGTCCTGCCCACCACGTAACTGCTTTGCTGTTGCTGGATGTTTCAGGAGCAGGTTCTAGGTGCCGGTAGAGAAGACACAGGCTGTGTTTGAATGTATTAGATACATCTTGCCGGTCCCAGAGCTCAGTGGGGTATTTGAGCCTGAGTTAAAGAAGAAAAGCGGAAGGGTTGAGAGGATATATGCCAGCATTTAGAGGGTTTCTTTCTGTCAGTTTGTGGGGGCGAAGCAGTAGGAGAGGAGATCGGCACCGTGTTGCGGTGGGTGACAGCTTTGCCGTGCCATCTGGGATGTTGCGAGAAGGTGTGTGGCAGGTGTGAAAGCTCCCGGGGCGCAGGCTCTGCCCGTCCCCAGGAGGCACTGTGGAACCACTGCAGACGGCTGTGCCGGGAGCACGCTGTCGGATGGGAACGCAGGCAGTGCGCTGGCGGAGGTTGGGTCTGCTCTCCGCAGGGAGGGATCTGCAAGCTCCAGGAGAAGCACCATGCTGGAGCAGTCGGTGCTGCAGCTGTCACCTGAGAGGGACGGCCTCCGGTGATCTCCACTGGGATACTGCAAAAGCAGAACCTGGCGGCTTGGGGAGAGGGAGCAGTGTCCAGCCAGGCACGGGCCTGGCTCTACACTGCCATACATTCAGATCTCTGCAGCATTGGGCCGGTAATCCACTCATTCTCTCACCAGCTCAAAATACCAGTTGTCTGACCTCGTAATCTCTGTGGACGTTGGCTGAAGGGATGAGCTCCCCAGGGAAGCCCCAGCTCCTTACGTTTCAGCCCCTCCCTAGCACCTGGCTGGATTTCAGCGCTTTGTAAAAGGGGTCAGCATCTGATCCCCAGCTCAGAGAGGAAAACCGTGGCACAGAGAGGAGAGAGGAGGTTCATGAGAGAGTGAGAGGGCAGGGACGCTGCGTGTCCCGAGGCACAGCTGGGGTTCTCCCCCCTCGCCCAGGTAGGGCAGGGTGGAGGTTCTCCCTTGGGGGATGATTGCAGGTTCTGTGTAGTTTTACTGTGCGTATCTGAGCTGCTGTCGGAGATCATAACTTGCAGTGTTTGAGACTGACCTGTGAATGCCGCTGGTTGGCTGCAGAGGAGGAGGAAATATTTTCTTCTGCTTTTGTGTTTTAAAATGCTCTGGCAGAGAGTTCCCTGTCCTGACATGATGCTGGATGAACAGGGAGCCTCCATCACTGTTAACTGGCCAAAAATTGCTTTGTCCCTTTTGTTCCCATCCTTCAGACCTTTCTCATTCCCACGCTCTCAAATGCCAGGTCTTGAAGTCTTGCACTGGAGTTTCTCTTTTTGGCTGTTACCCGAGGAGGGCTCTGAACTCCTGCCTGCGGCACTGCTGTCTGACAGGCTGCTCAGCGGCTTCCCCTGCTCCCAGCCCCATATAAGGGCACCGAGAGCTGTCTCTGGAGCCTCTTCGTGCGGCGCAGACATCCCAGCTGAGTGCCTGGCCTCCGGTGGGAAAAACAACCGTGCATCAACAGGGCTGAATTTGGGTCGAGGTTACTTTTCCTCCAGCCTGAGCAGGAAGCTGAGCACCTGAGGCCAGCTTATCGGGCCACATGCCTCCTCTTCGCTGTGTTTCTTCCCCCAGCTGCACTGCTGCCTGCCGCCCCACTCTTCTCTGTCACCTTTTGTCTTTCACAGCTTGGGTCTTTGCCAGTCAAGGACTTGGCTTGTACTGTTGCTTAACACATCCAGCAGAACATACTGCCTTAGTGCTGCCGTGCCTTTCCAGGCACTGAGCTGAGTTCTGCGAATGCTTGGTGGCGACGGCTCGCCCGGTGTCCTTCCCAGGCCACCAGCAAGAGGTCTTCTGCTCTGCAGAGAGAGGCAAGCATTAGAAACGCTTCTGTGTCACTGAGCCTCCTGCCAGGGAAGTGAGCACCCCATAGCTCTGTGCCCGGGGACTTGCCCGTCATCAGTCCAGTCTCTGTCAGCTCTCCTGCATGTCTCTAACAGACCACAGGGCTCCTGAGCTACTGGGCAGTGCTGGAGCTTGGTCCTCTGTCCTCCTGATGTCTCCTCTTCCCCCTCGCAGGTGATTTGGGAACTTGGCCAAGGATTGCAGCTTGTTATTCACAGGGGGGCTTTACAGCCCCTGGTGTCAATGTCGGCAACTGCTGCCTGTCGGCTGTTCCCAGGGAATCCGGTGCTGGCAGGCAGGGGGCCTGCAACCTGTTGGTGGTTGGCTCTGCCATCCTTCATCTCGTGGTCGGGTGCAGGAGCTCCTGGCGTCTGGGGCCTTCGACACTGGTGTGCAGGAGGCTGCAGGAGGGACTGCGCTGTGGACGCTGCTGTCTGGTGTTTAGGGAAGATGAAGGGTTTGAACAAGCCAGACCTGCCTAAGACCTGATCTAACCAGAGATCTCCCTCCAGAGGTCCCTTCCACCCTGTGTTACTCTGTGACAGCAGAGTGACACTTGCCTTCCAGGGACCTGCACAGCAGTAACTGGCAGGGCACATAGATCTTACTCAATGATCTTAGAGGTCTCTTCCAACCTTAATGATTCTGTGAAATGCTTTGCCTGGAGTGCTGTGGTCTCTGCTGAGCGTGCTGTATGCAGGTTGTTCAGACCTGTTTCTGTATTAGTCACTTTGAATTCATCCAAGTGCCTAACCTGGCCTATGCTGTTCCTGGGCACCATGACAGCCGAGAGCTTTAGGAAGCATTCTCTTAGGAATGCTTTTACCGCGTGGGTTTGTGCCACTGACACTTTGAGAAATGATTCAGCCAGCGGTCAAAGGGCTGTTCTTCCGACTGAGTTTGTGGAAATAATTTCTCCTTTTATTCAGCTGCCAAGAAGCAAAAGTTTATGCTTTGCCTCCACCAGACAAGGTCCTTGAGCTTCCTGCATGCTTCAGATGTCCGTCAGTGAGGTCCGTGGGGAGAGCAGCTTGTCCGGCAGGCAGCTGAAGGGGAAGCTGACATCGGATACCAGTTGAAATCACATTGTTAATTGGTAGAAATGTTTTGAAGCTCATGTCCACTGTGATCAGATTTCACCTTCTGCCGCTACTTTCAGTTGGGGAAGTTTCCCCTTGGCCTCTTCCCTGCAAGCCATGTAGCGTGGTGCTGCTGCTTCCAAACTGCGTCCCCCCCAGAGCCAGCTGCCGCAGCGATCCTTGTACAGAATTTCTTAAGCACTTTTCTGCAAAATAAGAAGGGATTATTTTGTTATTCCTGTTTTGTAGCCCACTATTTCAGTGTGAGGAGGAGGTGTGCTCTGTGGAGTGTTGTGAGCACTCGTGTAGCTGAATACTTCTCAGACCAGGGCATCACCCGCCCAGCCTGCAGCACTCACGCTCACAGGGCCTGGGGGGCGGTAGGCTGAGACCCCTCGTTGCCTGGTGTTCCCTTGCACAGAATTCAGCCAGTCGCCAGCTAAAAGCATCGCAGGGAAGTCGGGAGCAGAACAGCACAGGTGGGTGATGCTGCGCACCTGGCTCCATGGCCCTGCTCCGTAGCTGCCCCTGTTCTGCCGCGTGTCCTCCGGGTCCCCCTCGCACACCAGCAGCACTTCTCCACCGGTGGAGCTGGTGGAAGTCCCCCGGCTCCAGCTGTGGCAGGAGGGGCTGGGGGGCTTTGGGTTTTGGGCTTGAGCACAGAATTTGGGCCCTTTCACTTGTGACTTTTGCTGTGTTCACGGCCAGACCTTGCCAGCGTGTTGGGGGGTGCAGCCACTCCAGCTGCTCTCCTCCTTGGTTTCAAGTTCCCTGCCCTGGCTGGGAGCTGGGCCTTTGGCCACAGCACAAGGGACGCGTGGGGACGGAGAGCAGGTTTGTCTCTCAGCTGCAGCTGGACAGTGTGACGCGAGCTGGGCAGCTTCCTGGGCAGGAGGGCAGGTTTAGGTGGGAGGATCCTTGTTTCGGCCGTGGTTGGCAGGGTTGGTGCCGAGCTGTGCTGAGCACCTGCTGCTCAAGCAGGTTGGTTGGTTTGTGTGGAAGTGAGTTTCTGTTTCAGTCTTCAAAATGGCACTGGCCCGTTTGCTCCTGTTGTCAGATGGGGATGGCTTTCTGGGAGCTGAGGTGGCCTGAGGAGAGGACAGCTGTTCTGGGGCACCTCGCACCTTCTCGATGGTGCTGCAGTCCTTGGCTTTGTGAGCTGGGTGGGCTGGCACCATCCGTGGAGAGGGACAGCAGGGCAGGTTGCTCCCAGGCCCTTGTGTTCGGGGCTCTGTGCTAGAGAGCACCATGCTCGGGTTTCCTTCTTGCAGCCTGCTCCTACCTGGAGCTGTGTGCCATTAGGAAGGTGCCAGGTGCCTGCTGGCTGGTGGAGCAGAGACCTTGTCCCAGAAGGCAGGAGAGCCAGCCCTGAGTGTCAAGTGAACCCTGTCTGTGGATGTGACTGTGCTAGCACTCACAGCTTGGCCAGCTGCTGCCTCCAAAGCCATGGTGCTGAGGCCAGACCCCTCAGTTTGCTTAGGAAGACCGAGGAGGTCTGGTCAAAAAGCAAGAAGCTGGGATTAGGGGAAACCAAAGACGCCAGCAGAGCCTGGCTGGCCAGCTTCTGCTTCTGCTGCAGGAGGAAATCTGCAAACAGAGGAGCCAAGTCTGTGGCGTACCGGTAGCACTTCTTCCACTCTGTCCCTGCCCGGCTGACGGAGCCTGTCCTGCCCTGTCTGGCAGCACTACACAGGTACTGGTGCTGCAGGCTCTGGGGCACGGGCGAGGGGGTGCCCTTTTGGAGCAGGTGCCTCTCCTAACCCTTGGTTTCCATCCTTCATCGGTTGCACAAACTGGCCCTGCTCGGGTGGCCGCCGGAAGGTAAGCTGCTTCCTGGCTTGCAGAGCCCCCCCTCTGGTGTGTGCTGACTTGTACCCTCTGGACACCCTCGCAGAGGGGGAAGCACTTCCTCCGGTGAGCATCCGAAATACCTTCCCCTTCGGGGACGATTAGGCCTTGCCCCAGGGAGTCCCTTAAAGGCCTTATTATCGTCTGGGACTCTCTCCTTGTTGTCTTAATTAGCCCTTTCCGTTCCTGTTGCTACAGGCAGCCCCTGTGAGAGTCTGGTGATTCCCACAGGCACAGTCAGGCACGTGGTGCTGTTGTAAAAGAGAAGGTGCTGCAAAGCTACCCCCAGAAATACCTCCCCTCCTGCCCCTGCTCTGCCACGCTGCCCAGGCCTGGGACGGGACAAAACGAGTGTCAGCGGGGAAGGCACGGTGTGTGACGCCGTTCCCTCCTCCCGGTTCCCGGTGCAGCACTCCTGAGGAGTAGCATTTCCCAAGCAGAGGCACAGCAGCCGCTCTGAGGGACGCGGGGGCTCTGGGTGGGCACTGCCTGGCCCCTCGCGCTCGTCTCTGCCAACCACCGTCTCTAAGAGAGCCGTCTCCACACCGCAGCATGACTGACCTGCTCCGGCTGGCACTGGTGCCGCCGGCTCAGCCGCGGGGATCCCCCAGTGTTCGGGGGTCCCGAGTGACGGCCGGGGAGCAGCAACTGCAGTCCGCGGGAGGGCGAGTAACAAAATTTTGTATGGTGAATTTACAACAACTGACCATCTTGTTCTTGAGTGAACTTTTTACTGTTTCATTTGTTTGTGTAGAATGTTTCTGAAGCTATATTAATATTTAATGTTTAATATGAGGCTGGGCTGCTCCACACTCAATGTTGTATATTTTGGAATGGCATTGTTTAGTGAAAAGACGGTGTTAGTATTATTCCGCTCTTCGGAGGGAATGGGACAAAAACCAGACTGTCTTTTTTCTTAAATGAAGTGAACTTTTTGTTATGAAGTCCTAGCAGGTGTCCAGCCCTTCAGTAAAATGGTGCTCAGAACCGCCCAACGCGTCCAGCTTTTCTTTGGGCCCCGCCAGACTGCTGCTCCTTCCCAGGGCTCCTGCTCCCAGCCCCGTGTGAGCTCCATGAAACGGCCTCTCCTGTGTGCCCGGCTGCTCCGTGGGGCACGCTCAGCTGGAGACCACCGCCACCTCTTCCCCCCAGTCCCCCCCAATGAGGTTTGGGGTTACCCAAGCCCCATTACAGAATGCCTGGCTGAGGATGGGAGACGCTCCAGATGAGTGCCACTGGTGCTGAACTGGTGTAAACTGGCATAAATCCATATTCCAGGTTAGTTCCTAGAAACACGCCGGGTCAGCGCTGCGCTGGCAGGTGCTCTGCCAGCTCCCGCCTGCCTGCCCACCCTCCGACTTCGATCTGGATCTGCCTGTTCTGCAGCCGGGACCCTGCGGCTGGCTAATTCAACAGAAATGCCGTTGTTCACCCGCGTGCAATCCGGCTGTGGTTTGTGCCACGGGGCCGTTGGTGCACTGACCCGGCACTAATGGTGGTGGGACCATGGCCCCAGGCAAACACCAGCTCCGGTGCCGGAGCTGGTTCCTCAGGCAAGGAAGCGGTTAAGCGGTTCTCCCGCTCGCTGAGGATGTTCAGGGAAGTGTTGGCCGCCCGCTGAGCGCACTGAAGTCCGTCCAAGCAGGGCTGGCCAGGCATGAGAGGCTGCCCCAGGAGCTCGGAGGCTCTGCTGAGGCTTTGGGGGGGCCCCTCCTCTGCGTGCCCCAAAGCGGCAAGCACTGCCGGTTCCCACTGCTGCCCCTCCGAGCTGTTCGATCTGCTGACAACGGCGAAAGTGCTCTAATCGCTGCTGAAAGGTGCTGGTGGAGCCGAGGCCATGGGTGCCCAAGGGAGCGGGGGGTGCTCAGCAGCTTTGAAGCCCCGGTGACGGAGGGCTGCGGCAGAGCTGCTGCCAGCTCTCCAGCCAGCAGAGCTGCCCCCGGCTCTGTCATCTCCCCGGGCAGACATGGGCCACCCCCACGCGTTCAGCTGTGGGGCGGCTGGGAGGATTGCAGCTCGGGGTGGGAAGTCAGAGCAGCCTTCAGGGGAGCCAGGAGGTGCCTGGACGTGGGCTGGGACACCTCACTTGTCCCGCAGATCCCCACTGAGGATCCCTCCCTCCCACTTTTACCTTGCTTTTCAGGGCTGGAGATCCTGTTACAGTCACCTTTATCAGGCCACTTTGGATCTCCTCAGAGCAGATAAGGCTTGCTTGGCAAGATCCCTGCTGGACACGCTGGCCAGTGCTAATGGCTCTTTATCAGCTCATCTCCTGCCAGCTCTCCTAGCTGAGGAGGTGGTGGTGCCTGGCCACCACCCTGCGCTGCCGGAGCCTTGCCAGGCACAGCCCTGCCCTTCCTCCGGGTTTCCCAGCGCCCGCTGAGAGCACAGCCATGGGGAGCTGGCAGGGCTCTGCCCACAGCATCCCTCACCCCACCGAGACGCGTGGGACCAGCCTGCGCTGCATCGGGGTGTCCCTGGGAGCACGGATTTTGGCACCCCTATGGCCAGCAGCCTGGGGAGCTGCTGCTTTGTCTGCCCGTGACCTTGCTTGCCGGTGGGCGGCAAGAGCGCAGCCTTGGTGTGGAGAGTACACAGCTCCTCTTCCTTCCTTCGGCCTTGGCTAATAAAAAGCACCATCCCTGCGTGACAGTGAGGTCTCTGTCGAGCCCGGCCCCGGCGCGTAACTGTGCTCCCCGCAGGGCTCCAGGGCTGCCGGCTCAGCACCCAGCCCGGCTGGTCCAAAGGATCACAGGCAGCACCGATCGGCACAGGGTGAGTGGGGCCCTGGCTCAGGGCATGATGGTGTCCACGGGAGGGGAGCAGGATCCATCCGGCATGGGTGCTGGGGGAGTGCGACTGGCTGGCCTGCCGC
>NW_008825170.1:53269-53585 GCF_000699105.1 Pygoscelis adeliae
CGCCCCCCTCCGGGTGACCCCACCTGGCCCTGCCATGGCTCCGGCACGGCCCCGGCACAGCCAGGCACCGGTGCAGCCTCCAGCCGCCCTTTCCCTGATGGTGCCGCTCCCCGGCACAGGACTCGGAGAAATGCTTCACCTGCGACTCGCGGGACCCGTCCCTGCCCGAGAGCCACCGCATCGAGAACGTCATCTACCTGAGTGGCCCCCACGGCCAGCGGACCTGGTGGCAGTCGGAGAATGGTGAGGCTGGGGCGGCAGCGGGGCTGTCCCCATGTGTGTGTGCCCCGGGCCTGCATGGCCATGGGACCCGGGG
>NW_008825171.1:0-336 GCF_000699105.1 Pygoscelis adeliae
CGGGCGACGGCTCGGTTACTCTCTTCGCAAGAGGACTTCGCAGCGCGGTTTTGCACCGCCGACCGTACGCGATGCGCTGCTCGCTGCCCATCCTTATGCACCTCTTGCTTCTGCCTCTGGATAAAACTGTGTTGCTGAGCATTGGCTGGGAACAAAAAAAAAACCCAAACCAAAGATCTTGAAACGTAAAAATATTAATGGGTGGTTGGAGATGAAACTATACGCGCTGACCCAGTGGGATCGAGGGAATTGCTTGTCCCAAACAGATCTTTTAAACACCAATCCGACAAGCCGAAGAGAGGTTTACCGTGCCGGTGGGCTGGGTGTCTTATTTCG
>NW_008825172.1:0-272 GCF_000699105.1 Pygoscelis adeliae
GTCATCCATCAAGTTCCTGGAATGCGTAGCAGACTGCTTCCTCATACAAATATTAGATGTGCCAACCAGGAATGAGGCACTGCTGGACTTCCTACTCACAAACCAAGAAAAACTGCTTTGTAATATCTCAGGGATAGCCTTGGCTGCAGTGATCACAACAGTTGGGGAGTTTGGGATCCTGCTGAGCATGCTGAAGGTTAATAATAGGACAAAGGGTTTAGATTTTAGAAGAGCAAATTTCAACTCACTCAGAGCTCAGCTGGGAGGGATTC
>NW_008825173.1:0-348 GCF_000699105.1 Pygoscelis adeliae
CCGCGACTCCTCACCTTGATCTCCACCTGGTTGAAGGTCTTGCCGTTGTACACGCCGACCATGCTGCCCACCATCTCGGGGAGGATGATCATGTCCCGCAGGTGGGTCTTCACCACCTCCGGCTTCTCCATGGGCGGCGCCTCCTTCTTGGCCTTACGCAGGCGCTTCAGCAGGGAGTGCTGCTTGCGGCGCAGCCCCCGGTTGAGACGCCGGCGCTGCCGGGCGCTGTACAGCTGCATCAGCTGCTCGCTGGAAGGGACGGAGAAGACCGAGCCTTGGAGCGCAGCCCGCGGGGAGCTCCCCGGGGGACCCCCCCCCCCCGCCCGGCAGCGTACCCCGTCACGGGCG
>NW_008825173.1:1858-30184 GCF_000699105.1 Pygoscelis adeliae
CCGGCGGCCTTCATCTTTCAGTGATGGACCTTCGTCTCCCGATGCCTTCCCGCGGGAGCCGGGCAGCTTTTCCAGCTCAGGCTCCGAGCGGAGGTTTGAAGCGAGGGCGGACATTACAGGCGTGGCCGGAGAGCAGAAGGGACGACAAAGCCACCCCAGGGTAGCACCAAGTGCCTCTCTCCTTCCCATCACGAGGACATCACCCTCCACCAGCCTGCGGCCCCATCCTGCTCGCGGGCTGCCTCAGCCAGCGCCGAGCCGCGGCGCGCCAAGAGGAGCTTGCGGGGCGGCAGAGCAGCGACGACTTCGGGTCTCCTTCCATTCCGCGTGTCGTTGAAGCGCCACGGTTTTGAACTATGCCGCTTTCCAGGGGTGGGTTTCACACGGCAACAAATTACAAACCGGACCTCAACGGGGAAATCCAAGGGGTCGCACCACATCGAAGGCGGGGCACGAAGTTAGACCTGTGCAAAGAGAACGCAGAAGGAGCAGCTCCCGTTCTGGCAGGGAAGCGCCCTGCGCTTTGTGCTGGTGGAAGTAACGGAGCGAGGAGCAGAGCCAAGAGGGTTCACAGCGAGCGGAACCGGTACGATCCAAACACGCAACCACGAAAAAAAACCTCCGAACTGACCAAAGTCCTTCCGAGAGCAACCCAGTGACCTCCGGCGGGTACATCCCAACACACCCCGAATTTCACGTCGTGCTGAGCAACGCCACCGGCTGCTCCTGCAAAAAGTCTTTTAAGCTGGCAGCAGCGCGCCGTCCGCTCCTGAAGAGTTAAGCCCTATTAACCGCGATTAACGAGAGCGGGGAGGACCAACAAGCCCAGACGCACACCCAGCAGCACACCACCCCTGGGAGAGGGTCCCTTGGACAAGATCTGGTTTTGACACGGCAGCCTGCCTCGGACTCGCGTATGAAGGAGGGACGACACGGAGCACGCCGCTGCCTTTGAGCCGACGACCCGCGTCACTACGCAGGGCTCATTTATCACGGTTAGGACAGTTCGTTTCCCGTGGGCTTAACCCCACATTTACGCTGGAGCAGTACTCTGGAAGACCCAGGTCAAATAGTTACGGACACTAACGTTCACAGCAAGATGCCCATGAATCCACGTTTTACGCTGCGCTCAGCAGTTACAGAGAACCCCCCCGAAAAGGAGGTACACGGTAACTCGATCATCAGTCCGAGGTAGCGAAATAGTGTGCAAATAGCAAAAATAGTAGAAAATTTCTCTTAAAAATTTCACAATCTGTAAATCAGGACAGAAATTAAGAACGTGACCCCCGAGTAAGCACTAGTAGATGATGTCACCAGCAAGGTCACCTCTGAATTTCAAAGGTGGGGAAAGAGAGACGAGGGGCACTCTCCTGGAGGTGCACAAACCCGCGAGCTAGCTACACCTGCTCCTCGTAGCTTGTAAGGCTGCATTTTTCACAGTGCCTCGAAGCCTCAAGGCCAGATGAAGAGCAGCATTCAACCCGCCACCGCTACCAACGTGCGAGCGACCCAACGCACACAGAGCCGCCGCCGGCAGCTCTGGCGACAGGCGCGCCAGCAGGTTTCGGAGACTCCAAAGCAACGGCCCTTCGCCACGTCCAATCCAATCCAGGTCAGAGCCAGCACCGTGCCGCGATGGCTCTTCAGCCTCTACAAAGCAAATCCGACAGTGCCACCCCAGACCCTGCACCAGCACTGCCGATTCTCTCATGAAGAGGGCAAGAGTTGAGTGGGCACGAAGAATTGCTGACTTAATTCCGCTGCTAGCAGCTTAACAGTCCATTGAGGCACAGCGTAAGCCTGTATACTGATGTTAAGACATGATTTTCAAGGCTGCCAATTGATTTCTCATGAAAACACAAATTCACAAGAAACTTTTTTGTCAAAAGAAAAAAAAAAAGTGGAGACAGGCTTGTGTTTCTAATCCAAATGTACTTCTCTTTATTCAAACCAGGGGTAATCACTGGTTAGTGCAAAATGCACCTAAACCTTTTGCCTGAGGGAAATCTACATCTTAACAAGGCCTCCGTTAACCCCAATGAAATCCACAGAGGATTTGAAAGCGTTTGAAGCACAGATCTAACACTGCGCTTCGTAAGTGACTCTGTGCGTCAACAAGTCTGCACCTGCCTTGTTACCAGTTCTATACCATCAGGTAACAAAAGCAAAATACACTCAGTAGATTTCTTTTAACTCCCAGAGTTTCTGAACCATCCGCCCCACCGCTAATGTCAGGAGTAAGGGGGTTGCAGCTTACCCTCACTTCCAACAGTGCTAACGGAAACCCTGTTTTAAATTAAAAAATAAGCCAGCATACATAGTAGAAAATTTCTCTTAAAAATTTCACAATCTGTAAATGTATATATTTTTTTCTTTTAAACATAAAAGTTTACAATATACGGTAAAACAAAGGCTCAGGAAAAATAATTTCAAAAAAAAGAAACCTGAAGTTTTGAATTAAAGCTGAAGACATTTTTAAAACCCTGTAGTTTGAACCAGTGACATTTTCTTTATTTGTGCTGATGGGTTAGAGAAAGGAAAATATTTAAAAACTGCAGTCCAAACACCCACAGCTTTGCCTTCAGAAGCCATCTTCCCCCACCCCCCCAAAAAAAAATGTTGTTAGGTTTTTCTTCCATCAAGTATGTGATTGTCACAAGTTCAGAAGTCTGGGATTCCTGGGTTCAGCTGGTACCAGACATCCCTGTGTGGACAGAATTCCCTGATTGCCAGCCCACGCTAGCGCCTGTAGGGGTGAAATCCTTGCACGTTATGGTTCTGTCCTCGTCCAAAACCACTTCCTCCTGCAGGTGGGCCACTTGATGGTTGCACCGAGGGGCCTCCGTAGGGAGGGGGTTGCTGGCTGGGATCAGAGAAACCTTGTCCAAAACCACTCAAGTCTTGTCCATACCCTGGGGAGAAGGGAGAAAGGCGGCAGAGTAAGCTTCCAGTGTCTTCCACACGCACAACAGAGGCACAAATGCAAAACCTGATGCCGCTCCCTCCCCCCATGCACGGCCTCAGGACCAGACACCTCTGTCTAACACGTTAAGATAAGCAGCTGCTTTCAGTTCTTGCGATTATCTACCTTCTCATACAGAACAAACAAGCAAAAAGCCGAACTGAACAGGTATGCAGAAATGGTCGTTTTCACTTTTGAGGTAATCCTACCCAGGCTGGTAGTTAAACTGTCCTATCACGGCTGTTCAGAAGCTTCAAGTGGCTTGCAGGTTTGCTGTCAGCTCATTCTGAATAGTTGTTTTGTTTTGGGTTGGGTTGTTTATTGGCTAAAAGCTAGTACTGTCAGGTTCAGCGGAGATGAAGATGTGGCAAGGAAGTTTTTCCTGAAACCTCACAGCTATTAAACTGCAGCGCCTCAGACTGACTGCACAGAGTTACTCGACTCTGGCTTTGTAGAGCCAGCTTCACCATCTCCCCTGGACAGTCAAAAAACTTCCTTCGCTGAAAAGACTCGCTGAAGAAGACAATCTTAAATTCCCTTTCAAAAAGCAGAGTACTGCTGCCCGAATATATATATATTTTAATTAACTAATCAGCCTTTCTTTCAAGGAATACTCAATTCAAAAAAATGTAAATTGAAACATGAGGGGGCAAAGTTGGCAAAGCAGAATCCAGAAGGCTGCGACTACTGCCCCCGTTGTATACTTTATGATGGAACCCTTGGTCCAAATTTGCCCTTAGCAAGAACTAACATCCTTCCCTGAAAACTCACTGCACGGGCAGGCCGAAGTTTATCTGTTGCAAGTTCAAAAAACAAAGCTCCATTTCAAAACCTGACACCCTCCCGCTACTGCAGATGGTGGCGAATACTTCTAACCCGGCTAAAGAGCAGCAGCGGTCAGTAAGCAGCTATAAAGCCCTTCTCCCACGTCCCCTACACCACCAACTGCATCCGAGTTCAGTTACTTTTAAGCCTGAACCCGTGCTGTCTCTCAACTGAAGTTTACGCTAACGCATGCTGCAAGTTAATGTTTAACTTGCTCTTCCTCCATCTGAGGAACTAAACACTTCTCCTCTCCTGCCACACTGCCCTTCCGCCTACCCAGCGAGGCTGCGACCACGCTCTGCGACGTGATCCGTGCCAAAGACCAGATTCAGAATAGGTTTAGAGCAAGTAGAATTTGGGGATAGGGAGAAAGGGTGAAGACAAAAGACTCGCTGGAATTCTGGCTGCCAATATGAAAGACAACTAGATGTAAGTTAAGGACACTGAGAAATTTAATAAAAGCTCCCGTAATTAAATACGACTCTTAATCGTAACAGTGGCATCAGTGCAAGCCTCTGCTATGAAAAATGGTATTAAGAATCCTAATTACCAAGTACATTTCTGCAGTTCTGCTTCTCTCTATGCAGGCTTAAAGCAGGTTTAACTCTCTTAATCCAAAACAAAGTCTCTTAGCATGTCTTCAGTATTTAAATTTCAAGCTCTGCCTGTCTCTCAGGACTTGCTACCACTAACGAGCCTTAAAACACATCTATCACAGGCTTCTATTAGCTCAAAATGCTAATCCAGTCATTTTTTCAGACAGAGATAAGCAGGCAACCAAAAATACGATTTAATTGTTTGCCAAGGGGTGAGGCTCGGGGGGGGGGAATCATTATTCTCACTGTACACTGCAGTGTTACAGCATTAAGTGGTGGAAACCACAGTTCTCAATTTGTTTATCACAAAGGAAACCTACAGCATAAACCTGAACAGCCAGACATTTCAGTACATATCGTCTCCCTCCTGCTTGCTTAATTGCTGCTGCAGCTCTCGGCTTGCACCAGCACCTCACAGTGAAACACCGAGGTCACCTGCCGTTTCAGAGGGCTCTGCTCTCTAAGGGCCGACCATTACGGTTTTACTGTCTTGCTTAAGAACCTGAGCTCAGTTCGATCACACAGGATAAAGCCTCGCCAATGCAGCAGCCTGGGAAGTGAACAGCAGCGTCATTCATACTTCAGTCGTGAGTTTTCCCTTCAGTCAGCTCATGAACATAAAGAACTGTATTGCCCTTACTCACAAAGTAAACATTTGAGCCGCATTGTTCCCCCCCACCCTCTTAAAAGAGACCCTGCAAGAAACCCAAGTTAATTTCCCAAACGCAGATATATCAAGAGCATTGGTTGTAAATAGGCACCACCTACCTAGGTTTCTCACTGCTCAGCCTGACCAAAAGAGTGTAAACAAAGTATTGGCGCGTAGCCTGAAGGGTCTTGAGAATAGGTACCCAGCCCTAGTAAGAAATGAGGAGACCAGGGTGACGAACCCCAAGAGAGCCCTGTACAGAGATAATTTTTCAGGGTGAGGGAGACACACCCATGTTAGCGTTTAATTTACTAGTGTTTACATTCATCCTAGCTGTAAACATAGCAGCATTTAAGATGCTGTCAAGCCAGGACAAATCTTAAAATGCCACAACGATTAGGTAACTCAGTGCCTCTTTAAAACCCGTAAGCTTTATGCATTTATGTAAATACATGCAGATCAGCTAGACTGCCTATTGTACAGCAATGCTGCTAACTAATTTGCAATCACATGAAGTGCCGAAGCTCTTTAAAAAAGTTTAAAAGATTTTACACACAGCTTTATGAACAGGTGGATGATTCTGTGGTACTGTAGCATATTAAACACCTCTATCCCTGTTAGCACTTGTACTCATATAACAGCTTTCAGGCTAGAAAAGCACTCCTGAGGTGAGAGACTAACTGCAGTTGTGGTTTAAACAACCAACCTTCTTAGCCTTCTTCCTCAAAATGCAGTACTACACACCTCTTCCTCCCTCCTCCCTCCCTCCCCAGCACTCTTAAGAGACTAAGAACACCTGAAATATTTCACTGGCAAAGAGGCTTCCTAGAATATACATGAGGCAAGTGGTACCATACACTCCAAATACTAGAATCCTCCCTCCCCAGTTGTTCACAATGTTGGAAAACAGATACTTCCTAAACTTCCAACACATCGCAAACATGGGCTCCCCACTCAATATAAGCGACTTGTGCACAGATTGATACTTTATTTAGTAGGGTCCACCCCCCTTCAAAAAGAGTCTGCAAAGAGACAAGTTCTGGCAAGACAAGAAAAACTTCCTCTTGAGTCACAAGGGCAAAGCTATGTATGAAAGCAACTGTGTTTATAACAAATTGAAAAACATTTCAAATTCCTCAACATGAGAGCATATGCGTGCTTTATAAACACATCTGAAAGGCTCGTCCTCCTTCAGAGTCTGTTTGACATTTTTGGAACTTCGAATAGTATCTATTTAAAAAACTTTACGAAGTGTTCATTTCATAACAGTTTCTGCAGGCACTTCGAACGAAGCAGGCAGGCACTAGCACACATGGAGAACTTGTTCAAGTTGGGAACAGTCTTAACCCATGGGCCTACCGCATGCAAAACGTTCTCTTCAGAAGTAAAAAATTACCAATTACAATCCTTTAAAAAAAAAAAAAAAGCAGTATGCCACAAACAGCTCTTTGGACAACACTGCTCAAAAATAGGGCTGAGTGGAAGAGCAAGATGAGGACTCCCTCTCAGCTTCCACAGGGAGGAGCAGAAGTTTAACTCAGGAGCACAAGCACTTGTCCAGCAATTTTTTTTGTTTGTTTTTTGTAGTACTGTCTGCCTGGCTTAAAACTTGTTACATCAATGTCTTCTACCTGCTATCTGAAACAGTTATCTATACAGCACAATTAAGCTTTCCACACTTCTGACAGAACTATAACTTGAGATAGACAGGAAAGGAATGGGGGGAAGGGAGGAAGAGGCACGCAGCTTAAATTCTTATACCCTGTACTGCTTGCCTCTCGATGCTGTTCTTTTGAAGTCTATTCTCCAATCTGATCAGTTACACAGAAAAGTTGACTACAAACTCTGTGAAGCTCTTGGAGGAAAAAAAAGTTTTAACTAAAGATTCAGGGAGAGTGCAAATCAGTAACTTATCCTAGCAGCACAAGTCTCTCAAGGCTATTTCACAGCATACAAGCAATGTTTTAGAGTTGATTAAGAAAATACCCTCTGGCTAGAATACTGCATGATTTAAGGATCGCTTGAGAGCTGGTGGCTGGCATTCCCATCCTGAGAGAAGTGCCTTCAGTGTTAGCAAACTGTTTCTGAACAATGACTTTCTACCCAAGTATATAAAAGAAAAGCAGGAAGGGGAGAAAGATCAAGCTGTTTAGTTTATATGCAGTTACTTACCAAACTGACTATAAGGGAATTCTGGCTGAGCAGTTGGGGGTTTGCTCATGTCCTGAGTTGCCTGAGATGGTGGTGGTGGTGGAGGAAAAGCTAGTGGTGTTGCCCCTGGAGTGGCAGGTGGAGGGGGTACTCCAGGTGGGGCAAACTGGTCAGGTGGAGGAGGTGGAGCACCATAACCAAAACCTGAAACACGAGGAAAGTACAGTACATGTGAAAAGATACGGGTCAACACCACTCTGACTTCTCGCTTGGCTTTAGAGTATGATACAACTTTTTTTTAAAAAAATACTTGTAAGTCTATTAAAGCCAAAGTGTTTGTTACCTACAGCTGGCCGTGCAGTAATTCACTCCTGCACTCTGGCAACCACTGTGGCTGAAAGACCCCAACAACATACCTTCTATTATGAAAAATCTCACCCCAAGACTGCAGCCGCATCAGCAACCAGCAAAGAGAAAGTGATAAAGTAGAACTAGGGACCAAACTCTGTGCACTCACTTGCACACGAGAGAGACATGAAGAGGAAGCCATATTGCTCAAGATCTTAGGAGGAAAAAAAGGTATCCCAAACAAATGGTTTCTTCGTAGCAGAACAAGCAACTCTAGATAACTGGGTGCTATTTTCCACTTTCTTTTTTAAACCAGGTTTGTGACTAGACTTTTCAAAAGGTGGCCTGAGGGGGCAGGTGCTAAAATCTTATTTACATGTCCAATGCCAGCTGCGACCTTAATTCCTTAAGCTTCTCCGAAAATCCCAGCCTGTGTCTGGCCCAGGTGACCATGCAGTAATCTCTAACTTTTCTCTCAGATGTCGTAATAGGGGTACACAGTAAATCTAAATCCATTCAGCAACACAGATTTAGACTACAGAACATAGCAAATGATTACTGCACACAAGAAAAAAGTAACCCAACTCACTGACAAAAATACTTATATAGTTAATTATAGCTCAGAATATACAATCTAGGCAAAACATCTAAGGATAGGTGAAACATAGGGGAAAAAAAAAATTCAAGTCCAGAGAAAGATGAGCAAAAGCTGAAAACTGAACGTGGTGATGGACTGTACCCAAACTCCTGTAGGTCACTTACTAAATGGTGGAGGGGTGCCATAGCCCTGTGGAAATCCTTGCGGAGGTGGGAATCCTCCAGGAGGTGTAGAGACTATGTATGAGGTAAATGGTGGTGGTGGTGGAGGAGCTCCTCTTCCTGGAGGAGGTGGTCCATATCCACCTAGAAAATTAAGAGAAACCAAGAACTAAAGCGGCTTAATAATGAAAAGTTGCTGCTTAAGTCAGCATCCTCTAGATGGGGTAAAGCTCTTTGATAGATTTCAGATGCAGTCTCAGCCTTCTGTGAATTCTTACATTGGGAAATATTTGTCCTCCAAGTATCCCTACATTAGAACGTAATTCCTTGATAGCAAATTAGCGTGGCTGGCAACAGCAGGATGTATGTCAGCTCCCATTACTAATTCGTTAAGAATATACTATCTTCTCCTTCGTTCTTTCAGGACAAATTCAATCAAACTTTTAAATGTAGGTTAAATATTACAGAAATCCACAAATCACCGTGAATTCTTCAAGAAACTGCACCCTCACTCAGTAGAATTTTTGTTTGAAAATTGGTCCCATATAACGTACTTACCAATTGCCTGTCCAGCTGGCACCCACATCCCTAAAACAGAACAAAAAAAAAGGCAACTTATACATGCATTGAAGCTCTACACTATGAAACAGGAATGATTTAAAAGAAAGTTGATCTTGCTCTGGAATAGACTAGGTATCCTCCCAGTGTCCCTTACAGATCTATCTTTATGGTCCAAGAAATAGTCTTGGACTGCTTCTGAATACGCAATTCTGAAAAGACTCCGAATCATTCGGCAAATAACGGATACAAGACAGGAGTCCCCAAGCTCAAATCAGATGGAGTGTTCAAGAACTGCGAGCACACCAAGTGCAAGAAATTGTGCTAGTATAAAGAACAAAAATACTGAGAATCACAGCAGACTACACATCCAAAGCATTTTTAATATACTACCAGGTTTATCCTAGTTATTTTTGAAGTTTTTGAACCACAAAAACATCATTTTCTGCATTCGTTGCAGCACTAAGATTGAAAGATAATTGCATTTGTTTTACATTAATCTTTCCAGTAGATTAGATATCATTTTCTCTACAAATAACCACATTGAAAATAATCTAGTTTCTCCATTTGCGCAGTTGCAGATTAGCGCATCTGTGCAGAATGTCAAAGCCTCAGCTGCAGCTTTCAAGTTAATAAGCACCATGGGGAAACAAGCAATCCCTCCACTGAGGTATCATCTATTGTAGCAATAGATGAAGCAGTGACACTCCCTTTAGCCCCCCAGGTGAAAATTTCTCATCTATCAGAGCAAGCAAGTTCTGTTCTGTCAAACGCAACTCAATTATACCACCGTATTTCTCCATAAGTTATCAAAACTGTCTTTGGATGAACTCAGCCTATTTATCCTGTCTTCAAAATCTTGTGGGGGTTATAGCCATCAAACCCAAAACACATGGCTGCTCCTTTCAGCCCTGAAGGGTTCAAGCTAAATCAAGAAAATTATATGCAGTAAGTGCTCCCCTGCACCACTGCTAGCCCCATAGCTGCTTGTTATTTTTCCAGACTACGTTAAGCAATAAAATCCAAAGACAAGGCCATCTGTTTTTCTCTCATCCCTTTCAAGTTTTACTTATAACTTCCTTTGAAACTGCCTCATCCTTGAAAACCCGTATTTCAACAAAATTTTTCATTAGGGTCTCACGCAGGCCACAGTCACAACTGGAGCCGTTGAGCTTTCTCAACACCTTCTCCACAGTACCGAAAACCCTGCCAATTCTGTCTGGGGAGAGGCAGGACCAGACAGAACAGGTGAAGCGCTGCCTGCGAGCAGACACACGCTAGACTCGGCACAACCCACTGACTTCTGCCCTATGAAACCTTGTTTTTTGGGAAAAGAAGTGAAGGAACAATCTCAGCAGAGTTGGGAAGGACCGATGTGTGGAATTTCAGTTCTGCTACCAATAATCCAGCACAGCCATAGCACTGACAAACCTCTGGGAATACTGTCATTTGCCAGTAAGACCAAATTACCCGTAAGCTGTAAAGGCAAGACTCTCTTGCGACAGCGACTCTGAGACGACTAAAGCAGTACCTTGAGGGCCATATCCTTGTTGCCAGGTTGGAGGGGGCTGACCTGCCCAGCCATTGGCAGCACTTGGCATGATCCTGCTTCCCCACTGACTGGCACCGGGTGGCCCTGGAGTTTGGCTTTTGCTGTCACGAGGCTCTGCACGTTTCACCTCCACCTAAACAAACAGAGTCACCATTTAGGAGAGATGGTGCAGGTTAAGACACCCCCCTTCCCTTCACACACACCCTTAGTTACACTTAAGACTACACTTAGCATCTTATGACTTATGTCTAAATACTTAATTACTAAACTTAAGGCCAGTAATTTAAAATGTTTCTCAGGTACAATATATATGATGGTAAGACATTACAAGTCCTACTATTGAGGTATTTCAAGTAAAACACATCCTACAAATCACTTATGTTTCGTCATAGTACAGTATTCATTGGCTTTAATCTTAAAACAGCAGTACCCTCTTACAACGGCTCTTCACTTAAAAAAAGCATAATCTTTTAAATTATTCATATACTAATTTAACATTTAAGGCAGGAGTTACAAAGATGACATTTTCAGTAAAAAAAGAACTTTGAGTAAAGAGTACGCTCTGAAAAAGGGTACTAATGCTTTAACTGTTCAAACATGTTTGGGGTTCATTTGAAAGTTACAGTTTAAACCCACCCCATCTAACTACAATTTCAGCTCTGCTCATACCTGAGAAACACACATTTGTTTGTTTGGTTTTTTGTTTGTTTGTTTTTAAACTTAGATTTTATTTAAATGTCTAATGGAAGATAAAGACTTACCTTCCCCAGGCTAACGCTTAAAGAATCTCAATTAACTCAAACAATGTCAGAGGGAATGGATGTGATAAGAGAATCTTACATTACATCTAACAAAAAAGTAAACAAACATGCAAGTAATAAAAATGGACAGTTGAGTCAATAAGAAGCAAATCTTCATACTGTGTTAAGTCAGTGACAAAAGCCCTCCTGTTTTTAAAATTAGTAAGCCACAGTGCTTAACTTATTTTATTCAAAGATAAAATGTCCTAGTGTTCCAAGCCATCGAGTAAGTGCATTTGACCTACTTAAAATAAGCTGCACATTCAATATAAACCTCTCAAAAAAATCCAGTTTCTGATTTAATGAAACACTCTCAGCACTCATGCATGCTGAATTAAAGTCTTTTTTATTTTATGATTAATTTTAATGGGTGCCAGAGTACAAAGAAAATAAATCTCAATCATCAATGGGCCTGAGTAGTATGGAAAATAAAGTATTCAGAATTCTTCCTGCCATGTCTTAAAAACCATTCATGTCAGAGAACAAACAGGAAACAGGCACAAGGCAAGGACAAAGCCCCCCGCCCCCACCCCACTGCAGATGCCCCAAGGACATTAGACATGACAGTAACCAAATCTCTGTCAGCTGAAGGCCCTTCCAGAGAGGAACCAAGGGAATTTTTCAAAGGACTCAAATTAATGAGTCTTAACACATCTGCCTTGAGGGAATTCGGTTATTGCTTACAAAAGCAGAGTCTTTCTTGCAATTTTAATTTTTTTTCCTTTCAACAACATATGGATTCATTTCAGCAATACCTTTTTAATTACCAAAAAGAAAGAGATACCATTTTTAAAGTAGGCATTATTAGTCAACGAAGAGTGCGGAATATCTGGAGTTCATTAATCCATTAATTTTTCAGTGCACATTTGGAAGCGGTGAACTGCCAAACTGAGGACTGAAAAATCCCCGTGCAATATTCTTAGTGCCGAGGTTAAAATTCTACGCCTGCCTAAAGCCCAGTTTACACCGAGAAATGAGGCATCTCCATTGCTCCTCGCTGAAAGAACACTGCATATTTCTGCTTCTTATGTCATTGAAAGGAGAAAAAAAAAAAGGCAGAAATAGATTATTTCGTCTTGGTACTGAGATTCTTTGGGAAACAATGGAGAACCCTGAATTAGCCCTGACGTATTCTGAAAACCGGCAGCATAAGAGATGACATTTCGAAGGCTCACACAGGGTTCTCCATACTTTCCCAGAGCCATTACAGCAGATGTACTACCCTTTGTTCCTATTTATATCTAGCATGCTGCTTTGTGATGTGACCTCTCATTTAAGTGGTTCATGTAAGTTTAAGGCAATTCCAAGGCAAGATCAAAGGATGTACATAGGATGTAGGTAATTCATACACATACCAACGTAAATTTACTGCTGTCAGTGCATCCGCTCACAAACGGGAGCTCACAAGAGCTCAACTGCTCACGAGAGGAAAGCACTAGTAATCAAGAACATACGCTAATGTTCTTGACCACACAAGCACATTTCTTCATTTGCTTCATTTCCATTATTAGGAAGTCAGCCCACCCCTCAACCCCAAAACAAGTTCACAGGAATAAAAAGCATTATATACTGCATAATTAACCAAAACTCCACTGGTATGCAAGAATATATCCCCTGCTAGCTAAATAAATGCTTATAAAGTATCAGCACATAGAGAGACCTTAAAAGACAATGCAAAATTATACAATGCAACAATTTAAGGAAAGTGACAGTGTTCTTGTGTTTTCTGGAAACCTGTTCACTCTAAGGTTAGCAGTTTTAACACTTACTTTAAAAATTGTGGGTAAATTGTAAAGCTGCAAGGACTTTAAATTTACCAGAATTTCCTGTGGTTAATTTTTCTTTAAGAAGTTAGTATTTTCTCTGCATAAAACTTGGGTGTCCTGCAACAATTTACTTTGCTTTTAGATTTTTTCCACAGGTACAAGCATGTTCCTTGCCAGGTAACATCAAAGCAAGCCTAAAAAATTCCTCCCTACCAAACACCCATTTGCTGACAACACAGTATGAAGATGAAACAACCAGAGGTCACTTAACTGCATTGTGGTTAAATACTATATAGAGTACGTGGGTTTGTATCAAAGTTTCACAGTAAGTGACCCAATTTTTTAAAAGACCAATCCTTCATGATGTTTTTTCTTTTTCTTTTTAAGTTTAAGATTATATAAAGTAGATTGTCTCACACCACCTCAAAATTTGAGTATCAAATACACATCTGAAGGAGTGGTATCTTAAACCAAGCCTTGAACAACTCAGATTTCATTGGGATTCTGATTTTCAAACAGCTGGAAACAACTAACTTCTATCCTTGCACCTAAGCAGTGCTCCAAACAAAGGCAGTCGTCATCAATTCAGCGTAACGTAAGCTATGCTCAGCCAGAGCAGCCCCCCAGGTCTGTCAGCACAAGGCCTTGCCCAAACCAAAACAACCCACAGCCTAAGTTCTCAGGCTTTCAAGATCTGTCTCTTCTACGGGCTACGCCACAAGCTAACTGCCTTTCTCGCCTGTTTAAGCAAACTCAGAAGACTTTCCCCACCTTCATGGATAAAGCCTCGAATTTGGACATACGCGCTCTCCCGCCTAGCTGAATCAATAACTTTTATTCACCAGTGAAATTGCTAGTTGCCCAAGACTTGGTTCTTTCTTAAGGTAAAATAAAACTACAACTACACACTTTTTTGCCCATGATGTCGTGAAAATGCATGTTGACAGCCTGGTCCACTGATTGTTCGTCCTCGAAAGTAATAAATCCAAAACCTAGCCAACGACGAAGAGTGAATCAAGGTAGCAGGGTGTTGTGACACAAAACAGGATGATGAACAGTATTAGGGGCGGACCAAGGGTTCAAGCAGGGGTTTCAGATAACCGAGACTTGTGTTAAATTTTCCAAAAGAGTCAATCTGAGAAAATTGCAATGGATACTTCCTGTAATTAGGCAATTAATGCCTCATCTTGGTTTCACACATGCAACTTACAAACTGAGCTTGTTAACTACCTTTTATTTTATTCCTAACCCACCTACCAGGAAGTGGAAAAAAAGTACTAACGTAGTCATAACTAACTGTGCCACATGATTAAAACCAAAATACTTGTGGGACAGCAGATTAAAGGCAAGCAACTTTGCTGCTCCTATCTTTTGATTCAGACTAGGTTCCCAAGAAAACCTATTATGTCCCTGTTCCCCAAAGCTGCAAAGCAACTACCTCCCATCCCTTATCGCGCTCTTCCAATTAGGGAAAATTTTCCGTGGAAAATAAGAAAGTTGTCTTTGAAATGTAGCTGTTAAAGCATGAAAAATTTTACCACTCCATGGATGAATGAGAAGCTTCAGAAACTAACAACCTAGATCAGAGGTTCTCAAGTTTTCCACACCTTAGAAAAAGCACGTAACAGACATTACTCCTTCCAAACACAGCAACCCCTGCCAACTAAAGAAGCGTTGCTTATATAGAATGCGACACTTGCCGTCACGTCCCTTAATCTATTTTCTTTCTTATATTTGCTGCTGCTTTTCTCTTGAAAATCTATGCAACGCTTTTCAGTCCCTCTTTTTGCCCAAGGCATTGCTAACTGCTCCAGATCCCCAAGGGTAGCTGCTCATTCCCATTTATCTGACCATAGCCCTCGATGGTGGCAGCTCAGCTGAATCCAGCAGCTTTTTAAAAGGTTGCGGGGGAGCGTCTCATGCCTGTAGAAGACGCCAGAAGAGAGGCAAAGCCCCAGGACTAAATCGCTTTTTGAGGTCACACTTTGAGAACCACTGCACTTAGGTTGTAGCTGCTGATACTGCCGAGAGAGTGGCAAAATAGTGGTTAATTTCACAGAACACGGAGGCTGGTTCATGCCATCAACCACTCATTGCTGGTGTAACAACCAAATCCCAGGAAAGGTAAGAACACATGCAGTACATAAATTGTGCCATTCTTTAGATTAGCTAAGGGTAGAGCAATAAAAATTAGAAAGAAAAACGAGGTGCGGCATCAAAAGCATATGGAACATGGATGCATTTCTGCTTTTCTGAAACCCAAGATTTCCCCCTTGGTTTGCATTTTGCTTTGCAGCTAGTGCTGACAGCAGCCATATATTGCTCTAAAGCGTTAAACAGAAATACAGTATCTATAACAGTTAGTGTCTCTCTAAGCTTATCCAACTGGGTTGGGTAAGCCCAAAGAGGCCTATTGTAGAGAAAGTTTATATATAAAAAAATACACAAAGATACAGGCCAAAATAGATTCCAGCAGGTCAAATTCTGCTGTCAGCAACAAGAGCAAAAGACATCACTAAAATAAACTTAAAATAAAAAGGAAAAAACTTAGCATTTCCCACACACAAGAGACTGGCAGTATAAACGAAGTTTTGTTGACCTGTGATGAAAGCAGCCTCAAAAACTGAGAGCAGCATTTCATCACAATATATTTGTCTGAGGTTAACTAGAAATCTAAGTATTAGAGCCAAAAGAAAAGTATTTGTATTTAAATCACACATTTAGCATTACAGCCTTTATCTAAAAAGACGTGGGAAAGAAAAAACGATGGATATCATCTACATACGAAGGTTGCTCGTTTAACTTGATTCCAAGAAGACTGAAGGAGGGGAATAGATTGTGGTACAGGGATGGGGTTTGGAGGGGGAGAAGGAAGGACAATAAGAGGTCATTGAGGAAGCCAGTAAAGGGGAAAAAAAAAAAAAAAAGGATTTAAAAGGGTCAAACACCACAAGATAAGGAACAGTGAAGAAAGAGTACAATACACAGCAAAATTCCAACAACATGAAATTTTAAATACAGCAAAAGTGATGAAGTCTATCATCCAGTAGCTTTATTTTTTGAAGGACAGAATTTTATTGAAGACTGAATAAACTAATTGCATTTAGCAGGAATCCAAGTGGACTACCGAACAGAGCAATGACACTGGTTTGCAGCCAAGGGGAAGAAGAGAACAAACACAGCAAGAACCTGTAAATTACTTCACAGTTTTTTGTTTCGCCAAGAATAGAAAGCATGAGAAGCAGAGACTGCAACAAAGCCACTGTTTCTTTTAAGATGTAACGAGGCTGGCTGCGCTTATACTGGGGACTCTGAAAAAAATGTTGATGAAAGCACTGCTTGCAGGAGAGCTAACAGAAGTAGGTAGGGACTGCGAGTAAGCAAAGACGACTTGGATACTTGAAGACACACAGCCGGTTCCTCAAGGGCGTCACTGTAGCTCTGACACTAAGAGAATCTGGTTCCCAGTGTTCTTGTGAGAAGCTGAAGGTAGATGAACGCTACAGGGATTAGTAACAGGGGTAATTTTTCCCTCCTCCTATCAGCAAACTAGTAAAATGACATGCAGGAAGGGATCTGTTCAAAATGCAAGGATGGTAAAGCTAATGGAAAAAGGCAAAATTCAGAATGGTACGAGTAGAAGATGGCAGTGAATTGGCCTTTTAAATTTTATAAATACATCGTCATTTAGGTATCGTGTTAAAAGGACAAGTGTATAGACTGAGTAGCACTCTATGCAACAGAATACAGATCAGAAAGAGAAGGCAAGAGAAAATGTGTTCTGGGATGCATGACCAGGAGTGCCCAATACAAACTATGAGGAGTTTTTCCTAGCACACCCCCAGGGACTGACAAGGCCATTTTTGGAGATGACAGTTAGTTACCACACTACATAAAAGAATGTAACAGAACAAAAATGAAAGCCAGAGCAACAGGATTCAAGAACAGTTTAAGAAGTCAGATGAATTAAGGGGGAAAGTATTCTGCAGTACATCTGCACACTGGATGGAGACAGGTTTGCAAGCCTGCGCGCATCTGTCACTTCTGCTTTAAGCTACCACCTAGGAAGTGGACCCGAAGCCCTCTTTTTTTTTAGTATAGCTTTAAGCAGAGAAGCCATTAATTGAGACCAGGATTAATCCAGACCAGGCGTGATGTTTTAGTACCTTTTGCTCAGAGGCTGCAAGGCTGGGATTAAATATTACAAAGATATATATAGATGATACAATAATTACTGAAACATTTCAGAACTTCAGCCACAAATTATACCCAGATGCCCGTATCTTTGTCTCCACTGCCTCCTCTATTTAAAATCAGATGCTCTACAGCATTTAAATAGATGAATTTATGTTCTGCTTAAATAAAAGGTTATCTGTTGAAAGAAGATTAAGATAGCTAAAGCAAGAAAACAAAAAAACAAATATATTGAAACTTCGTTTACACTCCAATAAAAGACAAAGCCCGTCCCTCCTCTGACTGTGGAACTGGCCTGTACCTCTGTGATAAATTATCACCTAGAGAGAAGAAATCTAAAGAGATATCGTTAATCACAGTCAAACAATTTCACAGAGAAAAAAGAAAAAAAAAAACTTACTTAACATTACCATACTTTACTATGAAACACTTAAATATGTCACTAAGGATGTATGTCTAAATTAAAAATAAAACTAAGACTTAACAGCTTAATAAATATGAAGTGAAGAATATATTTCTTAATAATGAGTCAGAAGATAAATGAAAGTTCAGATGGCAAACTATTCTCTAGCATGTAGAACATGCTACAAGGTGGTCAGTGCAACTGAGCTTCACATATTTAAAATATTGCCTCTTAATTGTCAAACAGATGACAGATGCAATGGAAGGTGGATGACATGAAACTTGCTTCATATTTTGACCAAAGGTTACCAACTTGATTAAACAGCCTAGTGAAACTTCCAGTTGTTTTTTGGTGGGGTTTTTTTTCCCCTTAAAAAAGCAATCTAGCATACAGGGATTATACATCCCAGTCAAAATATTTCAGAATTGTTTTGTGTAGTTTAAGAAGTGCAGCTTTTTAATTTTAAGTGAAGCCGTTTAAAACCAAAACAAAAAGCATATAATGGATGGATTCTGTTCTAATCTCAGGTTCAGAAGGACTCTGAACGGGAGTATCCCCCCCCCATGCAATTACAGACATCAACATACCTTTCATATGAACAGGAGGAAAGTCTGCTCTTTTTTTTTTTCCCCCAATAGTACCTTAAGCCACAGGAGTGGCTCGAGAATCAAATTTCATTCAACTAAAAAACTAGCAGAAAACCCATAAATGAACATGAAACATCTGATTTTAAGTGCACAGATACCAACTGAAGCTGTAGATGAAGAGTCTAGACATGGAGCGATACTCGCCCAGTGAATTATTCTTTTTCCTGAGGCAACACAGAAAAAAAAAAGTCTACCTTTTCTGATGGTGTGAAATAGTTTGCCATCTGACTATAGGAGAGTATGAAGAAATTTCAAGGACAAACTAGATCAGCCTTTACCTCGGGGCCTCTGTTTCTCTGCATCATAGATCATTACAACTTCAGTGACCTGGAAGAGAGAAGGGAAGTTCTACTAACTGTGCTACCAGGGGAGTGTTATAAACAGTTACTACAGGCTGGTTTCCCGCACTCCATCCACAAAGCACGATTAAATGCTCGATGTAGCCATCAATACCAGGCTGTCCTAGCACAGCACAAACAAATTGGGAATATTGCTCTTTATGGGAGTTTAAGAAAAGCCTGAGTTCATCTGTTCTGAAAAGCCGCTACACTGTGGCTTTTTAAGGTCTCATCACACTTAAGATTTTAATCTAGCATTAAGGTCGCTACACTGTTTATACCCACACTATAGTCTATAAAAAACTGCAAAGGTTTCTCGTTTTCAACATATTATTCGTCAGTGTAGCTTTTAAAAGATTACTTTTCCATTTTGAAACATTTTCACTCCCAACATGAAAAGCAGCTTTAACTCCAAACACGTTTAAGAATTTGCACAGCTTCTCTGAATTACTTACTTGCATATCAGTGTGGCACAGAGTACCAGTTATAAATTGATGCTTTAAATAGCATTGCAAAAAAAACCCCTAAGTTATGGATGATCAGTATCAGTGTGATTTTAACTTAAAAAAACCCACAAAAAATGGAAAATGCAAGCTGTTCCAGGGCTTCAAGATTTTTTTCAGAATAAGCACCACTGTGAGCTACAATTTAAACAAAGCCAGAGGTGTAACATTTATGTCAACAGCAACATTAAAACAGCTGAAAGGAACTGCCTTTAAATTTCTCAGATGCAGAAAAGCGGTCACAAAACATGTGTGATCTCATGGCATCACATCTTTGCCTTCAAGGCAATCTTAGGATATTTTTTACTAGAACCCCCTGAATAAGCTTAAAATCTGATGCAAATTGACCTTTTACTTACAGCCAGAAAACATACTTTTCAAGTTATTACACCATATACACTCACTTGAATATATCCTACTGGATGCTAACAGCTGAGATTTATCCCCATTTGGGGATTATGCCATGTGACAGTGCCAGATTTTTTCCCCCACCGGTCCATTTGGATCCCCTTCTTCACACTGGTCTTATTTACCAAGCAATTACCATGTCTAAGAACCAGCGCCTGTGTTTGCCTCTTCACTCTGTGGCCACAAAACATATATAAGAGCCTCTACTTCTCCAAAGATAACTCATTAAGAACGTTACGTAGACTCCCCAATTTCTATATTATTGTTAAAGTTCTACTACTTACTTTTAAAGGCACTTACACTTAATGGCTGTTGCCTTCTATATTTGGTGGAACATAACCCTGTATCTCCCAAGCCATCCAGAGGTCAGAATTGGAAAGCCAAAAGTCTGTGAGGAAGAGCCTTTAGAAATTACGCTCCACAGCCGTGGAACATGCTCCCCCATTTTTATTTACAAATCTACTGCAGCCTTTCAAACTAAAGAAACAGTTGTTAGCCATTGCCTTTTATATTTTTTTTTAAATTATCTTAATCAAATTTTAAATACAGTACTGTTGATAAACTTAGCTACTTGAGAAAGAATCAACAAATCCTTTGCTGCCACTAAGAAGAGATCTTAAGAGAAAGGTGATTAAAAAATATATCAAGAGAACACACTAAATGCCACTCAAAGATGGCAAGTTCACATCCACTGGCACAGTCTTGAATTTAACTCAGGCAATCTTTAAGTTTCTCAAACTTATTCACAGCTGAATTTAGTAATTTAGTTCAATAGTTTACCATCTTAAAGGGGCAATGATAGTTGGGATAAATGGGAATTAAAACTAAATAGAAAAAAAAAACAAAATCAGGAGATATAGTCATTTCAGTCTGAGGTTACAAACTGAATTAAGAACAGGTGCATAACATGAGTAGTAGTTTGTCCCTAGAATGGAGGTTCTAGGGACAACAGAACTCAGCTGATTCCAGATGATGATTTAAAAGCAGCTACTGTTACCAAAATAATGGCAGGAGACTGCAAAATTTAAGCTATCTGTACACATAGTCAAAGACGAGGATCTTAGACATAAGCTTGCTGAAGTACTTGCTGTTCCCCCACCCAAAAAAAAATTCAACAAAAATTTTTTAATCGCCGAGCTGTAAGTTATCAATTGAAATGAGAAAAAAATTATTCTTAAGCCAACTCAACTCAGGAGTTTTTGCAAGAAGGGAACAGAATAATGCATCAGGTAGACTTAAACAAGAGGAGACAGAAGCAGCAAAGTTAAGTTACATATCAGAGCAATAGATTTTGACAAACAGCGAGATACACTTCAAGATGATGAACGTTTACTACAGTTTATTCACAAAATGCTTCAATATGTCCCTACAGCAGTTTGTCTAAATTAACCCAAAATTTGACAGCTTGACGAAATCTGAGAAAAGGCAGTGGGGAGGGAAAGCATCTTGCAACCAACTGATAACTGCCATCATGCCGAATGACTCACCACTCCGAATTTCTTGAAGTATTCCCTGAGCTCTGTCTCGCCACAGTTATGAGGAATCCCACCAACAAAAATTTTATTTGATTTATTGTTATCGCTCCTGGATCCTTTCTGCTAAATCAAGGAGGAAAAAATTCAATCAGAAGGACAATAAAGTTGGCTACTTCTATCATTTTATACTTAAACATGAACAATGGTCTCTTGCAGGTTGAGAGGGAGCCATCTCCAGGCTTGAAGTCTCCTAGTCATTAAAGTGAAGCAACTACATGTTCAGAGCTCAGAAGTTTCGTGTTCGCAGTTATAACCCAGTCTCTGTTCTTCAGAAGATCAGAAAACTAGGGACTGTTCTGAGGCCATTTACCCATTTTATAATGAAATCGTGTTAACCTGCAGGGTGTGAAGTATGCTGGAAAAGAGCATCAGTCCTGCGAGTGCACTTCCAGACACTTGTTTCAAGGTTTGAAGAACTCAACTAAAAGCACTGCTAAGAGCTTAAGAAAATACCACACCCACAAACTGAGTTTGACGCAAACACAAAACGTTCATTAACGCTGTATTGTACTTGGAGTTTTACCATGGAAGTCTAAGTAGAAATAAAATTTACACTCAAGGCCTGCATACTGACTTCTGATTTTAAAACATGGACATAATCCAAGTGAATTCAATTAACTGCTAGAAGCTAAGCCAAAACTTGGAAAACAGGCAGGATACACCAAGTATCTTTCCTTACCCATCCTTCCTTCGGTCGTGTCCTTTCTGGTTGCATCCCCCTAGGTGTACATGGCTTTGGATCAATCTGGAAGAAGTTCCAGTTTGGTCAGATCTCAGCGTGCAGAATATTGTTCTAAAAGTTACGTTTACGGCAGCTGAACACAGCACTGCTGAAATCCAGCTCCTCGGATCAAAGCTATCGTCAATACATCGCTTCTACAACGTGACACAAATCATTGAGTTAAAGCTGTCGTACAATAAATAATTAAAACCAACAACCAGGTCACTTTTACACTATCCAGTCTGCAACTAAGAAGCCAGAATTTAAAACAGATCTTTGAAGCAGTCTGGAGCAGAAAGTTCTGAAGCAGAAAAAAAAACAAACCAACCACAAAAGCAACTTACATTTCGGCCATCTAACGTATGAGGTCTACTGGCCAGCACTGTTCCCACACAGTTGGGATCTTTAAATTTGACAAATCCAAATCCTCGAGACTGGTTTGTTGTTTTGTCTTTCATTATTACACAGTCTACAACTTCTCCATACTGGGAGAAGTAGCTGCGAAGAGTTTCTGTTAAAAAAAGCATATATTAAACAGAACCAGATATTAACTTTACCAGGCCGTGTTCGCAATTATTACACAAAAGATAAGCAAATAGCTAAACAAGTTCAAACTCATCTTTTGAAAGTTATTAAATTTTACTTCCTCTAAACAAATGGTATAGGCTGCTTTACTTCCACTCACACGAAAGAAAAGTAGTATCACAGTAAAGCAATGATAAAAAATTGTCGTCATCTGAGTTGACAAAAACTTCAATACCAAACACTGACAGAAAATACAAAACCAAAAGTGATTAACAGATATTTGAACTCTCTCTAGAAAAAAATGTTATTAACAGAAGACAGCAGTACAATCTCATCCAAATCTTCCTACCACGGTCCCGCCTGTTAGAAAGCTGTGTACATTGCCCTGCTGTTCACAAAGGCCTGGCTCAACGACTGTAGAATACATAGCTTACCTTGTGTCGTACTCCAGTCCAAGCCACCCACAAACAGTTTTCTGCAAATGAAGCATACAGCAGTTTTAGGGTGCTACACGACAGATGCTTCATCTTATTTAACACAGAAGTCAGCTATTCTGAAGAGGTCTGGCAGTACCGAGGCCTCCAAAATACACTGCAAAGCCCTTTCTTCACTAGAATTCACTGTTCTTTGTGACAACTACCTTCTGTTTCATGAAGACACACATAAAACTGAAGCATCTGGTTTGTGTGCCACAAGCATGAACAGATTGTAAGCTTATTACAGGAATAAATTTTATTTTTATGCAAAGAGAATACGAAAATATCAGAAAAGCCTAAGTTCCACCAAATTTCTTATTTCCAGGTATTTGAGAAGGCAGTGTTGCTTTGAGAAATCATTACAATAGCCAGAAGGAAAAAAACTTAGAACATCACACGAAGTACATTTACCTGCCCTTTTGGGGCAGAAAGGAATTCCAGCACGGAACACTACGTAGTTCAGAAAAATACGTACAAAGCATCACTGAAATTATTTGAAAAGTGATCCAAGAACACCATTCTAAAGTCATTCTACCTGGTTAGCTCCCTCCCCCCCAGTCAAAATGGGATGTTTGGATTCCTGTCAAGGCCTGGATCATTGGCTCTAAGTTACTTACACAACTTCTCCCAGCAACAGAAGAAAACAGCTGCAGGGTCCGTGCAGTTCCAATTTAAGGATGAAAACAAAATCCAGAACTTCTGAGATAAAGCGAACTGACAGAAAACCAGACATCCTTGTTTAAGTACCCAAGTCCATTCCATTAACTGCTTTAATCCCAGGCTAACAATCAAGAGTTGTGCACAGTCTTGCATTAGGCCTCCGAAACCAAGTTCAAAGAACAGTTGGGCTCTCCTACGTCCATTTGCTGCCTAACACTGAATGTTACCAGAAAGATAACTGACAACCAAAATAGGTTAAAAAAATTATTCCACAAAAATACACTAGCAGCACAGCTGCTGCAGCCCTTTGTAACCGGTATTGTAGCAAAAATAACACCAGATTCTGAAGTGGACACACTTGTTGTTACCATCTCCTACACGGAGAGGTATCGCCACATGAAAAACAATGCCAGCGGTTGAAGTTAGTTAATACCAACTTACAAATAATAAGCAGTGTAAGCGCATCTGCCCTGAGATGATGTGGCCAACTTTCACGTGCCAGAAGGTCAAAGCCCAACGGGAATCACAGCTAAAAGAACCAGACTGCACACAAAGGAGTGCTGATCTAGATGCAGTGGTTGGATTTGGGCATCACCTGAAATTTCTGTACTTGTTCTCTAGCTCCAAAATTGAGCAAAACAGAAAGCGTATGAGGTTTTTCCATCCTCAGATCAAAAAAGCTTGTCAGTCCTCAGGCTTCCTTGCCCCTGTGTTCTTGAAGTACTGTCCTGGTAAAGAAAAGTCCTTAAACTGCTGATTACAGCAAACAAAACCCCTTCATCCGTTCCTTTTATGTGTTACTCCCTCGCTCACCTAGAAAGACCAGTCAGAATCACTTTTGTCTACCATTATCTTCTAGTTAAATGAAAGCAAAAGTAGAACCACCAAGTTCAAATCTAAGATAGAAGGCAAACTTGTGAGGCAAGTACTAAATAACAGAGTAGCACTAATTCAGCAATTAGTTGTGAAACCATTTCACAATCTAGTTGAGAGAGATCTCCAAATAGATGAGGTGGTCATGGCTAAAACCCAAACTAAACTCCATGCTTAAAACTTAAGTCAAATCTGAAGCAACCCCATCTTCTGAAAAGAGCATCCAAATCTGTCCCATTTCGTGTCAGAGCACGCCAAAGAACTTGGGTAAGTGCACGAAGAGGAGCAGCAAGATGCCAGACTGTCTGCTTTGCAACTCCTTATCAACGTTAGGGTGTGACAAGACTTCCATGCAAAGTAATTCACTCCATAATTAAAGGTTAGTTCAAAGCCACCTCAACGCTTGGCCCTTTTCAGTAAGAAGCACCAACTCAAAAGCTCTTCTGTTAATAGTTTTATGGGTCTGCACAGACAAGTGCTGGGATAGTTTATCTTTGGAGGATGCCCTCTATTTCTCTTATCAGTCCTCAAAGAGAGGAACCATAGTCTGCTTTGTCTTCTACTCGCCCTCGGATATATCCAAGTACAGCTGCAGCTGAGCTGAGGCCGGGAATTAGTGCACCTTCACGTAAACGGAGAAAGTCGAGGTTCTCCTAACAACAAAAAAAAAACCAACACTTCCTCTCACCTGCTTTTTTCAGGAGCAGCTAACTGCAGTGAGAAATCGGCCACCCCCCGGAGAGCTGCCGGTGCACAGGGAGCATCAGAGAAGTGAAAGCCTTGCACCTAGAAGGTCCTGCGTAGCAGGGCAGCTTGCAGAAGAAACCCGCAGTCCCTTTTCACTTTGATTCATTTCCCCGTGGTACGGCATTGTGTCATGACCCTTATGCAACAGCCAACAGTGACTAAACCAATGCCTTAAGAGCGCAGGTATGCTACACGCGAAAATAAGGGGTGACTAAATTCAGTATTATGTAGTACATACAAGTCTTGTTCCATCGAGGCAAATTTTACTTCTAAGTCTGTAGCTGAGAGGTGACCCAAGTCTTACCTTTCCAAAAAAAAAAAAAAAAATTAAGACCAACTGTTAAGCACAGATCAAGCGGGCCAGAAAATAACTGAACCGGTAACGTGCAAAGAAAGTACAGTCTTCACAGTGTTGCAGAAGACAGTGGCTGCATCTGCTCCTGCATTATCATAATGCATCTGATAATAGCACAAGCAGGACATTTCATCCATTATCGACCTCGCTGAAAGCAGGCCTCTCTTCTACTTGCATGTTTCAGGATGACGAAGTTTTTCTCAAGCATAGGAAAACTCCCCCCCCTCCCTCCACCGGCAAAGAGCTCGTTCGTGGCACCGGTTCAAAGAGCTTATTCAACACCAGCCAGTTTTCAGCAACAGGTCGTATTCTGGTAACAGCCAAACTTCACCCAACAGTCGTCACCACACGCAGACTTCCCGGTAGCTGCCACGACTGTCCCTTTACTACGTTTCCTCTCCACGTACAGGACAGATGCACAAATCCGTCTCCTCTTTCTTGTGCCATTATTTTTAGGGAAAGTTCTATAAGGAAATAAATTTATTTCCTAACAGCAAAGAAAAAAATAACTGATCTAATGCTATATTCAGATTAAAGTTTTCATGGCCCATGACCGTGTGTTAGCTACATTTTTTGGCCAACTGTATTTTGGGATTTTTATTTTTTTTTAAACTAAATTTGATCACTCGGTATCTAAGATCAATCTATGTAAGATCGATCTAAAAATACCAGCTGCATTCTGACAGAGCATCAAGCTGTCTGCAGGGAAGGAAGACTCCCCGCAGTTAGTGGTCATTGAAACCTTCCAACTCCATTATTAATTATTTGTAGTCACCCTACATACATTTAAACGAACAAAAAAGCAGGGTTGCCTAAGGTCAACTACAGCAGCTGTATGTAAATACACAGCTTCTATTTATATGCACGCTATAGAATGCCAAAAGCCAGGACCACCCCGGCCTTTGACTCCTCCACGGAGTGGTCTGAACACCCTGAGCAAACGCAAGAGTTAACTAATCCCTACCTAACACAAAAATCTAGACGCCGTACTGTACAGGACAGCTGTCAGAAGCAAGACAGTTGTATGAAACGATGCTAGGTGCGTGCTCGTTTCCCTGCGTTCAGCTTGCATCACCAGCCCATTCACGAGGTCTTACACGTGCTGCCTCCTATAAAACTTTTTGTTCCAACAGTTTATGGGCTGGTAGGTATTAAAATTGTGCTATCGGTTTGAGCCTGCTGACATCACTGTCCTCATACCTAGTTATACCACCCTCAAAAACGTACACCTCCGTAAAGCGACATATTTACAGACTGCAGTGTTAGACGGCTGCTGTAGTCCATCCCCAACAGAACGCAAAGCAATTCCCCAGCACGAGCCTGGTGAGAGCACAAAACGCGAGCCCGTTTCTTTGGGCAGGTCTCTCTTTGCGCCACGAACGGTACGACGGTGTGCACTGTACGCCAGTAAGTGAAAGGCACCGGCAGAGACGGCGCACCTGGAGCACCAGCGTTCCTCGCAGCGCTCCGTTCGGGAGCGGGAAGCGGAGTAATGACTCTTCAGAAGTTACAGCACGTTTATTAAGTTCTACGAACCCACGTGTTCTGCTTCAACTATTTCCTGACAACATTCTACCTGCTAATTTATTCTCTTCTGCCATAAATGTATCTGTCACTGAAGCAGATAACCCCAGAATTAGTACGAAAGCACGTGCAGGTGTTTTAAAAGTGCCGAAACTCAACAAAAGCACAAACTCTTTGCCTACGTAAAATAATCTGGCAGTTTGACTAACAGCTATCATTTCTCTTGGCGCAGTCCCAATCAGCTACATCCTGTAGGGCAGAAGGATCTCAAGATCAGCGCTTTTCTTTCATCCAAAATAGTCCCAAGTACTAATTACAACGAATAACGCTCACAAGGCCCTACCTACTCAGACCAATGCGACTGCAAGGCCTACAGCCTTCGCAAGTATTTTTTCTTAACTTAAAATCTCTGTCTAGAAAAGCGGTTAAGTTCGTAACTTCCTATTAAGACTCGCATCTCACAACAGCTTTCAAAATAGAACTTCCTTCACACAGCTGTAGGCAGCTGACGAAAACTGCAGTTTATTCTACGCGTTTACATTTCTGTCTGAGCACTTTTGGGGGAGAAAAAAGAAAACTAACATCTCTGATTAAAATCCAACCCTTTCAAACCTGATTACAACTCAGAAGGATCAAAATCTAAGCAGCCTGCAACTGGGAACGAGCTCTGTGACAACCGGGCCTGTTTGGGATGAACGTTGACGGTATTTCACCACGTAACTTGCAGCCTGCACTCACCTACGGTTCTAGAACAGCGGCACACAGAAGTCTGCTCATCGGGTCTCTCACAAGGCACTAGACAGTAATTAAGGCCCGGGACCAAATAAAAACAATTTCAGAGCAAAGCCTACACATTTAAACACGCCTCATGCAACGCGTGTTGTTCATAGCAACACGTTACAGTCAAAACGGTTGTCCCGTCTCTCGTACTTTTAAGACTATACAAATTAAGAACACACACAGTAAATAAGCAGCTTACTAGGCGCTGGAGACAGCACGAGAACGGAAGACTGGTTCGTGCCCAGAAACTCTAGTTTCAAAAAAGGTGACCAGTTACGATGTGCACGTTCTGTGCCAAAACTTGTCGGGAAAGCTAAGCAGCCAACCGTAGGGGGTTTTGGTTTTTTTCATTTTCTTTTTGCTATTTTCAGTTCTAATATTTCTCGTCATTTAAATGTTCAGAATACAGCACTGAAGCAGGATAATACTAAACCCATCTCAGAAGAACTAGACCCGTGGCAGGCCATCAGTTTGAAGAAGCCACAAAATCTCTGGGAGGCCTTTAAACTGAAACCGGCCTTTTTCTGACCGAAACTCGGCCCGCGCGGAAGGACGGCGGGGGGCAGGAGGCATCCGCCGGCGGAGGGGAAGTTTGGAAGGGCAGCTCCACGCAGCGCCAGGGCTCCTCTGCAGCACGGAGGAGGGAAGCGAGGGGCGAGGAGAGGCTCCCG
>NW_008825173.1:34460-39235 GCF_000699105.1 Pygoscelis adeliae
TGCCCCCAGGACACCCCAGGAGGGGCCTCCCTCCCCCCCGCCGCTCGCACTGGCCCGTGTCCCCGCAGGCCGGGGCTCAGCAGCGTCTCCGCTCGCATCCGGGCAGCTCAAACCGCCGCTGCCTCTTTCCGCCCCTCCTCTCTCGCAGGAGACGCAGGTAGGGCACCTGGTGGAGGCCGGGTTCAAGAAGGAGAAGATCAGCACGACGGTGATGGACCTGGTCCCCCCCGGGGACTGCAGGTACTACTCCTTCCCCAAGATGATCACGCCCACCATCGTTAAGCACTGAGGCCGCCTGGCACCGTCCCTCCGGGCTGCCCCGAAGCCGCGGGAAGCAAACGCTGAGGAGGAGAGGCTGATTATGTGCGCTGCCAGGAGGAGAAAAAGCTCTTATCTCCTTCGATGCTAATGAGAGAAGATTGAAGCTGACTTATCTGGAGGCGGGGAGATGGCTGGAGGCTCGGGATGGAAGTCCTGGGTCTCCAGGGGCCCTCCCGGACAAAAGGACTCCCTGCCCCACTGCGGATGCCGCCCCCCTGCCCCGGAGGGGTCTTCTGGGCTCTGCGGAGGAAGGCCCCACCCTGCGCCTGTCCCAGAGGCAGGTTTCCACTCAACCCCTTCCTCGTCTCCAAATACCTCGATTAAGCTGCAATTCACGAGCGTAGATCAGCGCCTTTAGCCAAAGGGGTTCAAGGACGAGGCATTTCCTCTAAAAACCGGATCATTTTTAGAAATCACGGGGTGGCTTCCCGCACACGAGCCAAGTAATCTAACCCAGGCAGGAGAACTGGGGAAGACGGGGCACTCGGAGGCGTTTCGGCTGCTCCTGGAGCAACTCCCCAGTGAAGTCTCCCCGATGCTTTTGGCTGAAGCCCACTGCAGCAAGTTCTGATCCTGACAACCTCCTGGCAGCTCGGTAGCGCATAAATGACGTTTCCTCTCTCTACCCAGAAGGGATAAAATCCATTAAAAAGGAATGAAATGCACAACTGCTGTTTCAGAGCAATGTATTTGTCTTTCAAAAGCGCGTGTGTAACTCCGCGGCGACTGCTCCTCGTCCCAGGCTGCTGGGGGAACGCCCCACCAGGCTCCCGGGACACATCCAGTACCAACGCCCGCCGGGGGCTGCTTTATTCCTGCTCTGCCAAGGCGTGCTGCAGCATTCATTTCTATTAGTCATATTCTGATTTTAAGCATTAATATTTTACTTACGTTATAGAAATATAATTCATTCCCGGCTGCCGTGCACACAGATATAAAGGATTCGTTAGACTCTTTGTAGGAATTATAAGCAAAAAGCAGGCGGTGAGTAAGAGCCGAGCTCGGGGCGACCTCGGGGTTCGCCTGGATGCGTGTTGGTCTCAGAACCGCCTAACAAAGCCAGAGGCTTCTGGCAGGGCATTTATCTCACGGTAGGTAACTTCAAACGTTCCCCTGCCCTCACAGGCTGTTCAGACCAGACAACACCACACCGAGTGTTACCAACTTCAACTCCTGCTTTTTAATTCAGTTTTTAAACGAGTTAAAACACTTCAGATAAGAGGGACGTATTCAGGAGAGAAGAGCATCTTAACCAGGTAGAGTTTTATTGGAAGGCTTGTGAGAATACAGATTTATTGTGCGTACGAATGCAAGCGGGCGCCCCAGGTGGGCAGTAAGTGGGTAGGTCATAAATAAGAGGCTATTTCCTGTACCAGATCTGAATCTTCTTCTCCCGTTTGATTTTCTTCTGAAGCTGCAGGATCCCATAGAGCAAAGCTTCAGCAGTAGGCGGGCAACCTGAGAGAGAGAAAAAGGAAGCCCGCGGGGCTGCTAGCTGCACTGCGGTGTGGCCAGCAGAAGGAGAACCGACAAGCCGCAGGCTTTACCCCAAAGCAGGCTGTGATTCCCCTCTGGCTTCGCGTACGTCACAGGCTGCAGAGTTCATAAAAGCAAGAGGGCTTCTTTAAAGTAACTAAAGAGATGGTATTTTTCGAAAAGGTCTTTGTAAAACGTAGGAACGCTTTGCTTTTAAGCAAGGCGGTATCTCACAGGAGAGCATGTGGCTGACCGAACCACAGCCCACGCTTCACACGACAGTTACTGGCGAGGAACATCGCCAGAGGAACTCCGCTCGCTTACTGGGAACCCCAGGCAGACCCCACCGAAGCATCCGCAGCTTCAGCAACACAGTTCGAAACAGAAAGATCTTTAAAAACTACACCAGGCACCGTCCAAACGTACAAAATTAACTTCACCCCCCGTCCTGCTCCGGGTTAGCGCCGTGGCACGCAGAGGTTGTCTCTCCTACCTGGCACGTAGATGTCCACAGGCACGATGCGGTCGCAGCCCCTCACCACGGAGTAGGAGTAGTGGTAGTAACCCCCGCCGTTGGCCCAGCTGCAAGAGACGGGCGGGTTTCAGCGCGCTGTTAAATGCGGCTCGGCGGCCCACGGGAAAGATGAGCAGGAGGCGAAGGAGAACGTGAACCTGGCATCCGAGCGCTGTGAGGCAAGAAGCCACCCGACAGACTTTACCGAAAGGGACGGGGCGGATGCCGCGGTTTACGCCGTGGCCATTCAGCCTCTTCACCAGACCTGGCCGGAAGGCAGAGGCTACGCTCGCAGGCTGTCACATTTCAAGCTGAATCAAACCAAGCCGAACCGTTTCCATTACTCTTACAGAGCAGATTTCAGAGGGTCCTTCCTCTCTACCACAAAGCCTTTTTTATTTTTGCCACATCTGCACAAGAGCGTTTCTAGAACTCGTCCTGTCCCCTCCAGGCCCCGGTGGAACGGCCGCCCTCGGCCCCAGCAGCTCCGGGAGACGAACAAGGTGTCAGTTCTTCCACGCCAGAGCTCCACGGAGCTCAGATTTCATGCTCCACAGTAGAAGCATTTTGAAAGCTTTCGTGTAAAGGCAAGTTCTGAGATTCTGGACATATACAAGTCCCCAGACTCTGACAGCTGCAAAAACCCCAGAATCTTTCACTGGGAAGACTCTGCAGTTCACAGTGACCTGACAGACGTCATTCTCCTCACCCTAATCAAAGGGTCTTTATGTGTCACTTGTAACAAGGCCTCTTTATGTAATTTAAAGGGTTGGAAATACAAATGAGAAATGGGTTCCCCTCCCTCCATCTCCCCACTCAAGCGGAGACACCAGATTTCTCCCGTGCAGTAGAAGGCGATAAGGATGTCCCGGCACTTACCTCCCCATGGAGACCACGTAGCGAGGCTCCGGCATCTGGTCGTAGACCTGCAGGACACAGACATTTCACATCGCTTTCCACTTGCATCCAGCGCGCGCAGCCGTGCACGAAGCATCCACCGCAGCCCGTACCTTTCGAAGAGCCGGAGCCATTTTGTTCGTCAGGGTGCCGGCCACAATCATGACGTCAGCTTGCCGGGGACTAGCTCGAAACACCACCCCAAAGCGGTCCATGTCGTAGCGAGGAGCCGCCATGTGCATCATCTCCACGGCGCAGCACGCCAAGCCAAACGTCATCGGCCACAAGGAGCTCTGCGGCAGGGGAGAGGTGGGTTAGGGGTAAGAACGCTGAACGCGGGAGCCGAGGGCCTGGGCGGGTGACTCCAAGAACAAGAGTTGATCAGACGGAAAAGGAAACAGAACAAGAGAAGTTTCAAGGTCTGTTTAGTCAGAGCATCGTAAACGAAAACGGTGTTTGCCGTTACGCAGGAGAGCAAAACCCACGGCTCCAGGGAAATAGGTGCGTACAGGTCCGTGCATTTGCAGCCCCAGAGATGCTGAACGCGCTCAAAGCCGTAGACGCTTCCCTTTACACCTCTAAACGCCGCTAAAAGCCACCTCAGAAGCCCCGCACAAGGGCAGCGGTGACCGGAGAAGGCAAAACTCAGCTAAGGCAGAGCACACTGGATTCGGGGCAGTGTCACTTGCGCAGCCTCCTCCACGGCCCAGGGCAGCTGCCCCCTGCGAGGACTGCGTAAAACCAGAAAGTGCCTTTCGCTTGTTACGGAAGGGCAGCTCTGCTTAGACAGGCAGCCTGCGCCGCCTTGCGCCACCCTCTCGTTAAGCGTCTCTCTCCCACTCTGACACAGTGCCCCAAACGTCAACCTCTGGCCAAGAAACTTGGCTGTTTCCCCGTGGAGAATTCTGAACCTATTTTTATCCCGAGGAGGAGACGGCTCAAATCCGTTTCCCACCAGCACCGCAAAGCATTTGCCACCATTTCTCCCTAGTGAGCACGACAGTTTCAGCGACTCACCCTTCGCGCCCAGTTGATCAGGTCATCGAGTTTGGTGACGATATATTCACCCCTGCTAGTGGGGACGTAGGACTTTTTCCGGACAACAGCTGAGCTCTTTTGCTGGACTTGGGCAGAGCTGAAGACAAACGGCGCACTAGCATCAGTCTCCAATTATTTAGCGTAACTGCAGAACACAATCATTACCCTCGAGGAGCTGTGATCCCATAAAGAACCCGTGGTACCTCGCTTATGGACAATCTCACCCCCTCTGCTACCGCTGGAGACGGTTTATAACAGGTTTTTCCCGCCCCCCCGCACTGCGGGGAGATCTGTGGCGTTCGGTGCTCAGGCAGAGCCCCTCTGTTGGCCGTACCCAAACTGCGGAGGGTGCCCGGCGGGCTCACCCCCAGGGCTCACCGACTGACAGCAGCCTGCCAGTTAATCCTGGCTTTTAAGAAGCGAAGTGAGGAAAAGATTGTCACGCGTGTGCAGGCGGAGCTACAGCAAACAGAAGGTTTCTTCCTCCCCTGTACCGCCTGGGATCCCCCGCCCGCGGGAGGAAGGACAC
>NW_008825173.1:41493-43837 GCF_000699105.1 Pygoscelis adeliae
AGGAAGGCCCTTCGGCTAAAATCGGACAAGCTCGCTCCTGGCAGGGATGAGGTATGCGGGTCACCGTTTTAAATAAAGCACAGGAACAGAAAACAGTAAGTTTGCTTTCTTGTACTCGCCCCCACGTTTAACAACGTGAAACCGGGCGACTGAGACATGATGCTACGGCTTTGTCTGATAGAGAAAAATAATCTTCACCCGATATAAAATTCAGGTGGAAGCGTCTGCCTGCACACACCAAAGAGCGCAGCTTAGAATCGGTGTTTGGAATAAACGAGCGTATTCAAACAAAAGTAACAACGAGCCTTTGACGATTCACTTCATCCAACTTTAATTGATTGAAGACCACATAATTCTGCACATCGCAAGACCGAACGTGGCCCGGAGGTACGAACAGTACCGTAAGGAACCGTTAATGCCTGGTTCTTAAAGATGTACAGGTTTTAGAGTGCTTCAACACAACGTACGCTCTCGGTCACCCTTAGGCAGAAGGCGGCAGTTTGATTTTTAAAGAGAACTTGTCCACGTTGAATCGAACTGAGACAGTTTTGGCCGGGAGGTATGAAAGGTATGAAAGACAGGGACTGAGATAAAGGCGAGGGGATGTGGGAGTTCTGCTTCTGGTTTGAAGCAGGATCTTAACAGTACTTTAGGAATTTTAATGGAGAAGCGTACACACAATTATGTTTTGAAGAGGGGAACCCGAGGACACGCTGATCTCTGAACGACGGCAAACGGCGCCCGGCTTTGTGGGCTGGAAGCTTCTGCATTCTGAAACAACCGCAGCCGGCCGAAGACTTCTCCACTTGCGAGCGCCGCCCGCGCCTCCGGTCACCTCTATCAACTTGCCCTGAAATTTTCACATGGTCACAGAAAACGCATCGTCCCTTCTTTGTTTTTCATCAAAACGTGTGAGAAGGGTCCAGTCGAATACCTATTGTGCTCCTGTGATTTAGGTACTTGTGAACGTCCCTTCGACCACGTGAATAAGGATTCCAAATGCATATTGAAATTCATTATAGAGCACAGAGCAATTAAAAGCGTAATTAAAATATATTCAGATAATTACTATAGCCAGAATACACATCTGTATCCCAATTTACATGTAAACTTCTTCCTTAATTTCAAATCATTTTGGTTTCTATTGGACAAGCAAGTAGATCCCGTTCTCATTACAATACAGAAAAATACAAATCATTGGGCTTTTACCGTTAAACGGCTATCAGTAACACTGCAAGTCTGTCAAAGGCAACCTGCAATACGCTGCGCCTTCAGCAAACTACGCACGATTAAAGTTGATATTTAAATCAGACAGAAAGAGACAATTAAAAGCGTTCCTAAAATCATGGCCTCAAAACACGTTAAAACAGCATTCAAAACGCTTTCACTTTTAAACAGAAAAGTGAATGTTTTTGGTTTTTAAGCAAACGTTGGTTTCCTTTTCCACTGAATTTTCCAGTTGTCCTATCAAGAAAAACAAAGCCTTTGTTATTTAGATTGCATCACAAGGTACCAATTTTATTTCCCACACTTTGAGACGTGTAAAGCAAGAAGAGTCAACCCGCGGGGAGCGCTGTCAGACGGGAAACCTGCGTACGTTCAGTAGCGGCAGAGTCATCAGGCAACACGTGGCTACGTAATTCACCAGCGCCCGTTTTTCCGAGGACAACAGCCCTTCCTCTGTCGGCTACTCGGCCAAAATCATTCACACACCACTTCGTGCCACATCAAGGAGCAATGCAAAACACTCGCAGTTTCCGCAAGTCGCGTGTTAAGTGCGCCGAACGGGCGAGGACACGGGGCGGCCGCGCACCCGCAGCGCTCCTACGCCGTTCGCATCGCCCTTCGCAGGCAGCTGAACGCGGCAAGACCCGGGGGAGCAGCGTGCAGCTCCAGCACGCGGAATCGAGAGGAGGACCGAAGATACAACTGTGCCCAGCGGCAGTACAGCATTATAACGGCTACATCTTTCGGAGATACGCACACGGGTTTTAAAAAGCAAGAATTACACGTTTTATACAAATAACCGCTTCGTTATATACACGCAGTGCCAGGGTAACTTGGGAAAGTTTGTACCGCTGTTCAGACGCTGTCTGCAGATGCTAGTTTGCTCTTCCACTTTTTTCTTTCCAGAATTTTTTCATCGAATATTTCTCTCTCCCTGAAAAGAAACACATCGAAGTTCTGGAGTAAAAACAATCTTAACGTATTGAAGGGTTCGCGATGTGTTACAGTAACTCAGCAAGAACGTTTCCCATGTTTCATCACTTTGTTACTCAGACGATGAGGAAGCTTGCCTTACAGAGGGGAGGATGCTGAACTCCCCTGCGCTTACACTCACATC
>NW_008825173.1:43848-51509 GCF_000699105.1 Pygoscelis adeliae
CCTATAAACAGTAAACCAGTAAGAAAAATTCAGAGAAAATTAAAAATAAAGAGATACCTTTTGCTCACAGATGGTCCTTTTATGTACTTCTCTTCTGCCTTCTTGTAATCTATGTCATCCACAGCAGAAATCGCATAAATGATGGCCTATAAAAGTATTTTGTTCATTTATACTCGTGAAACAAAAACTAAATTACAACCAGCAATTTGAAACTCTCTCAGCAGACGAGCACGTTTGTGGAATAAGGTTCCTCCATCACTTAGGAAACTTGGAGGAAACTGCCTGTTGTGTACCTCAAGTTCTTAAAGAAATAATACAAACTTGACCTTTAACATTCCCAGGAGAGTATTTTTATAACCAGGTTCAGGTATTCTTCATAGCAGTTTCCTTTCTGCACAAGTTACTAACGTTCTCCCAGGGAGGTTCCTGGGAAGAACTCCAATTACCTAGAAGTAGAACTGTAAAAACAAACAGCCCACCCCCCAACACACACAAAGAACCCAAGAAAACCCAGAGATGACTTGCCAAATTAAAAAACACCCAAACAAACCCAAAGCTTTGAAGGGTTTCAGAAGTAATCAAAATACACCAGCGAGCAATCATTCTGCCTTTGAAAACATCACACTACCTAAAGCTTCTCCGTTCTGTGCCAGCGGCTTAAAAATCGGCGTTTAGAATTACATCGCTCCACGCCTCACCCATAACCCCGCCAGTGCCAACATCCGCGTGTGGCGATTAATACTGGGGCTTTATTTATGTTCTCCAACACGTAACGTTAAACCTGCTTGTTCTCCGACCACCAGCCCACAAACAGGGCTCAAGAGCCTCCTGCCCCGATTCTAATATTCTTTGCTCAAGACATACGCAGAAACTAAGCGCAGTCCTGTGCCCTGTGAGCTGAAGGGACCGTGACCCAAGCTGGCAGGTAGGTGAGCAGGCTTGACTCTGTCTGCCCGGCTCAAACACCACCCAGCTCCCGGGGGACGCGCCGCCCGCCAGTAAACTCGGATCACGTAACACTAGCGTCATTTACTTAAACGTTTACTTTTCTCAGCCTTTCACCTTTACTTACTTCAGGCAGAAGGACATCCGAAATAAATTTTATTCCATCTCCATCTATTTGATGCAGATTTTTAGTGTCTATTGCACAATACACTTCCTTCAAGTAGTTTACTACGAGGTCTAGTTGTTCTTCATCCTCCAAATACGTTTCGATGCAGGTCACGTACTGACTTGAATTCAGGAATTCCTTCAGCCACCGGGACTGTTTTCTGCTTTTCAAAATAGCCAAAAGATGCTCTTCGGCCCCCTTGGTCTTCACTATAAACTCCACTATCTTTTTATTCGCTTTATCTCTAGCGGCTCTTGTTCTGTCAGGAAGAAGTTTCTTGCAGGGCTTCTGAGGCGAAGTTTCCGATGAAGACTCTTCAATATCTTCCTCTGCCGCATTCGGAAAGGTCATTTGGACCAAACCTTGATAGCCTTCTTTTCTAACTGGGTAGCCTGAAAGAAAAGCCACAACCATTCGCACTTAAATATACAAAACAAGGGGCGCTCTCGCATACATACTTACGCATACAAATATAAAATAAGGGACTTTCTTGATAAGAGAGAAGTTTTCCTTCCTCCCCTACCAAAGAGGGTAAAAACCCACCATCACCAAAATCTTAATTTTGCCTTAAAAAAAAAAAGAAAAATTAGGGAGTTGAAACTCTGACAGGAGCTCTGAAACAAACTCTCTACAGCCTGAAGTAACCAGTTACCCGACTGTCTTTAACAATCAATATTTATTTAGCTTTTGTTGTGGGACCGAAAACCCTCAGAGTGCAGTAACGGTGGGTAGTAGTTTTAACGGTACCCCCTCATGGGTCTGATGCCTAACTCACACACCTGTGAACGCTAGAGCTAAACTTACCTACCAAGAGAAGAATACGAAAGATAACGCATTCACTTACTGATGTCAGCAGCAAAATATTCCAAGAAGGATCCCGTAAAAGAATGACAACCTAAAAAGCCCAAAGCAGGGTTATTTATCAGTTCAATTAAGCCTACGCAGCAAAGCTGCCAGTTTTGGTGTTATCTTGTTTCTGATGTACATCAGAACAGATGACATCATCCGACTCATCTGCTTACCTACTCTAATTCGATAGTCAGAAATCAATCGAATACACCACTCAATTTCTTGGCGATAATCTTCTTTGGCTCGTGCCTACAAAACGAGAGCCATTTTCAGTCCTAAAGAGAGCAGCCTAGTGAAGCTTTTTAGGTCTAGGACACCAACCGGGTAACGGAAACGGCTAACGGCAACGGATCAAAGTTTACTTGCAGTTTTCTGCATTCTCCCGAAATTCAACTCCTGCCATCGCTTTGTCATGCAGCGCGAGAGTGGCTTTGTTGTACGTAGTGAAGTGAAAACGCAGTAAGCGTCCTAAGCAGCTGCCTGCCTCCCACATACACGTGTTCTCAGCAGCAGCCTCACCGAGATGGAAAAAGCTGCCGGGGGATCCCATGCCCATATCATTCTCCATTTTGCGGAGCACGAATTACGTTTGTTTACTTTGTTGAACAGAGCGAGAGAGAACAGAGAACGGCGAACAAACCCCGACCAGTCCAGCTGCACCACACTCCTCCCCCAGGGTCAGCTATACATTGTCTATACAACTTCATTCTTCCCAACACGCATGTACACGTGCAGTTACGTGTTACTGGCAGTACTTACTATGAGGTCCTGCTTTTCTTCACAATCAAAGTGCTTCAGATTCTTAAGAGATACCGAGAAACTTGATGAAACAAAGAAACACAGTTAGGGAAGAGAGGCAGCTGAGTTGCACCTCTATTTATTTACCGCAATTCTACACATCCCTGAAAATTAGGTTTCATAAGGAATTCAGGAACACAGGTTTTACTAGTTTTGGTTTTCGTAATAAGCTAAAACTATGGAGTCTTAACAAGTGAGAAGTACCTGGTTTTAAAACAAAACTAAAGGCAGGCCTGTGTTTCCAGAAAGTTTGGGCACGACATGTGAAACACGCTAGCGGGGTCCCCAGCCCTTTTTTTTTTTTTTTTAAATTTTATTCCTCACATAAGCGTCAGCTGTTCGCATGAATGCCAGCCTGCCTCAGCTGGCAGCACAACACAGCCCACAGCCCACACCCACAAATCCTCACCTTCCTCGGTCCCTCCCTCCGAGATCAACCTTAGTTTTAACTGACAGTGTCATCGCCCTGTACCGGGAAAAGAGTACAGGACACCGCCTGAAAGAAACCGAGAGTTCAGAACGTGATCAGAGTCCACAACATTTACCCTTTTTTCTTGTCATTTGTATTCCCTTCTATTAACAGCACACAGGCCTTTCTGTGTTTCCGCTTCACATTTTTTACCTGTCGAAAGGACAAAGTCTCGTTAGCATCCTAACACCCTTACAAAGCAGGAACATTTCCCACCCATATTATATAGCACACCCCGTACTTAAAGGAAGTTACACAAATATGGAAAATTAAGTTTCAAGTGGCAAGAATAGCAAGTTACCCCAATGGAGCATTTTTGTTAGCGCACAAGGACCCATCCTTTCTTTTGTTAGTCGGGCACAACCCTAATTCACGGTACAAGATGTAAAGGCCCAGCAGCAATCCTCTGCTCCAACACAAACGGACGTGAATCAACCGCCACTTTTTCTATGGGCTTTTGTCATAGGTAAATTTACTTCTGTTATCTTTGGAACGCTTCTACTGGAAGATCTTTAACACGTCCAGCTCTACGCAAGTCAAGAAGGGCAAAGGACACTCAAGAACTCGGTAAGCTGCTCCTTATCAGACCCCTTGCAATATCACTCTAAGAAGGCAGCGAGCTGTTCTTACCACTGCTGGCCAATAAGGATACCTTCGCAATTTGCACCAGACCAAAATCCCTTCTTCAATTGATTGTGGTTCTATGATGAAAAAAATAAAGTAATTTTTCTTTAAAAAAACCGAGACAAGACAGTTAGCTCGCCCTCTCTCATCAGCCTCCTTTCAAGGTTTCACTTCAATGCTTTTACAGGTTTCACCTAAGGTGACAGGGCATCCCCCCCACACCCCCCAAAATGCAGCACAGGTAGTTCTGAATACAGGAACTCGGACATTTCAATGGCCCTTGCCCAGTTTCACAATGATTTGCATTTCATTCTGTTTCAGAAGGCCTTTCTGGGGGATCCAAGAAATGGATTTTATTCCAAGCTTGAACAAAGCTGGATTCACTTTCTAGAAGGGTGTCGTGGCCTCATTACCACAGCTTGTCAGCAAACTAGAAGCACGCATACCCTAAAAGAGCACACCAATCTTGGGTGAAGAAGTCTCGTAATAGGTACACTGATGTCTCACCTTGATGTGATAAAATACTAGGAAGCTCTTCATCCTCCTCCTCGTCATCTACCAGAGCTGAGAGGCGAGAGAGACTCTCTGAGGAAACGATCTTTGAAGACAGGTCAGACGGTTCCAGTCCTGCCAACAGCAGCAAGCACCGGTGTTCGTAAGCGCGGAACAGTGGTTAAAAAAGCATCAGCTTCAGACCAGGTGAAACACACGACTGCGTAAGTGACCCCCCAGCAGCGTGAGTCACCGTAACACAAGGGTCTGTCGCACCAGACACACTCTCGATTCTCTGCCTAATGATCTGAACAGAAGGTGAAGGGAAAGGAACAAGAACAGGCTGGTTTCAGGACTTTGTACCAGCCTGCTCCTTTACGTAACGTCACTTCACCCGAACGCTGACCTGCACACTAACTAGATAGCAGTACAGAAAAAACCCACTACGTGTGAAACCAGCAAGTCACCTAGCGAAGGGTAAGAACTGCTGCCAAGTACAGTTTTTCAATGCAAAACCCTAAACAACCCCAGACAACCTAAACGCGACGCTAGCCTTTAGTCAGCATTAAAACAACTGCATTTTCTGCTTCTCCAAAACGTCAAACAAAATTAAAATCAGAAATTTAAGAACCTCCTTCACAAAAGCACTGCAACATTCCAAGATGAGCGACAGCGCTCGGCAATCAAACGGGATGAAGTTTTCCCCTCCCCAAGCGACATGCCCACCTTCATCGTCCTCAAAGTCAGGCAGCTGAAACTGCTTTACTTTATTCATAACCACGTGCGAAGTACTCTTATTTTCCTCCTCTTTACGCTGAGAGGGGAAGCTATCAGAAAGCGTCCCACGGTTAGAAGGCCCAGATGAAGATTCAGGGCAATTCCTGCATTTCCTTTTCCTGTACGAGGACACGGCTGCACCGGTCTCTTGTTCTCCATTAATCCGCTTTAAACTCACTGGCTTTTTTCTTCCAGCTAATTGCTTTGCTAGACTTTCGCTCTCACTACTGATGCGTTTTTCCAAGTCATCCGAGGCACTGTTACAAGAGGAATCCAGTAACGTCCTTCTAGGCTGACTTCTGGTGTTTGCCCTTCTGACAGGTACCGCTGCGTCAGACTCGCAGGGGTCAGACAGAGGAGACCCTTCCTCAGCAAGGGGCCGTGCTTGATCCTTGGGGAAATCATTCCCACACGAGACAGGTGATCCCGCACCTCCTGGCCTTTTTCTTCCTTGCTTACGTTCTTCCTCCTTGGGCTTAAGGGAGACTTTACTTCCTGGTTGGGACTTTGTCAACACTCTGGGCTTGATTTTTTTCTGTCTTGGTAGGGATTTTGACTCTGGTACTTGGCAATTTTGACTATCCGAGTTTGAGGTATTGTACAAGTCCCCAGTACCACACCTGGAAGGGTTTGTTCCACCTTCACGTGCTTTAGCACTCTCCTCCAAAATGAAGGAACCCTTCTGGTTTTGGTTTTTTGTATCAGTCTTCAGGCTGGGGCTATTCTTCTGTTCTCTTTTCTTCTTGGAAGTCTCAGGCTCCAACTGTTCTTTAGAGTGAAAGAGCAACCGACATCTACGTAAGGGGGTAGATGAGAGAGATCCTGCATTGCTCTCCTGGGATAACCGAGTGTTTCGTTCTCCTTCTGAAGGTGGTCCTTGTCTGGCTGAGCCATTTTGATTCAAAATATCCAGGGCAATTTTAAGAGAACGGCGATATTTCAGTTCTTCCACAGCCTCACTCGAATTATTCCTTTGATCTGATGAAGAATATGCAATAAATGCAATGAGCTTTCTCTGTATATAAGAAATTTTAATTTATAGTATAACTTTTGTTTAAGATGCAACTTAAGACTTAAATCATCCATGACTCTTCAGGCAAAGTATACAGGGACACACACAGCGCAAGCTTCCAACGCCTTATTTTGATGGAAGCACACACAAGCGTCTTCACCATTCCTTCCAACACACTACACGAGGGAAGAGCAAAAGCAGCCGTGATAACGTTCAGTCTCTTTTCAAGCGTTACGGATGGAATGGAAAGAGGGGAAAAGAAATGCAAACCCACCCCCTCAATAAATACATAACTACTGTCCCCCAGGTTGAGTTTTTGTGTATATTTTACATTCAGAAGATATACAAGGCAGCAATGTTTTGACACCTCCTCACCTAAGTTAGAGGCGATGTTTTCTATATGTTCTTCCTTCAGCGGTACAGCATCTGCACAGTTCACACGGATCCTGAAAATACAACAAAGCTGACCAAAAACGTCACGGCGTTAAGCGCTACTAACAGCGTGACACTGCTTTCATCTGGCAATAAACTTGCAATACTTTTTTTTCCCCAAAAACCCTGTACTTGTTAGCAGAAGTTAAGGAAAAAAAAAAAAACCCTCACATGAAGAATGCCTGAGCTAACAGTACGCTGTTTATGGATGTGTATGGCCGGCTCTGAAAAGGCAAGGGGTTTTGGGTTAGCCAGCTAATCTGTCTGTAAATCAATGATCTCGTTTCACAGATCTCTTCAGATAAAGGGATTACTTCTTTTTTTTAATGTCTAAGAGTGCAAACATACGACAGTAACAAGGATACTTAACTGTTCTTTCAAGCCAAGTATTTCAACAGTAAAAGAAGTCTCCTTCGCATTAGTAACGGACGTTTCCCCAGCCACTCCAGTTTTGCACAAAACCTACATTTAAGAGAAAAACACGCGTTTAAAACCCCTGACCAGGTCTGTTAGACTATAGGACAGATCTGACGTCAAAACGTTTTCAGTATGAACAGCACAGAACGGACTGATATTCCACGGCACCTGGCTGCAGTATTAGGACCCCTACAGATCAGCCCTCTTTTAAAGTAGATACGTGTTTACTTGGAGCTCTTACTTACTACTCCGTTTCATCCATTTCTAAGTTATATCCACACACCTTTCCCCACTTGTACACCTGCTTTACCTTTGCTGGCCATAAACGCTTCTTCCACGTGCAGAGAACATACTCTTGGTCCGTCATGACGGCGTTTCACGGAGAAAAGGAAAATTCCAGCGTGCTCTGAAGAAAAAGGGAATTAAAGAGTTACCCAACACTTGGTCCATTTTTGTCTGCCTTTTTTTTTAAGAAATACAGGATTTAAATGAGCACGTACTGTTACAGTTAAGTATCGTTTTACCTTTGAGATCGCGGGACTCTCTTATTTTGCATGCATTCTCCAAAGTGAAGTTCCAATAGCGCGTCTCTCTGCAGCAAGGCGGCCTTACCGAGCGCGTCGGGGCGAAAAGCACCGTCGAGGCGCAGAGAAGGGGACGCTGCTGCGGGCCCGCGCGTT
>NW_008825173.1:52541-54337 GCF_000699105.1 Pygoscelis adeliae
TCCCGTCAAAGGTGCTTTTTCCAGTCGGACATCAGAAGGGACTTGCCTCTCTTTTGGGTGTTTTTAGGTTAAATGGCTCCGCGGGCGCGGCTGCCGGTGTGTAACGCGGGGCCCATCGCCGTAACCCTGGTTCGTATTTACACGAAGGCAAGAGGAGGGGGAAGACGGCTGCCGGTCCGGCAGCGCTCGGGCCCGTCGCCGTAACCCTGGGGAGATGGACGGGCGGACGGAGCGTTCGGTTGTCCAGAGCCTGAAAATAAACTGTCGTATGGAAATGGGTTAAAAAATCAGAACAAAACCGGCCTTCGGCAAGCTGCTGTTTGGCTCTGCCAGTTTTTAGCCCTTGTGTTCTGAGGCGAACAGTAAAAACAGAGCCCACGTGATGATGTCTGACACTTTATTAGCTGTCTATACTTCTTTATAAATACCTGCAATATTGGAAATGTCACCACTATACTGAAGTAATAAGTTATTAAAACACATTCTGAAAACGGTATACGGACCAAAATGGCGTCTCCTATTAGCTGTGCTCCCAGGAGTACATTTTTTTTCTACCTTTTAAGTACTGATATTCGTGGAATAATACTTTGTTGACATGACATAAGAGGCGAACTCCTTTTTTTGCTTACGGTTTTCCCTCGGGTGCCTTCCATTGCTGAAGACACTTTGTTAATCGCTGTTACCTAATGGACACCTTATTTCCCATTATTCTGCAGGACCAGGAGCGGTCTGCGGGCAGGGCAACGCTACTCGGCAGTTCCCAGCATCGAGCTCTCTTTCACGGGCTCTGGGTGTGCTGAGCCCCCTGGCCCGGTCCTGCAAGGCGTTTAAATAAGTATTCCGTGTCGAAGGATGTAAAATAGTCTTTTTAAGACCCGGGTTAGTAAATAACACGGTTAAAGTCGGGAGTTCCGGCCCCGCTGGAGTAAATGGGGACACGTCACGGAGTTTGAGGGACAGAGGGTGTCACCCTAAGCAGAGGACAGAGACCGGAGTTCAGCACGCTGCAAGCTTCAGCCCTCTGTATTAAAAAGGGGAGAGACAAGAACTGCCCCGCCTGCAAAACGCAAAGCAAAGGAAATAATGTTTCCCTCGCCTAAACGTTCTCCCCTGTTACCGGCGCTCGCTGTCTCCGGAGTGGTGTCTTGCTGTGCATCTGCCTCCCCGTTGAAGGTATGACCGCTAGTTAAAAAAAAAAAAAAGCGCATTTCTGGTCGAGACCTAATCTTTTCCCAACTAAAACACCCTCTTGGACATCCCATCTCTCCTCTGTATTCGGCTTTACAAGCGCCCTAAACATAAATGAGCTTCATACGGTATGGATCAGCCCTTACACGTAGTTTTATGATTTCTGCTTGTGCTGTAAATAAATATGAAGGTCGCCGCGTTGCATTGGCCTTCCTGCCGCTCCGGGTACGGCGCTGACCCGCCCTCTGCGCCGAGCCGGCTGTCCATAACGGCGGCGGTCCGCCTCAGCGAAATTACAGTTTTTGTGTGCAGCCCCTCCTTTATCAGCTGCCGGGTTGCACGTCCCCATCCCGGAACAACCAACTTCAGGGACAAATTTCGCCCTTCTCCAGTTGAGATTTTTTTTTTGCCCAAACACATTGTTACATGTGTACGGCCCAAACCGCGAGGGGTGCAGGCCACGGTCATCGCCTCGGGTTAGCAAACCTCGCGCTGGATCCCACCAGCCGGGGCTGCGGAGCGGCCGCCCGGCTTTCTGTAATCCCCCCCGCGCAATATGGCTTCTCCTGTCTGATCACTTGTTCTGTATTAAAATCTGTAAATGCTCT
>NW_008825173.1:54357-55168 GCF_000699105.1 Pygoscelis adeliae
AAAATTTCTTTCCAAGAAGTTTTGTAAACTGATTTCATTCACCTTAAAAAACCCCAAACAAAATAGGTGTAAACTCATTGTCCTCACTCAGGAAATGACAGCACCGTTACGTGTCACAGAGTCTCACGACGCGCCGTGGAAAGAGTCGCGTTGTTCTTCGCTAGAACTCCGTCGTGTAAATCGTGACCTGGAATGCCAACGCAGAGGCCAGAGGGGCCAGCATCCCCGGTTGGCGACAATCCTACCGCCAGCGCGTATCCACAGCAAGGCTGAGCGTGGGAAGAAGTGAAACCGGGGTGGAACGAAAGCACAAATCAAGCAGAGGTCGTCTACCGTCTAGAGATAATAAAGGAACCACTGGCAAACACTTTTTCTCCGGATAGGATCAAACAGCTGGGTTCAAAGGCTCCTACAAGCCTTGTCTAAGACAGCAGTAAGCCTACAGCTGGGTCTCGTAACAGCGACTGGAGATGTCACGTCGATGGTCAGCGATAATCCAGACGCCCCCTCTCCCCCTCGGGCAAATAAATAAACTCTTCGGGACTATTTACAGGAACCGACAAAGCTCTGTCGCAAAGACAGCTTACTGCCTTTGTAGGGAAGGTGAAAGAAATCCTTTTTCTGCTGTTTGCTCCTCGTTTTTAAGCCACCTGGGATCTTTTCAAGCCACAAGTGGCCAAAACTGTTAATTTGTCGGAAGACCGAGTCGCCAGCCTTCTTTCCTTAGTCGGGTCCGTACAGACACACACTCACAGCGACCAGGTACAACTGCACTGGCAACAGGACGCTAAATAAGGATGCTCCACACGAC
>NW_008825173.1:57928-58425 GCF_000699105.1 Pygoscelis adeliae
CCCTCCATCCCCCAACCATGGCGTGCATCAGCCCCCTCCACCCTCATCCTCCCACCACCACCGAGGTGAGATTTGTCCCTCCTCGGTAGGAGCCGGGATGGGGGTCGGGGGGTCGGGCGTACCTGTCGAAGAGCTCCCCTCCCGTCACCAGCTCCAGCACGAGCGCGATCTCGGAGGGCGTCTCGAAGATCTCCTTCAGCTTGATCTGAAAGGGGCGACAGGAGGGATGCGGGATGGGGATGCGGGATGCGGAGCCTGGCTGTGCCAGGAGGAGCACGCGACCGCCGGGCTGCCGGGGGTTTATCGGGGCAGCCGGCACATTTCCTTCCTTGCCTTTGTATGAACAGGAATTTTTTTTTTAACTGTTTGGAACAGCCCTGCCCACTTAATCGTGCATTAAAGGTGATGCTGGGAACGGGAAGAGACGGGCACGCGGCGCCTTTATCCTCTTCGTGTCTCCAAGCTCGTTAGCTGGAAGAGGAGCTCACCGAAAGATT
>NW_008825173.1:58526-59890 GCF_000699105.1 Pygoscelis adeliae
CAGCTTCGGTCGGCCCCCCTGGCACCTCGGCCCCTCCGTCCAGCCCCCCGGCGCGGGAGCGACCCCCGGCAAAGCCCTGCCCTCGTCCCAGCCGGGACGGATCCTGCACATCTGCACTTGCAGGGATGCAGGAGAGACGGACGGAGCCCCGAGGGGCCAAAGCCACCTCTGGGACCGGGGCCCTGGGACCCCGCGGGTGCTTTTGGGAACGTCCCTTGGACCATTTTGCAGCAGAAGAGGCACTGAAGAAACTGTTTTTCTCCTGATTTTTGTTTTTCAGCTCCCACGCGAGGTGAGCTTGTCTGCACGAGACCTCTGTGCCACTGCAGCAAATCTGGAATTAACAGGTATCTCTTAAAACTACGTCAAAATGCAATTTTTAAATTTTTTTAATGGAAAACAGAGAATTTCATGCTTCTTAAGACTTTTGTGGCACTGCGAATTTCATGGGGCTTTAATCATTACCTTCCTAGGCTGGGTGACAAGCCGTGATACCCCGCAGGGTGAGAGACACTATGTGGCAGCTTATTGCATTATAATAATACACAGAAGCACTATAATTTTCCTATTAACTTCAAAAGTTTACAATCCTATTATCATCCGCTGTTGAGGTTGGTGCTGAACGATAGCGAGCGCGTAGACGGCGCCAGCGTAAATAATGAAACGGAGCATCTCTTCTTCGAAAATCACTTGAACTTGGGAGTGAGCGGAACCCTACAGAAAACTCAGTGATTTAAATATTAAAACTGTCCGGCTGGTTCCTCCTCCACGTCTCTGTGGTGCCGCTGCCTGGAGAGTAAAGGAGCAGGGAGGGCAGAAATTGAATTTTCTGTTGCGTTTCTGATAACACATCAGAGAGGAGCCTCTCCCCATCCATGGCCGGTACCAGCCGAGCATCCTCCCGGGCTGCTCCGAGCGGGTGATCCCCGTCCCGGCTGTTGTCCCTCCGTCTGCCCAAATGTCCTGGGACGGGGGGAGCGTCTCCGTGGAAAAGGCTGAAGCGCCCGATTGAACCAAAATGCCGAAACGCCCCAATGCCCAAGGCAGGCCCCTGCCGAGCTGGCCCAGGGGCTTAGGGACGCCCCGGCTCCAGCCCGTTTGCCCCCATCATCCTCATTTTTGCACTTCCTTTGGCTTCATCTCTTGCATCAAGGTTTGGGACGACAGCGGGCGGGAGGGACATCCCCGCTGGGGCTCCTCCAGAGAGCAAAGCCCTGTTGCTCCAAGGGCAGTTGGCGTGGGCTGGGCTGGAAGCAGCCGTGCCCGGGGTTTTGAGCCGTACTGTAAAAAAATGGCAGCTTGGGCAGCAGCAGCCAGCGGCGAGGCGATGTCCCCGCGCCGTCCTGGCGATGTCCCGGGCCCGA
>NW_008825173.1:60748-62551 GCF_000699105.1 Pygoscelis adeliae
CCTCCAGGACCCCCCGACCGCGGGAGCGACGCCCAGCCGACAGCCCCCTGCCTGTCCCAGTGCCCCACCGGTGCCAAGGTGCTTTGGGAGCAGAGCAGAGACCCCCCCACGCCCTGCAGCCCCCCGCCCACCGACACTCACCGTCTTCTTCAGTATCTTGGCGGCGTACGGGGTGCCCGTGCCCTTCTCCTTGCAGCTGTACACCACCGAGGTGGCTCCCCTGCGGGAGGGCGGAGGTGCGTGAGGTGGCCAGGATGCGGCCGGGATGGAGGGGTGTCCCGCTCACCCCGTGCCCCCCCACCATGACCTTTGCCAGCACCAGACCCTGGGAGCTCAGTGTGCATCTTCCCCCTGTGCATCCCGCTCCCCGCATCACGTCCGGCTTTCCCGGGTAAAGCCATTTTAATTAAAACCGAGTCCTACAGGGGGTTTAAATCCTTAAGCAGCTTTCACAACAGGACGGAGCCTCCCTCTCCCCACCCCCAGCCACAAGGACAACCTCAGCGGGGACCCCAGGGGCGCGGCCAGGGTCCCCACCCCGGCCGCGTCCCCGCGGTGCTGGGGAGGCCACGGCAGAAGGGGCAATCTCACACCGCCACAAAACCTCCCCGCCAAGTTAAACCGCTCCAAGTTACAAGAGGGATCGTTCCCGTTAAACACCCAGCAGTGCCCCTCAGCTGCCAGTGATTTTTAGATCTAGTTAATGATGTTTTCTAACCACTGGACAGTGAAATCAACCCATTGCTTCAGGCCATTACGGGGCTCGTTTGCAATTTGATCTTCACTGCCTGGCTCCTCGGAGCAGATTAATTCTTGCCCCCAAGTAAATCGACCACGTTTTATTGCTCTTTGGCTTCGCCGTCTTCGGGGACCGAGTTCAGGCTCTGCCTCGAGGCGCACGGCATCCCCGCCTGCCCGTGCCCTCGGCCCAGGCGAGCACCGACCCCGAAATGCCAGCCCCCTGTGCCCAGGGGCCATTTTTCGCACCAAAATCTCCCCTGAGACCAAGACCAACCCTCAGCGTGGCTGCAAGTGACCTTTTGCTGCAGCACCACACACCGAATGCCCCGGCACCGCCGGCGCTCCCCGGGGTGCTCTCGTGAAAGAGAAGAGATTTACTTTAAAAACGAGAGCGGATTTTGCAACTCATCCGGCTGAACTTGGGAATCACGTTCCCATGGCAACGGCAGAGCCGGGTACCACGGAGCCTGGGGATGCTGCGGGGCAAGCAAAACCCGGCAATTCTAGACCTTGGCCATTTTCAAAACATTTTCTTCCTTTTGCTCAACATTTTCTATGAAGTTTTATTTCGCAAGTAAAAAGCAATTTGGAAACAAATCGCTCAGGCTTGGAGGGGAGAGGTGGCCGTCCCCCTCCTCTTCTCCAGCTCAGGAAAATGGGCGGAAGGCTTCAATTTGAACCCAAAATGGCACCACCGCTGCTGCGACCGCAACGATAACGTGGTTCCAACGGGAGAAAAAGCCACAAGCATCCTCCCAGGCTCCAGCAGCCCTCCCGCAGCCGGGGCTCAGCTCACGGCAGGCACGGTTCCCAAACGCGCCAGGTGGTTTGCAGTAAACCAGCAGCACCCTGCCCCGCCGCTGCCTTTCCGCGCGTGGCAGACGCCTGGTTTTTATCCTGATTTCTCAGCCGGCCTGGGCGCGGGGGCAGGACCCGGCAGCCCCCAGTCCTCCTCCTTCCACCCCCTCGCCACGGCTGAATCCCAGCCCGGACCGGGCGCCTCTCGCCCTCCCGCCGTCCGGCAAGATTTTTCCGCACGGACAATTTGCAGCCTGATTCCTG
>NW_008825173.1:67111-68608 GCF_000699105.1 Pygoscelis adeliae
TTTGTGTTTCCCGCAGCAAAGGGACCCCGGCAGGAGGTTTCTCCCGTACCTACGAGGGGAGGAAACGAATCCCGGCCGGGCCCACGGCCGCGGGTCGCACCACGCCGGCAGCGTCAGCTCTGATATCCAACATGCAAGAGGCGTGCGGGGGGGTTCAGCAACACTCTCCATTCCCCCTCCTTGTCAGCAGTGGCCGGGAACCGGGGCTGCCCTCGCCGCGGGGCCCACCCGGGCGAGAGGGGCTCCTTTCCAAGCCCTCCTCCACACAGCTATGAGCCAGGAGCAGGTTTTTATGTTTTGCTATTAAAAATTGGAAATAGGGAGAGAGTCCTGTGGGGCAGTGACCTTCCACGTGGGACCGACGGGTGCTGATGCCGGCAGGGCCCCGGGGACGCTGCACGTCCCCCCCCCAGCTGCAGCGTGGATGGGAGACCCACATGAAAGGACCCACCACAAAGGTCTTGCTGGCATGAAACGTTCCTTGTAATGGGCTTCCCAAGTATTTATTAGAATATTTTATCATATCTGAGGGAGGCAAACTCGGCCCTGCTTGATCTAGTCTAGTTGCAACTCTCTTTTGAAAGGGATGTTCTTAAAGGGAGTGACCTGCTAAGTGAATAAATTGACTCTGCCTCCGTTTCTCCCCGTCCTAGTATGTTGTGGAGACAAGGGTGGGCTGGAAGAGGCTGGTTTGCATAATTAATATTTATCGCTTCATCTAGAACAAGCACAATCCCCCTCTTCATCCCCAGCCCCAAAAGGAGTTGGGGGGCTGGTTTGAAGACTGGAGGCAGCCCTTTCCCTTCAGAAACCCGGTAATACGCCTCTGGGCGAGGGGGCTGCAATCCCACCCACGGTGCCCACAGACACCCACTCTGCCGCCCATGGGTGGGCACTGGATGGAGCGTGGGGCTGGATCCAGCCTGTGCAGCAGGAGACGGGATGGGGCTGCGATGACGGCCGGGCAGCCCCGGTCCCCTGCACACCCCAGCACCCCACAAGTGTGTCAGCCTCAGGAGGAGGCCCTTTGCAGCACCCCGTCCCCAGCTGGGACACCTTCCCGGGGTGCAGACCTGTCCCCCAGCCTGCGGGGAGGGGCTGAGCTGCACCTCCAGGATCCGGCCCTGGCACCGGGTGAGCTGGCCCAGGAACCGGCCCATCCTCCCGACGGCTCGGTGGGAAGATGGGGCTGGAGGAAAGCCTCTAGCCTTTTGTCTGCAGGAGAGGAATTAATTATTTTGTTCTCTCATTACACTGGAATAAAATCCATTTTAGAGCAGCATAAATTTAGGTGCCTGAAGTCACTTTTTTTAACATCCTGGGAAACATTTCTCTCCCTCTCTCGCCCTTTTCCAAATCATTTCTGTCTCATTGCGCAGCCATCAATGTTCCGGATGAAGCACAAGATGGAGGGGCATTAACCAAAGTGCAGCGAAGGGGCTGCGCAGGGCGCGGATCCGTCTCCGGGCAGAGGACAGGAAGGCGAGGCTGGAGCGG
>NW_008825173.1:68661-68945 GCF_000699105.1 Pygoscelis adeliae
AAAAGCACAGCCGGGGCAGAGCGGTGGCGGGGAAGGGTACCCGCGAGAGGGGCCGGCTGCCGCCTCCCGCCGCCGAGCGATGCTCAATTGTTTGGAACATAAAATGGAAATTAATACATACGGTTAAACTCCCCCTGGCACCCCCCCCCTCCCCAGCGCCGCTCGCCTTGTTAATTGAATGGCACGAAGCAAATGAGGTCAGAGCTCACTTAAGCCAGACAAGGACACAGAAACACATTGCGCCGCCTGACAGCGAGACAGGTCTGTCTACCTAGTGATGTTTA
>NW_008825173.1:69209-69733 GCF_000699105.1 Pygoscelis adeliae
TGTGGGGGGGGGGGTCCCTCCTGCCCCCAGAGCAGGAGGGTAGGAGAGGCAGGGAGAGATGCGGCCGGCCGGGATGCCACCGGAGCCGAGCAAGCCCCATGCCTGGGACATGCTGCCGGGGCTGAGCTCCTGCTGCTGGTGATGCCCAGGACCCCCCTGCCCCATTGCCTTCCTCGCGCTCTCCCCTTTCTCCAAAGAGATCCCCTCGGCCGGGGTTGCGGGAGCATTTCCCACGCTGTGCCTCAGTTTCCCCAGCTCTGGCAGGGCAGCACAGCCCACCCTCGCACAGGGCCATAGGTGCTGAACCTCCCCATTTTCGGGGCATCCCTGGGGCTGCTCCCAGCTCTGTCTCAGGCACCGACTCCTGCTCTCGGGCCAGACCCTGCTGCTTTCAGTGGTCCATACGTGCCGCTCCAGCGGTGCCCCACCGACAGCAGGAGCTGACCCGGCCACGGCTCACCAAGACTCTGGGCAGAGGTGGCGTGCAGGGACCTGCCATCTCGCAAACCCCTGCAGGACCTGGC
>NW_008825173.1:72263-72739 GCF_000699105.1 Pygoscelis adeliae
GAGGGGGCCGGGCGGCGGGGAGCTGCTCTGAGATAATATTTGAAGATTACGGTGGTTAAAGATGCTTCTCCAGCCCTGCAGCTAAAAGATGCACTAATCACCTCCCTGTGCCTGTTGCTGCTTACCCCTGCCCTCCTGCGCTCCTGCCTCATTAGGTAAATGGCATGTGTTATTAATAATCATATCAAGAATAAAAAGTGCTTTTGTCACCTCTGGATCCTGCTCCTTTTTGGGCTCCCCTGTTCCGGTTCCACATGCCTGCTCGGGGAGGCAAGAGGTATAAAGGAAACTAATTAAAAATTGCCAGTGTCTTATGTTGGAGCATTTGGGTGCGTTCAGTAGTGAAAGACAAGCGTCTTGTTGCAAGAAAATCAATTTTACAGTTACAGGAGCAGAATAAGTAGAGGTGGTGCGTTAAAGCAAGAGGATGATCAGGGGCTCCGAGGGGTGCCAGCTCGGTGCCTGCCGCAGGGATG
>NW_008825173.1:72801-74034 GCF_000699105.1 Pygoscelis adeliae
CGCCCCGCAGCCACGGCCGCTCTCCCCCAGCGGCAGGTTTTGCTCAGACCGTAGGTTTTTCACCCAAAGGAGCTCTGCAGACCAGGCTCGGTGCCGCAGCCCGAGCTGGCCAGTCCCATGGGGAGGGTTCCAGGAAAGCCAGAACTGGTCTCCAAAAAGCCACCCAGAGCGTTGCTGCAAGGTGCATGCGGGGCCGGGGTGTCACCCCATCCCGACCCCCCCCGGCAGTCCCGGCACGTCCCCGCTCACGCTATGAATCCATTACCCATCCCCGCTGCATGAATCCCTGTCTGTATTTTATTTATATCGCCTCTCTCTGCAGGCATGTGGCTAAAATCTATTGGTTTCGTGCACAATTTCATTGTCTTTTTGGGGTCAGGAAAATGGTAAACAAGCCAATTATCCTTGGTGGAGGGGGTTAAATGCTCCTCACCCCGCACAGCTATCCGTCCCCAGCCAGTGGGTTTTCCTGGTGCTCAGGACAGTTATCAGCTGCCTGGAAATGAGGGAGCAGCAGGTGGGGGGGGGGGCAAACCAAAATTACTTTTATGCTAAACTGGATGCGGGCAGGCAGGGAGCGGGGTGGGAGCGCGGCAGGAGCATGGGCAGCACGGGGGGTCCGTTCCGGGACCCCCCTTCGCTGGCACCGGGGTCTCTCTGCTGCTTCCGGAGCCATCGCCGCCGCAGTGACCCCTCCTGCGTCCCCTTCCCGGCCCCGGCAGGATTTTCTTTTCTTTGCTCGTCACACCAGGACAGCGCCGATCCCTAATCCTCAAATCGCCCCTCGCCGGTTTTGCATACATCTCTAAGCTCCTCATAATAGATTTATTTTTAAAAAAATTAAAAAAGGGAAGGAAATAAAAACCCCTCTGTGGGTTATTACAGGATATTTTTGTTTTAATTGAAAACTACTCTGAGCACAGAGGGCCGGATCCTCACCGGTGTAACCCAGCAGAATCAGCACCACTTGGAGGGATGAGATCACTTTATGCCGGCACAGGATCTGGCCCGCCCTGCCAGGGCCCGCCCAGGCCCCTCACAGCTGCTGTCGTGAGCATCCTTCAGCCCGACCGGGCAGCTCGGCATCCCTGGGAAACGCATCGAGCACCGCCGGGGAAATGAAGGACTGCGGCAGGACCGGCCTGGCGAGGGACCCCCAGCATCCCCCACCCCGGTGAAACGCCTCGGTGGGGGGGAGGGGGGGGGGGGCTGCCGCCTCGCCCCCACCGGCCA
>NW_008825173.1:74268-74693 GCF_000699105.1 Pygoscelis adeliae
GAGCGGCGGCGAGAGCCGGGCTGGCTCAGCCGGGATTGTCTTGTTTCTCTGCACCAGATTGAAAATCGATACGGGAGAAAATGGAAAAATACATATTTGGGGTGACAGGGAGAGGGACGGGGGGCACCAGGTAAAGCCGGGGCTGTTGTAACGGGCTTCGCACACCCGGCGGGTGGATAAATCGTCGCCTGGTCTGCGCCAGGCGGCAGAAGGAGCTCCCTGGAAAAGAGGAGCCAGGAGCAGAGGGGAGCCGGGATTGCTTGGCTGGTTGTGAAAGGCAGGACGAGTGCTAGCGAGCTGCTCTCCCTTCGCCGGGAGCCATGCCGCTCATTTCCCTAATAACCCACCTTGGAAGCTTTTAGGCACTTACAGCCCTGCTGAAGGCGGGAGCTGGGCTAGAGGCTCTGCTGCTTTCCCTGGTCACC
>NW_008825174.1:0-687 GCF_000699105.1 Pygoscelis adeliae
AGAAAACTAAGCTGCGAAGAGGAGAGCGAGAGCCAGCCAGGCAAGAAAAGGGGAAAGCTGGAAACAGCGATCTCAGGAATGGGCAACTGAGGAAACCCAGGCAGGGCGAGAAGAACAAGGAGCCCAGGTGTGTAATAGACCCCACTGTCCATCTTTCAAATTTTAACACTGCTCTGAGTATAGGAAATATTTCTGTGGTGCACAGAGATGGCCCCAGAGAGGAAGCACGCATCTGCCCTTGGGAGAACATGTACTGCGGGAGAAAAATACCACTCCAGCGTTGGCAGTTTTCATTTTGCACTTGTTAGTGCGTGTTACAGCAGGACCCCTCTCAATCATCTACCAAAGGTCTTGGGAATCTGGAGAGTTCCCCACTGACTGGAAGCTCGCCAGCATTGTTCCTATTTACAAGAGGAGTGTGAGGGAAGACCCAGGATACTACAGAGATGTTAGTCTGACCTCAGTACCTGGAAAAATTTTGGATAAAATCATACTGGGTACTATGGAAAGGCATTTAACATGACATTTACCTAAAACAAATGCCAGATTCTGCACTTGGGACAAAGTAGTGCCAAACACAAGTATATATTGGGAGAGGAGTGGCTGGAGAGCAGCGCTGCAGAAAGGGATGTGGGGGTGCTGATGGTGGTGAGCTCCGTATGAGTCAGCAGCATGCCCTGGCAGCCA
>NW_008825175.1:0-495 GCF_000699105.1 Pygoscelis adeliae
AGACCTCCCTGATGCCTGGGACCAGCCCTGCTTGGGGTCATCCGTGCAATGAAAGCGACGGCTTGAGAGGTCCCGCAGAGCCCTGGGGACGGTCACCGGCGCCGGTGACTGTCCCCGCACCCCACCAATGGCCTCCCCGGCTTCACAGAGGCACGAGCGAGGCTTTTCCAGCCTGATCTATTAACACACCGTTAGCGGGAGAGGAGTTCATTTTTGCCATTTAACGTTTCACGGATAATTAATTATTCTTCATCTTCCCAGCAAAAAGGGAAGAGCAGGTAGAGGGGCTGTTCAAAGCAAAAGAAGCAAGCTGAAACCCGGGGAAGTTGGTGAATGATTTGTAACATCAAAGGCGAGGGAGGATGTGCTGATTTAATGGGGCACCGCACGATGCAGAGCCCTGGGCATCACAGCGATGCTGAGACCGGCACGAGCTCGTTGCATTAGTGGTCCTGGGCAGCAGCGTGGATGAGGGGCCCAGGGGCGAGCCCGGCC
>NW_008825175.1:592-1048 GCF_000699105.1 Pygoscelis adeliae
GCACCGTGGTTGAGGGGGGCTGGAAATCCCTCCCAGCCTGGCGTGGGCCTCCCGCGCTCCCCGATGCTTCATCCATCACCGGAGGTGAGTGGCAAAATAAATAATGATATTTAACATTTTGTAATAACGACAATTAACCAGTAAATAATGCCTTTTACACCAGGAAAGCCAGAGTAAATTAATTCCCCTAATTAGCTGTCAGGCAGCACGGGGCGGTGGCAGTGGTTGGCAAAGCCAGCGGCCCCTGCCTGCGTTATCCCCCCCACTGACGCATCGCTGGGTGTCCCCAAACCCCAAATAACAACCCCAAATTTTGCAGGCTTGCAAAATCCACCACTGCTGGTGGGACACAGGGCTCCGCGCCGCACCCCGGCTGCTCCGGTGAGCCCTAAATCACGCCTATCTCCCGGTAAAAAAATAACGACAACAGAAGACGGCAACAAAATAGTTTATGGC
>NW_008825176.1:0-378 GCF_000699105.1 Pygoscelis adeliae
GGAGCCACAGCCGCTCCGGGGTCCCAAGGCAAAAGGAAGGAACTTAACTCCCATTAACTGTCCCATTGTATCGGCCGTGGTAATAATCGGGTTTGCTAATGCAATTGCTGCCGCGATGCGAAAATCCTACTGGAAAATGTATTAGAGCAATTATCCGTCTCACTCCACAGCCGGGTGTAGCATTAATATTCAATTTTGATGTGGAAGTCCTATTATGTTAATGACTTTGGTGACAAAAGTCGTTAATGTAAGACTTTTCCTTTATGGCGCGGCATTAGCCGGGGTGAATACCACCGCGACACCGGTGCGCCTGGCGGGATCGATCGGTGCGCGCCGCGAGGGCGGCAGGCCGGGGCCGTGGGGCCGTGGGGGAAGCCA
>NW_008825176.1:9064-9846 GCF_000699105.1 Pygoscelis adeliae
GGCGCTGAAGGCTGACATCGGGTGTCTCTTGTACCAAACTACGTGTTCTTCTTTGTCGTGAGGTCTCCAAGTAATCATTTCTGCCTTTCTTGTCAGGAGAAGGGGGGGAAAAATAAAAAAATCGACGTATCCGCGTGGTAAGCGCGGGTCGGCTCTCAGGCGTTTGCAAACCGGCTGTTTGAGCCCTTGTGCTGAGCTGTGCCCCCGCTCCCCCTCTCCAGGAGCTGCCGCCATCCCTGCGGCCGCGCCAGATTTAAATACAGCAGAAAAAAGGGCAGCTGTGATTAAGATCTGGCATCGCTTGTCCCTGTGTAAAGTCACCTGCTTAAAAAGTGTCCGGTGATTAACATCCCCCGCTGCAAACGCCTGAACCGGCGAGGCAGGACAGCGCTGGTAGTGAACTTGGTGATTAGCTCACACTGTCAAGTAGTTGTCGTTAAGTAAGTTTACGGCGGAGTTTGCACCTCGGGATTAGGAGTGCTCTGTCTTTGCTCTGTGTGAACCCGCTGACGGCGCTGGGGGATGAACGAGGGGAGCTGCGGAAGTTCTGCTCCGCAAACGGCTCCCAGTTCACTCTTGGGTGCTGAAATTGGTGCAGCTGGAACCTGTGGGAAACGGGTGGCTGCTCTGTGTCATCCCCCGGCTGCGGAGAGAGTAAAACTGCGCTCGTACGTCACGTCTCTCCCGGCTGCTCTGAAGTCGAGGGAACTCCCTTAACGGGCAAAAGTGTGGCTGGAAATACGCGAAGGAGCCCAAAGGTGTTAAGGGAGGACAACAGGCTC
>NW_008825176.1:9865-16531 GCF_000699105.1 Pygoscelis adeliae
TGTCCTGGGAGCTCTGCTGCTGATTTTCTGTTCTTGGATGACTCATCAATCCTGCATGTTCCTGGTGAAATCGGCCAATCTCAGCAAGCGCAGGACCTACCCCGGCCTCGGTGAGAATTTTCGGCTCTACGGCTTGGTTTTGTGTTTTTTTTTTAACTGCGGTTTTACTTTGACCTCTTAATTTACAACTTTCCTACTGATATTGTTGGAAGAGCAAATGGCTTCTTGATGTAGTTTTCAATTTGCGTTTTGTTCCTCTGTCAGTCTCTCCCCCCTGCCCCATGTCCCCTGGGGAACGCGAGGGTTTAATTCTGCTCTTGACAGTGAAGTTAATAGGCGCAGAATTGTTTTGACCCTGCAGGGCAGGGGAGGAGATGCAGCGCTGACTGATCAAAACCCAAGTTTTCGGGAGCTGGCGTAGCGGGTGTCTGGTGTAAATTATTGGTCTCGGCACGAAAGCCGCGAGCTTCCCCACCCAGTGTGCTGCCGAGGACATCGGGTTCTGCCAGCGGAGAGCCTGGCATGGAGCTCGGGCTGCCTGGATCCGAGCTGTGTGCGCGTTTATGGCAGAGCAGAGAGGAAACAGCGCGCGGGGTTCCAAGCGGCCAAGAAAATAAAAACATCTGCAAGATTCATGTGTGGGTTTTTGGCAGAGCCTGCCAGCCCTCTTCCTCGGAGCTCGTCGCCTCTGCGCTGGCGCCAGGGTTGGCCTCTGCTTGTGACCTCTGTTCTGATTCTGACCGACTTGGGGGGCAGGAGGAGGTGGTCGGGTTCCAGTCCTCTCCGTTGGCATGTGAAATGACAGGAAAAGTCGTCTTTTACTCGCTTTCCCTTATTTCTCTGGGGGAGGAGAGAGTTGGCTGGCATTGCCGTTGGTAAAAGAGCTAAAGAAACGCGTGGCTCGCTCGCTGACCGTGTTGTTGACAGATGGGTTTCCTCCATCCTCGGAGTGCCCGAGATGCTGCTACCGGGCTGCCCGTCTCGGCTTCTGCCGAGTTATATCTGCTAGAAACGGAAAAGATCATGAAGTTCTGTGCTCTCGGGGGTTGTGCCTGTGATGCTGGAGGGAAGGGGGAGCCCCCAGGTAGCGTCCGACTTGTCCCCGCCGCTCCCAGCCCAGCTGCCCGGGTTGCCTCTCCCTGCCCCCTTACAACACGTCTTTGTGTGCCGCTTCCCCGAAGAACAGAGAGTCCCCTCCGCCTTGGAGCCTCTCCCGGGAAGAAGGGATCCTCTGCACTTTCTGAAGCCAAGGGGCTCGAATACACAGAGGGCCAGTAATGCTTCTAAACTTCCTGGCACGCAAACGTTGGCGCTGAAAGAAATGCCTCTGCCCTGGGAGAGGTGCCACCGGGAGGGACAGCCCTGAGAGGAAAGGCAGCGCTCCTATAACGCATCCTAATGCGTCAAGGTTGAGCAGCTCCACACAGACAGCCTTTGTCGCCGTGGGCTTGTGCCCTGGTACATCTGCGAGAGATCCTGGCAGCCCTCGCAGCTGATTCTGTGGGAGGCTTTGGCAGTGCTGAAAGATGTAAGAAAGTTTTGCAAATTAACTTCAGTCAGCCAGTCCCTTCCGGAGGAACACTGAGAGCGATCGTTACCGCTACAAAAGAGCCAGGGTCGTAACAGGCTGATGTCTAGCCCAGACGTCTTCGCTCGGCAGCGCTCTGTGCCTGAAGGGGTTGGGTATTAAAAATATTTTGCTCTTCGCTGCTGTTCTCCTGCACCGTGTGGAAGGGAAGGGCCTTCGGCAGATGTGTGGACAAGAAGGGAAACGGGATGCAGTTCCCAGACGGGCTTTAACCAGGAGATGAGTTAATGCCTCCCCTTGCAGCTGCTGAAAGCGGCCTTGGGTCTGTGCAGCCTACCTGTGCTGGGTACCGACCCCGTCAGCAGCACGCCGCGCCCCCGGGAGGCAGCTCGGCTCTGCTCCCTGCAGAGAGAAGTGCTGGAACACAGGTTGCCCGTTCTAGTAACCACCCTTGCTTTAAAAGGGCTTTTCTAATTACTGAGCAGATTCAGCTCTGCCCGGCTTGTTAGGCATCTAGAGATCCCGTTCCGAAGATGCTCGACTGTACGATTTATTTTACAGTCATCGTCTCCTTCCTCCTTGAGAAGATAAAGGATCCCAATTTTCCCAGTGTCCGCAGATGGGGACATCTGGCATAACGTTTGAAAGCTTGTTCTCATTAGAACATCACTTCAGAACAGCCAAGGAGACTGATTGTTTCTCGGCACCTCTGGCCTAGGCTGTCGCCGGCAGCTGTAGCTGTTATCTGGAGGCAGCCACCTCCCTGTGATGTAAAAAAGGGGCTCGCGGGGGCGGCGGCGGCGGCAGCCCTGGAGGTTGGCTCGTTAATGACCCAGTCTCCAGGAGGGATGTTTTCCTCTCGCCGGTTCCTCTCTCTCTCATCCCTGGCCCTTTGGCTGTGTGACTGAAACCCCCCAAGGGCTGTTGCCTTTTCCCCTTATCGTCGCGAGTTCCCAAACGAGGTGAGAGCTGGAGGCCGAAGCGGTGCGGCCGCTCTTCGCACCCGGGCAGCACGCCTGGTGGCGGCTGTTCCACCCGGCCTGTCACCGAGCCATCGGCTATTTTTGGTGCTACCCCACATAACAGCTCCGGTTTATTCTTCTGCTGTGGGTCTCCTGCCATGCTGTTTTCTCATTCTGTGGGAGAACATCTTGTTTCCTTAATTTTTAGCTCAAGCAGAGTCCAAAGAAATCAGAGTTTGTGAGTTAATATTTAAAATAGCAGAAGATGCTTCCAGAAGGCAATAAAGTTTGTTTTCTGGCGGCCTCCAGGAATGTGTGCTGTACCTTGAGAGAAGACAAAGGGGAGTCCAGGGTGGTGGTTTTCATGTTGGGCCTCTGCATTTAAAGACTGGCGGAATCGGGCAATGTGGTCTGTGCTTGGAACTGGAGGTCTCAATTCCCATCCTACCCAGTAAGATCTAAAAATACAAGCGGAGTTTTCTTGGCGTTTTCTTTTTAAGAAAAAACACAATGATTTAAAGACTACTGATTATTTTCTGCTACAAGCTACAACCCAAGTATGGGAGGGGAAAAAAAAAAGTCTCTTGGCAGCAGCCCTTTGGTGTGGGTTGTGAGTACTGGGTATTCTGGGTATGGGATTGAACGTTCTGGGCACCATCTCAGATCTCCCATCCAGCAACGTCAGGCGGTTCAGTTATAGTGGGAAGATAAAAATAAAAATGAGAGTTTGATTGAAATTTTGCACTGCAGTAACTTTTTGCCACACAGCATCTTATACATGCATATTTTCTCTTCCGCGCTGACTTTCTTTTAATGGTTGCCATGTGTGACTGCTACTTCACACCCCCTTTTTTTTTTTTAAATAGAAAAAAAAAAAAAGAACCTGCTTCTATCTTTTCCTCATCTTTGTTCCTGTCTTATGTGGTTTTCAGTTTGCGGAGGGCATGTCTGAAAAAGAAAGTGGGAGGGCGGGCAAGGGAAACAGCCCCAAAACACAACACCCGTGGGTTTCTGCTGCACTGCCCTTTGTCACTATTGTTGTTTAATGCCAAACTCATGTGTGCGCCATGTTCTGGATCTTCCTTTGACTAATTATAACTTTTTTTTTCCTCTTATGCCAGCATTTCATGCCTATGGAAAAGCAGGAAAAATGTTGGTGGAAACCAGGTAATCTGCTACTTATTTAAAGCTTGAACAGTTTGGTTTTCTTTAATGAAAAATACTGCTCTGTAGCCTCTTGTGGCTTTGCTGCGCTCTCGTTTCTTACCCTCCTGCCTTCTCTGGTCCCAGAAGTCTTCCTCGCCACCTAGAATTTGAACAAGAGCGTAAGGGAGATCCCCTAAGCACAGCTCGCGGGTGTCGCCTTCAGCATGTCCCGGCCGTTCCCGAGTGGAGACGGGGTGCTTTCCAGATAGCGGGAGCACAGAAGTCGGGGGAATGAACTCCTCTCCCGCTCTGCTGCGTGTGCTATGAAATCATGGGCATGTCTCTTGTGGATGTTTTCCAGGGGTGAGATCTCCCTGCCAAGATTTCCGTGAGTTAGTGGGAGGGAGAGCGTTCAGTACCTCGGATCCACCCTTTAGCTGCTCTGGTCCTTCCCGCTCCTCACGGCGGGCGCCGCTTTCCTCCGCGAGATGCCAGGAGTTAGGAGGTGCCTTGCGGGGGAAATCCTGTCTCCGTTTCAGGACAGGCTCCCGTTCCTCAGATGGCAGTGCTCCCTCGCAGGTCTCGTTGAGCAGTCGTGATAGGCGATGGGACATCGTTACAGCACTGTTTTTTCCAGCAGAGGTTCTTTGGTGGAGGCGTCTTGAGCCCAGGCCAGTCAGCGGTGCTGGCTCCTTCCCTCTTCTCAGCTGCAAACTGCTGCGGAACACTAAAAATACGCAGAATATTTCTCAGACGTTACTTGTCCGTGCAAGCAATTGCTGTAATTGCCACGGGGATGTTACATACTTGGAACTGGGAGGGAAAGTGGTCCATGCAATCATGAATGGGAGGAGAGGCGGTTCATAAGACAATCTTTTCATTGAAGTGCGGTCCCTTTTGTGGAGAGAAGTTTGAGAGCCGATTTGGTATCAAGACTTTCATGGTAGGCCCCTGCTGCGGGGCGTGGTGCTGAGAGAACCTCTTGCTGATTCTTTTAAATGCTTTTCCGAAGAATAAAGGAGTTCTTGCCATCTCGAAGGTTTGTTTTTTCTGTGGCTCCAAACGGCAGTTAAACCCATGCACAGGTTGTTACCGGAACGGCGTCTCTAGCTAAGATGTTAGGTGTGGCTGTGAGGTGGCTGGAGGTGCTCTGGGTTTTATTTTACTAGGGTTGAACGCAGAACTGGTGGCCTGCCCTTCACAAGCCTGAGGATAAAAGCGTGGTCCTCCCCTCTAGCACCAGTAGTGATGCACAGCCTGCTCATACGGCTGTGAGAGTGAGCTCGCAGCCCACCGTATCCCTGTGGACAGAAAACCTACTTTATTACTGGTTGCCAAACACGTTTTTCAGTGTGGGTTCAGCAAAATCTGGGGCTCGCCTCCACCATGAAAGGCCAGAAAGTTGTGTTCGAGGGTGGATGTACGCTGAAGGAAGGCACGCTGAGGCTGCTCTACCTCTGAACGCAAGCAAGTGGCTGCAGAAGATTCTAAGTCACTTTAAATGTACCCTTTTAGCTGTTTCTGTTTAACTCTTCCGGATGTTCCTTGGTAAACGGCGGGTGCAGTAGGGTCCTAAGCAATCTTCAGCTGTTGCGATTGTGTGCAGGATGTAGCCCTTGAGACCTTGTCGGTGCTCAACCTTTGTCTTACGCTGCAGCCGCTGGTGAAGGATTATGTAGGATGTCTCTCGCTCCCAGCATATAAACTGTAGCCCTGCTCCGTGCAGGGCACGTAGCGGTGTTCTCACTGCTCAAGTGTCATCGGTGGGGGCCCCATCGCCGCAGGCTCAGTTACGGCGGTCCCAGGCAGTGTCTCTAAGGTAACCTTAGCATTAACAAAGCCTGGTCCTCTCGCGAGGGCTGTGCAGGGTACGAATCTGCTGGGAATGTGGCTGCTGACACACACCTGCCCAGGAGCAGGAGCTGTGTTCCAGGGTTCCTGCTCCAGCCTCCCAACCTGTGTGTATTTTTTTTTGTTTTTGCAGCATGATTGGGCTGATGCTGGGAACTTGCATTGCTTTCTATGTTGTCATTGGTGATTTGGGGTCCAACTTCTTTGCCCGGCTGCTTGGATTTCAGGTAAATAAATCCTCACTGGATCACATCCACAATGCAGACAGTGATCCCAATTCTTCTTGCATCGAGCCGTGTGTGCCCTAGATACGGCAAAGAGCGTCCTGCCTTAGCAGTGTGCTCAGCAGCCCACGAGGTGTTGTGGGGTCATCTCGTGGTGAGCTTTAATGGCACGCCCTGTGCACAGAGCATTTAGCTCTATGAAGTCCTGGAAGCCCAGACATACGGCGAACAATCAGATGTGTAAAACCTCCAATAAGGCGCTTCCAACAAAGGAATTATTTTTAACTTGGTCTCTATTAATTCTGGAGGAGATGATGCTTCCTGTCTTAATTCCTGCCCCTAACGGGTAGTGGCAGACAGTTCCTCTGTCCCAGCTCTCGCCCCCTTGCAGCCCTCTACTTCAAGAGGGATTTTTGTCCTGTCCCTTGCTGCTTTGGTGGCCAAAGTTACTGTGCGCCTGCCTCCTCTTTAAGATAAAATAAGCTGTGTGATGAGCCCGGTGTTGGCTCAAGGTGCATGGTGGCGAGAGGTGCTCCTCGTGGGCAGGGGGCTCTTGCTGCTCTTCCTGGAGAGCTGGGAGCAGCAGCACTCGGAGCCGGTGCGAGGGCCGTGCGGGGAAGCAAAATGGACATGCAGAAGGGTTTTTGGCAGGGCCGTTACCTGCTCCGCCTGATGCTGCTGAGCTCCGATTAAGGGACTGTGAAGTTAAAAAGATGTGTTGTGGCTGCAGCCAAATTAGGTATTAAATATTTCCAAGCATTTCAGAGTGTTCTGCTATAATAAATACCAATGTGAGGTTTTGATTAATTTTCTGGATCGGAATCTTCAAGATTTCAATCTCTTGTTTCCCAAGTAAGTTTAGTTTTTATTTAATTGCATGAAAATACTTAAATAGCTTGTGCTGGAATAGCATTTAACACCACTCCCCCCCCCCCCCCCCCCCCACCCCCCCACC
>NW_008825176.1:16584-21267 GCF_000699105.1 Pygoscelis adeliae
TGTGTAGAGCAACAGTGGCACCCAGTGACTGTAGAAGCTAATCACAGACCTAGCCAAAGAAATGGCAAGCTTTCAGCATCACATCTTTACGCACAGAAGCGGAATTACACATTTGAAATCGATCCTGGCTTTGCATTGCTTCTCACTCTGGAAAAATTAACCACGTGGGGGTTTGCTGATTTGGTGGGATGTTTTGAGTATCCTCCGTGCTCCAGTTCTTTATGCGGGTCCCTTTTCCAGGTGTCGGGCAGTTTCCGGATAGTCCTGCTCTTTGCCGTCTCCCTCTGCATTGTACTTCCATTGAGCCTCCAGAGGAACATGATGGCCTCCATACAGTCATTCAGTGCCATGGCTCTGATCTTTTACACGGTGTTCATGTTCGTGGTGAGTATCGACGCTGGGAATGCTGTTTTCCTATTGTTTTAACACAGATGTTCCCGCTGGGACAGCCTGCAGGTGCAGGCCTCGAGTTTAAAATGTCCTTCCTGATAACGAGCGCCGCTAGTGCCGGGCGTGATGAGTGATCTGGGTGCCCGTGCTCTGGAGCTGGTGGAGGTGGGGAGGTACGGACTGTGGAAACTGGCCAGTGGGTCTGTAAGCTATTACAAGTGCTAGGGACTGTGGTGGCACAAATAATAACAAACCGCAAATCAAGTTGTGGTTTATTCTGCTTGTTGGTGTCTTATAATTTAGGGCTCTGAACTTTAAATCAAAGGATGGAAGATGTGGGGAAGAGCGCCTGGAAGCAGAAGGACTTTCATCATGCGTTAGTGTTTTGCCTTGAAAACCTCAATGCTTCTAATCTGGAGGGGGAAGGCAGTTCTTGTTAAGAACTCCAGCATGTACTTTGCATGCTTTTTTTGCAGCTGGTGGTTAATGTCTTTCAGGCCGCAAGTAGTTTTATTTGTTAAACACCAGCCCTTCTATTTCTTGAGCGTTGAAAGCTTCGTAAAGTCTTAAATCTGGTATGTGGCGTATGCTTGTTCTTAGATATTTCTAGAACAGTTGTTCTTCACTGAGGTGAATGGATTCTTGACCATTTAGATTAAGTAGGGTAAGCTGAGAGTTACCTAAAGCTGGCCCTATTTGGCTTGGCCAAGCCCCGTTGTACAGCACCATTTACTGGGAGGTGGAGACTTTCACCTGCTTTTTAATGACTTCAAGTTTCACCTCACGGATGCTCATGTGGTTGGCTTGTGGAGCCCCAGCCCTGTCTCTTCCAAATTTCAGGACTGGAAGAGCTGAAACAAAAGGAAGAAAAGGGAGGTGTGGAAACTCCCCGCACTTAACTTTTTTTAGTAGGTTGTGCTGGGTCACGCTTCTGAGCTTGCCTCTGTAAGGAGGCTGGAAACTGTAAATGAGTGTTTTACAAAACTGCCGTGTTCCAGGAGCTGTGCCTTTAAGAAAACCACAACATTTCATGAGAGTTGGCTGCACTAAAACATAATCTCTGGGGATTAGAAAACCCCCATTCAGGCGATATTATAAACAGGCATTCAGGCATATTTACCTTCTGTTTCCTGTGCAACCCAATGCCTGCCAGTTTCCCTGTCAATGGCAAAGGAGCTCCCCTGGCCTCGTCTGGGTGCCTCGCTCCCCCTGTTTTCACGAAGTTTATCCTTGTCTTTGGTGAACTGGTGCTGTTAAATGGCTCTGGAGTAGCAGTGTGCAGGCGGGGTCCTGTTTTGGGAACCTTTGTCTCTCTCCATTGAACAGGATTCTCCAAGGCAAATGTCGCTTCCCGTTTGGATTTAAAAACGTATTTAAAAAAGGGGGGAATGTTATATATCTTTTAAAATACACCCCGGGATCCTTGGTGGCAAGGGGCCTACGGAGGTTGCTGGGAGCTTTAATAAAGTGTGTGGGTGGGGTGGGGAGCTGGGGAATTTGACTAACAGAGATCGGGCTGTGGTAGGCAGCGTGAGCTGTTCCTCGCAGCGCTGCCACACGCTGCCGTTTATCCCAGCACCAGCATTACTGCTGCCATGAAGTTGTTTTGGGTTGGATCTTAACCCCTTTTCTTTCTCTTGGCTACAGATTGTGCTGTCGTCCTTCAAGCATGGCCTCTTCAGCGGGCAGTGGCTGCAGCGAGTTAGTTACACTCGTTGGGAGGGCATTTTTCGCTGCATCCCCATCTTTGGCATGTCTTTTGCCTGTCAGTCGTAAGTACCTGTCATTCCCATTTCTGGCAGTTGTGGTGCGCAATGAGGTTTTTTTGTGAGGGCAGAGGGTCATAAGGATCTGCAAGGGATAGATACCATCTGGTTTCCTATTTTATTTTAATCAAAATATTTTACAGCCCACTGAAGTACAGCATCTCATTCAGTTGTGACCCTTTTGTTACCTAGATGGGGGAGGGAGTTATGTTTCACTTGGGAGTTATTGTACTTGAGCAACACAGGATCATTTGGGCCAAACGGATCCTCAGTGTAATGCACGTTGCTTCTGGTACAGCTGCAGAAGTGATGAATTTCCCCCGTTTCTTGAAGGGAATGATTTAGTACCAGGAAAGGCAGCGGGGCTGTGTCGCCTAATGGCCGCAGGGCCCCCTGCAGGGTAGCGTATACCCGTGGCTGGCTGCTCTCTGCTTCCCCAAATTTCTCTGACAATACTCAGAAGATCGCACAGTCGTTGACTTTGGAGAGTTCTTCGCGTGTTTCCAGCTACCTGCTTTTAATGAGGGTTTCCCTTGGCACGTGGAAGGACGTGATGGCAGACCAGGCTACTTTCACGTTTCTAGCAGCATTACCTTCTGCACCAACATGGCAAGTGAGCAATGCGTGCCTGGCCAGAATAGTAACAGACTTTAAATAGAAGTGTAAATCCAAATGTGGACACGGAAGAGACCATCCTCATTTGGAAGGCTGGCAGAGTCGGGCTTTCCCCCCGTAGTTCTAGCAAATGGGTAGCATGCCAACAGTAAATGAATGCGACAGATAAAATTTGTTCAGACTGCTGTGTTTACACCCACACGCAAGATCCAAATCATCATTTTCCACTTATTGGCGCTCTTGGCAGCTCGGTTCCTACCCGAACACGCTCCAGTCTTGCTGTTTAATGTCTCCATTACAACTGGCGAAGGGAGTTGTAGTCTTTTACAGCTTTACCTTTTTAACATTTTAGAGTTTTTAAATTCCAAATTTTTTTTTTCTTATGGTAGCCACACAGTGCCCAGCACAATTTTTCTGGGAGTTGGAAACGCAGGGAAATCGTTTGGTCTGGACCAGTGTGCACGTACCTAAATATAGGCCCCATTACAGCACTTATGTGGCAAGCCGAACCTAAAGCGATGTGTTTTTTCCAAGCACCAGGGCAATACGCTGTCCCCAGCCCAGGCAATCTTTATAAGCGTGTTGTTCTCAGCTGGGCAGGTTTAATTTTGCTAACCTCTGAATCACTTTTTTAAAAACCAAATAATTCTAATATAAAGCAGAAATCCTTTTCCTTCGGCACGTAAATGCAGCATACAGTAAGGACAACTAAATGCACTGTTATTCTAGCTTGAAAAACTTGACCCTGCTTTACTTGCGAGTTCGATACCCCTCACTCTTTAAAAGCTATCCTGTTGTTGCTGAAGTTGCAAAGTAGGTCACTCCTCTACAGGTGTGTAGCGTGGAAATTTGCTGTGGAGCTGAGAGCAGGGAGCGCGAGGACTCCAGGGTTACCTCTGCTGCAGCCTCCTTGTGTGGCCTTGGTCAAGTCACTGAACCCTCTAATTAAAGAGGAGTCAGTAGAGCTTTCCAGGAGAAAACTTCTAATTTCCGGAGATGGCTATTCTGGTGCAGATGGATGCAAAAATGCTGAATTCACATTTACCTAAAGGATTTTTGTAAGATTAAATCTTGATGCACTATTTTACCAATGCCACCTACTCAAATCGGTTTAGCATTGCAATCTTTTAAAAGTTTTGTTTCCTAAAACATCCTACTAAAAGTCGGGATGTTGGGCATTGCCTCTGTGAGCATCAGTTCCCTGCAGGCTGAGTTAGTACTGTGCTCGGAGGGCCTGTACAAGGTGGTCCCTGCAGTGAAGGTGAAGAACAGACACTCTGAGGTAGCTCTGACCATCTCTGAAGCAAGTCTGCTTTCTCCGAGGCTGCTCTTAATGCTTGTGCTGACTTGCCTGCTCTCTGCTCAGGAGGAACCATCTGCTCGTGCCCTCTTTGAGGTGCAGTGTAACAGATAATGTGGAGAAGGATCCCTGATCCTTCACTGGCCTTCAGTGCAGTCATTTTGCTTAAAAATAAACCCTGGGCGTGTCAGGACATGCTGCCTGTTGCATGCTTCTTGTCCTCTTGCTCTGCCTTGAGAGGTGGTGATGGCCAGGAGGGCCCAGCAGCGTGTCGTGGGGGCTTGAGGGACGCTGTGCTGGTCCTCCAAACCCAAGTTGACCAAACGGGTGCCGTTAGGTGATCGCAGGAGGCCTGGGTGCAGCTGGACTTCGCATGGCACTTTTCCCTGTGTGAATGCTGGTGCTGCTGCGTTAACGCGAACCTGGCCTGGCTGTGCTATCCCACGTACTGCAGAGCCTCTCTGCTTCCCTCCTTTCTTCTCCTTCCTGGGCCTGGATGTTCGGCTGGCCCTTCCCCTTGGGGGGGCTGAAGTCCGGGACATAGTCCCGGTTGCTGCGTTGAGGGCAGGGAGGAATCCAAAATGGAGAGACTCCTGGAGAAGCTGGTCCCCC
>NW_008825176.1:21306-29376 GCF_000699105.1 Pygoscelis adeliae
AGCGCGTCTCGCGGATTCCTGCGAGCCGATGTGCTCAGCTTCCTCTGTGTGGAACCGTTTGACGTTAAGGGATTAAGGGTTAAGGGTTTTTCTGCTTGGCCTCAGCTTGACACGCTTTCTGTTAATGGCTTTGTGCCCACTGGAGCTGGGGATACCCCCTTCCCATCTAACTGGATGCTCCCCCCCTTCTCGTGAGAGTTCCTTCAGTAACATGAAGCCAGGATGTAGCCACTTGAATTAAAGTAACAAGAGGTTAATGAGTTGCTAAAATATGCACCTGATGTCAAAAAGTACATTGCACGTGCTTTCCAGGTCTGTAAATACCCCAAATCCTGTGTAATTGGCGCTCCCAGCTTTCTATGAACTGAGCTCTAGCAGCAGCGCTGAAATATGACAGGCGCTGCATTTAGTTTTGTTTGTTTAACTTTTCTTTTAGACAGTGTGATGCTCTAACCTTCTTCCTGCTTTTACTCTGTAAACACTGCGTTGCTTTAATTATCAGCATAGAGAGCTCCAAGAACAATAATCTCCAATGCGCTGCCTGGCCTGGTGCCACTGGTGTTTCACTGGAACAAACGGTCATTCATTTTGCAACACTTTTGAACCAAAATGTTTACATCACAGGTTTAGCTCCACGTGGTGGGGTGGGGAGAGCAGGAATATTTTTGCAACACTTAAAGTTATGAGTGTTCTGAAATCTCTTGGCATTAGCAATATAAATTGTGGAATAGCAGCGAGTGTTTATGCTCCATAGGGGGAAGGTGTCAGGGATTCTTCGCTGCTGGGCTGAGGCAGGGAACGTGCTGGAGTTGGGTTTTTCTCTCTCCGCAGAAGGTTTCCTTAAATAATTTACCCTTTTCTACAGTCAGGTCTTGCCTACCTATGATAGCTTGGATGAGCCGTCTGTTAAAATCATGAGCTCCATATTTGCTTCTTCCCTAAACGTGGTCACCACCTTTTACATTACGGTAAGAAACTTCCCCTTCTCTTTCCTTGCCAGAAGTCACGCTCTGGAGGGGGCAACAGGGATGATGATTTATCTTCAGTTGGGGCTGGTTTCTGCTTGTCTGTATTTATTCTGAAAGATAAGTCATTTTGCCGAAAGCAAAATTAGATGGGAAATGATGAACTGAACAGTGCAGGAGGCATTTGGAGAGTCCAGATTTTCAGAGTGGCACATTTCCTTGGGCGGAGGCAGAGTGGAGACCCAGCTCTTCCATGTGCATCAGCCTGCTGTCTGCCTTCCAGGGCCCAGCCTGGAGCTGGAGATGCCCCCCCAGGGTTTAGGAGAGCTTCTTTCAGCCTGTTGCAATTGGAAAGATGTAAAGGAAGTTATGCCTCATAAAGTACCGGTTAATAATTCCTGAGAAGAGCCTGCCCCTGTGAGCTAGGCTGCTGCAGGGAATCGTTAACGGCCCCTCCTTCGTCGGAGGGGGCCGGTCCGTGGGCCTGGCAGCAAGCAGGGTGTCACTGCTCTGTGTCACGGGCAGTGGCAGTGTTCCCTCGCTGCAACGTCCTCCGTGAAAGCCCCCTGTATTCAGTGAGAAACTTGCCTCTGCTTTTAGGAAGGTCCCACTGTTCGTTAATCACCTGTCTCAATTTTTGGGGCTGCTGCAGCTTGGGGCTGCTGGCAGGTTGCCCGTGGAGGTGGCCCCACACTCCCTCCTTGGCTGGCTGGTCCTAACTCGTGGGAGGTCACTGACCTCCACCCTTTTGTAAAGAGCAGATATGAATGTGCTTTGGAGTCAAACCCCATCCGCTCACCTCCCCTCCTGCCGGACAGGTGGGCTTCTTTGGCTACGTGAGTTACACTGAAGCCATTGCTGGGAACGTCCTAATGAACTTCCCTTCCAACCTTGTGACGGAGATGATTCGAGTTGGATTCATGATGTCGGTAGCTGTGGGGTTTCCGATGATGATTCTCCCGTGCAGACAGGCGCTGAACACCCTTCTCTTTGAGCAGCAGGTAAGATCCTCTTGTGTGGCCAGGAGCAACTGGCTGCCTTGGTGTGCACCTTTGAAACTTGCTTTTTGAAGGGCTACTGTGACTCTTTGGCTTCTGCTGCTGGCTGCCGACCTGGGCTACGAACGTGCCTTGGTTCTGTGAGACCCTGTTGACAACTGCCTGTTTCTGACTTGTGGTAGGTACACGCTACCCAGAGGGACAAACCCTCAACTGACAGTGAAATCGTAAGTGCCTGGTGTGTGGTAACGGTGCAGCAGGAGGCCTGTGGCAGTCTGTAAATCCTGCTCTGCAGAATGGTTAATCTCTGGTACTTTGAGGTTCTTGCCCTCTCTGCAGAGCAGTTTTCGTGGGCAGAAGTGCTGGAGTTGCGAGTCTGAAGCCTGCTATTGCTCTGCTGCGCCCCAGATCCCGTGGCTGCTACTTCCCTGCTCCGCTGGGGATTTCGGCTCTCGCACAGAAGTGTTACACAGTTCAGAGCCGAGGTGGTTCTCCCCCTCAGAAGGAGGGAGAAATGTGCTTTTGGAAACAGAGGAGCCTCATTTCCTGCTGCTCCAGCTGGCATCCTTTTGCTGGCCAACTCGATCTTGCTTTGCATTTAGCTCAAGCTTCTGTTCGTGGCCTCAGAGCCCAGCCCAGCCTCATTTCTTCTTGCTTCTGTCTATGCCTGCTCATTTCTGCTCTTTTATTATTGTTCTCGTCCTTGCACCTTTGTCGGTAGCCCCCCGAGCAGCCTTCTCCCCTCCGGGTTCAGATGTCCCCTTCCTCCAGTGCTTCCCCTGGCTGTTTGGTGCTGGTCTGGTGCAGAAGCATGCGGTGGAACACAGCCCTCTCCCACACGTTCACCTTTCCCAGGGTCAGATCTTCAGACAGCCTTTGTGACTATAGTTGGTCTGTCTGATTTAGACTGTAAGTCCCTTGTGGCAGTAGCGTGTTCTCCTCTGTGTATTGTACGGCACTAAGCATGCCGATGGTATTCAGTAAATAACAGTAAGAGATTGTGGGAATGTTCTGAGGCCTTTGTGTATCTGCATAAATAGAAACCTCTTAGGGCAGGAAATAAAACTTGAGCAATTTATAGCTCTAAATCCTGCCACTTCTGCCTGTGAGAAGCCCCCAGCTCTTTTCTCACATCGGGAGGGCCTGAGGATCGGGGAAGATGATCGGTGAAAGCCAGCGGGTGCAAAGGACTAAATGCTGGAAACGCTTGGGAAGACTTTGGTTCTCGCCTGGGCTCAGCTCGTTGCTCTTTGGGCTCTGAACCTGTCGCTTTGCTTTCCTCTCCCATCTGCGCGGCCAGGAGAGCGGGGACCCGCTGGTTCTCCAGGGCACGTGGGTTCACTGCGTCCTCTGCTTTCCGCACCTCCTGCTCGGGGTATGGGGGTGGGATGGGAAGCGGAGGGCATCTGGAAACCCTCCAGTATCAGCAGCTCCCCAGCAGCACCAGTCCTCCTCTCTGCCATCTAGCCGGGGTGTCTTCCGTCAAGTCGGAGGAGCTGGTGGTACACGTGTTGTAACGCGGTGGGAATAGCCCTGCTCCCGGAGGTGTTAGGGGACACTTTGCCGTAGCAAAACCAGAGTTCTTCCCCCTGTGACCGTTCTCCCTCCTGCCTTCTCAGCTGCGCTTCTTTCTCATGCCCTTGGCCTTGGGGCCGCTCACCGAGGCTGGGCGGCTGCAGCACTGGCACAGGGACTGGGATACAGCTGTACGGTTCACATTTGGGGCAGGATGGAAACAGCAGCTTTGGCTCCATGCCCCCCGTCACTCTCGTTTTGAAGGTTCAAATGCAGTTGCATATTAAAACTGCTCAACCATGTCTAACTGCCCCCCCCCCTCCCAGCATTCACCTCTGCGGAGACCATAGCATGGAGGTGACGAAGCTGCTGGAGCCTGCGGGGGTAATTGCTTAGGAACTGTGGGGTTGTGGTGCAGGAGCTAAACTCATTCTCCCCCTCCCGCCCTTTCTCTTCCAGCAAAAAGACGGCACCTTCGCTGCTGGGGGTTACATGCCCCCGCTTCGGTTCAAAGCCCTGACACTGGCTGTTGTGTTTGGAACCATGGTAGGAGGCATCATGATCCCGAACGGTGAGCGAGGAGTTGGGGGCATGGGCTGGTGGCTTGGCTATTTTATCTGGTCTCTTTTATTTGCTTTTCTGGGTGGGATGGCCAGGCTGGCTGGGCTCCCGCCCCAGCCTGCCCGGGGGCTCAGACAGCCGCCATGTGCTGCTGCTCTGGCTGCCCTAGAGAGGGGCCTTTGCTGACTTCTCTTCTTCTTCTTTGCCAGTGGAAACAGTCCTGGGCCTGACAGGTGCTACGATGGGAAGCCTCATTTGTTTTATCTGCCCAGCTCTTATTTACAAGAAGATCCACAAGAATGCACTTTGTTCACAGGTCAGTGCTGATGCTGCTTGACATCCCCCTAAGCCCTCTGCAGAGCCTGGGAACGTAGTTAATTTGGCTGCAGCAGAGAAACCGCTCGGCACCTCCTTCAGCCTCCCCCTCCAGTCTGCCCAGTACAGGTGGGAGCTGTTTGGTCGGCTGCTTTGAGCAGCATCGCTTATGGGTGTGCAGGCAGCGGCGGAGGAGGTGCTGGCCCAGTGCATGGCCTGCCCTGTGCTGGAACACCGGCTCTTTTTGTCCGTCCGGCAGCAAGCGAAGCATTCATTTGGTGCGTAAAATGCTGCTTCCAGTCCGCCTTCTGGTGGGCTTCAGGTTCTGTATCCGCAGAATGGGAAATCCAGGCAGCCTATAAAACCTTAACGGGCCTTACATCCCAACCTGCCTGGGCTGGGTAAAATAAACACGGTTTCTCAGCGGTGTGGTTCTTGCTGCTGACCCTCAGCTTTCTGGTTTCAACCAAAATAATAATAAAAAGGAACACACACATAGAGGTGTTGCTTCAGGAATTGATTTTTAAAAAATTGGGGTCGTTCAGAGGCTGTTAGAAGTTTAGCTTTTCCTTTTGCTCCAGTTTGAGTTGGCCTCCTCGGGGACTGAAACAAAGTGGCTCTTTGCTGGGCTTGATCTCTCTGATTCTGCACATACCGTGCTTTTGTGGGGCTGAAATTAACATGTTTTGTTTTTTTCTAACAATAACTTAATCCACTGCCTTTTAGCAGGCCTCTGCCCCAGCATTGCCAGTCACGACAGTGCTGGGCTGGGAATAAGGTTTTCGGCAAACTGCAGAGTCAGCAGGGGGAGAGCACGACATTTTTGTGGGTCCTACAGAACTAATGGCTTTTTCTGTGTTTAATGACTTGTGGGTTTGCAAACGTACATGAAGTTTTTAAGCAGGGGGTATTTTTTTTTCTTTCCCCATGCTTTCTCTGACACAAGGAAATAGTCCAACTTTCCAGCTTTCACTCTGAATTCTGACACTTTGGTCCTAACTTCTTTGACTGAAACCCCAAGCAGGAGTCTGAATGCCAGCCTGGATTTTTCAGGGAAACAAAGAGCACTTTCAAGAATCGCTTTCTATTCTGGCTGAGCCAGAACGTTTCTGTGCAGTGCCTTGAAACTGCACTTAGGATGTGCTGAGCTCTTAGACTGGCTGCCCAGAGGCGACTGTCAGCTGCCGGGGGTTGAACACTGGGGCCCTCACAATGCTTGACCTGAAACGCTGGTCACAAGGCTGGTGAAGATGTTTGTCCTGCAGAAATCCCCACAAAGGAATAAGGGCTTATCTAAAGCATCAGCCCCCAGGTTACCCTGGCATTTCAAGGGGCTGGTAGCAAGCTGTCCAGCCTTCTCTTGAATGATCCATCGCCTGTCAAGTTTGCATACTTGCTTTGACCGATGCTCTGAAGTGCTGCAGCAAGGGCACACCTGCCTTCAGAAACGTGCTAGGCTGCAGAGCACCTCCCTGCCTCCACTCTGGAGCCGAATTCTGGGCCCACCCTCTCCTTGTTCCTCCAGGTCTTCTGCAAAGAAACATTTATTCCTTCCCTGAAGCTCCGTAATTCCTGCTTTCTTTGATCAGGCGCTCCATTCCATCAAAATATGCTCCTCTGAAAAGTGGCAGTCAGGGGGGAGAAGGAGCCAGCCCTGGGCATAGCTGTCCCTCACCGCTTTTCCCTGTCTAAACAATGTATGCGTATGTTCTCCCTCCCTCCATCAGCTTTAGCTTTCTTCCAGAGCAACAGACCTTCTCAATACCAGCTCTTACGCTCGCCTGAATTATCTTGACACTTGTGGTGCTGTTGCTGAGAACTGGCTGCTTTTATTGGGCCACCTCTGGCATCGAGCAAAGTCCCGTGTGGGGCAGCCCACGGGGCTGGCGAGATAGGAAGTTTAGATGTACCGAGCTGGGAAGATGGTGCAAGCTGAGGCTACGAAACAGGGGAGTTGCCTTAAAAGTGGTGAAGAGGGTTCCAGGGGGAGCAATGTGGGCGGTCCCAGACGTTTGCTGGCCGGCAAAAAGCCTGGGCAGCTTCTGCCAGCGAGTTGTTAATTATCGCAGCCGCTGGTCAGCCGGCCGGGGCTGGGGACGGCAGCTTGGGCTAGGCTGGGGGGTGGCTTGGTTGAAAGGCTTGCTGTGTTGGAAAGACGATCAGGTAACAGAGCAGTTAAACTGCTTGAAGTCAGGCGTGCAGAACTGTGAATGAACCGGGGAGAGCGTTCCCTTTCTTGTGGTTAAGCATCAAGCGTGTTTCTGTGAAGGTGCCGGTCCGTGTCCCGCTGCCCGCCGGGAGCCTTGAACGGGGGGACAGAGTGAGGTTTGGCAGAGTGCTGCTGAAGGCCACGTTAAGGTCTGTAAACAGAGTGTTTAACTTCTAACAGGAAGGTGTTGGCTTCCCAGTGTTGACACAAGCCTGTCCGAGAGGCCCCTCCTAGGGAGGCCAGGGTTGCTGTTGTCCCAGTTGGGGAAGAGGAGCTGCGGAGAGGCTGCTTGAGGTCAGGAAATAACCCCTCAGTCGCGCTCCTGTGCGGATGGAAAAGAGATTCCCCTCTGCCCTCCCCTGGTAGCGCAGCGGCCAGCACACCTTCACCGCAGGCGTTTTCGGTTGGTATGGCCCTTCAAACACAGCATCTCTGTCGCAGCGCAGCGGAGGAACCCGGCAGTGACCGGGGCTCTGCATTCCTTTGCCGTGACTCTGTCCCTCCAAACGCTTGGTGTCCAAAACAGCAAGTTTGGAGGATGTCGTCACTCCACACAAATGCAGTTTTTTTGCTTCCCGCTGATGGCTCAGGCGTGGTTAGAGGAGACGGTCTGAGCTAATGACACTGCTGTACAAAGTTCAAGTTATCTTCTGGGAGGGAGGACGGCCGAGGGAAAGCGACCAGCAGAGGAAACGGCCGCGTAAACTTCCTATCCTGAGTTCCCGTCCGCACTCGGAGCGCTCCTCTCGGGAGACAGGCCCTTGCCTTGCTGACCCGCCTGTTGGAGGAGGCTGCAGCCAGAGGGGTTTGCACGTCCTCTTGCCATGTCCACGTTGAGAAGTGCTTCTGGAGAAGGGTCTCTGCTCTCAGCAGGTTTGTTTTTCAGAGGCAGGGAGATCTTCCTGTGGGACCAGACACTGGCTTATAACTGCTCTGCAGTGTTGCCCCTTGCCTTGCTCCAGGTTCTCAGCTCTTCAGCTGAAGGCTTTGGGGGTAGGTGGCTCCTCTGCCTGTGTTTGTTTCCTCAAGCCACCGGGTCCTTGCACCCCACGTTTCCTCTTCCTTCGATTGCCAGATTAGCCTTGGTGGTCCCTTGAGTACAAACTGCGTGGTTTTCCGTGTCATAAGTATCTCCGTGGAACTAAGCCAAACTGTGGACCTCTTTATTCTGGTCTTCGGTTGCTGACGGGGTAGGTGAGGAGGAGGTGTGCTGACAGGGGGTAGCTGAAGGTGAGGGACGGCTGCTGGTTCATGGACAGCCCAGCCTGTCTTTGACTGCCACATGTGCCTGTACCCGCTGCTCTGGGAAGCTCACAGATGAACTCCAAATGTTAAACAATCAAAGGGGTTTGAATCTAAGGCATTCAAGCCTGTGGTTCCCCACTAAGATAAGAAACAACAAAAATCCTTTTAAAACACTTAATGTTTTCAGCCGTTTCCTACAGTTCCCTTCTCTCCCACGTTGCTCCTAGTTCCTGTGGCACCAGAATAGATCCTCTTTGTGGAA
>NW_008825176.1:29429-33697 GCF_000699105.1 Pygoscelis adeliae
TCCTCTCTGCTGTTGTTTCTGGAAGTCGCCAGAACAGCCTTCCAGTCGCAAAGTGCATTTCTGCTGGGGCTGTAGATTGTGTGAGGGGAGGAAGTGGACGAGCTCCGAGCCGAGGGCAGCAGTGGCAGGGACCTGCTGACTCTGCTTTTGGCCCGAGCAGGATGGCAGGATATCTGCTCTTTGTGCACCCACACAGCAAGGCAGGGAGCAGATTTTACTTCTGTTTCCTTTGCAACGTCTCTAAGGTCTGGCCCCTGCTCCCTGGCCGCGCTGCTCGTCCCTTGTCCAGAGCTGCTTCACGTCCCGCCAACCTTTTCCTTCAGAAGGCGTCTGTCTGTCTGCAGGGGTGTGCTGAGAACGGGGTCTCCTGGGCCCGAGGCTCTGACCGCCCTGGCCTGCGTTTCTGGGTGATCTCCCTCAGCATGAGGAAGGAGAGGAAAACGTTAGCCTCTCCTCCCTCCCCTGGAGGAGCCAACATTTTAACTTCTTCCAATTTCCCTTCTCCCCTTTATTTTCAGTTTTCTCCCTCCGGCAGCTCCCGGTTGTAGCGGTGGTCCCCTGTAGCCGTTCCTGGTTTTTCTCACACTGAGTAGCATCCTTTTGTTGTGCTTTTTGTGAATTGGGATGTAAATGCTGCACGGTAAGGATTCTGGGGGAAGAGGATGAGTCCCGCAGGACGTGGTTCTCTGGTGAGCCGGTATCACAGCCCAAGCCAGAGTCACCGGTACTCCGGGTGTTGCGCCTCTCTGCAAAGGGGCCAGGCAGCTTGTGTGGTTCCTACTAGGCGGCAACAAGATCGTGTACCAAAGCAGCATTTTTCCTTTGCAGATTGAGACTTTTTTACGATTGCCTCGTGAAGTGTGCACAGCAAGTTGTTCTTGTTAGACGTGTGGTGGAAAGAGCGGTGTCCTCTCCCCGGCAGCCTGCAGTCAGCACGAGTGCAGCAGGGGTGGGGATGGGAACTGGCGAAAAGCCGAGGGGAGAACCAGTGGTGTGCTGCCTGCGAGCTCCGAGCGTCGCGCAGGGAGGCCGCGAAGCGCAAAGAAAAGATGCCGTTTGCAGCATTGCCTTGGATCCTTTGCTGCCGTATGCAGAGCTGCAGAAATAAGCCAGATCCCTGGTGTTTCAGAGAGCAGAATGTATTTAATAAAAAAAAAAAAGGGGGGGGAATTGCTGCATCATAAATACCAATTTGCTGCAAACTTTCAGCTTCCCAGCATTGCAGAGGCTTTTTCTGTTTTGCCTATGAGGGTTCCTGTTGCTTCCATGGTCTGTTGTGAAAAGGAGCTTGTGGGGAGACCTGTGTTCCTAGCGGAGGGTGCCTCTGCTTTGCCTGCTTCCCTCAGCACAAACTCTTGACGACTTTCTCCTACCAGTCGTTCACAGTGCCGTTGACGCGTTGACATGCAAACCAGGTTCCACGAGAAGCCCTTGCTGTGACAATTGCAATGACTAACTAGGTAAAAATAATATATTAGAGTCTAAATCTCTCCAGTCAGCGTTGTCGGCCAGCAATCCGTCGGCTCGGCTCTTTGAACTGGTACCGCTCTCGTCTGGAGGAGCAGGCAGGCGTTTGGCAGCCCTGGCACCGAACACGGCAGACGTTCCTCGGCCCCTGTTGCTGTTGCACGTCATCTTGCTCGTCCTTCTCGAGTTACCCTGTGAATTGCTAGTGCTCCCGGAGATTTTTTTTGTGCAGAGAGTTTTTTTTTATTCTTTCTTATGGCTCATGTGGAATTAGATCCTTTTAGATCAATTTATCATTAGATAATAAGCATTAGAAATGTTCTTTTTGGTGGTGGTCACTTTCTCCTTTTTGAGCTAGGGAAATTCATAGAGCCCTTCCCTCTGCAGGATCCAGATTCTGTCTTTCTATTTTTATTCTGTTTGGTCCCAGCTTTCTGGAAATCAGTGAGTTACTTCTTACCAGCTTCTTGAGCACTGGCCACCAGGACTTGCGTGTGGACATCTTATTCGTGCTTTCAAAAATAAGAATTTTTAAACAGCTCCCTAGAACCTTTCTAGGCTGTAAACAGGTCGGGCACCTCTGTTCTCAGCCAGGCCTGATTTCATGGTGTTCTAATGTAGCTGCTGGAAATACCAGGGAATGAGTCTTTGCAGCTGGACTCTTGTCTGCCACATGCGTTTTTCTATCCTTACATCCTGTCCGCTTGCTTTTGAGCCCTTCTGATACAGGAGTTGCCTTTTCAACAGCTTCCAGCATCTGGAACTCTCATTCCTATGTCTCTACATCCAAATACAAACCTCAGCCAAAAGCTACTGTTTTTTCTTTTTCGCCTCTTAAATTTCTCTCCTCTTCTCTCCCTCTTATTGACATGTGTAATTGCACTGAGCTTTGAATTGTTTGGAGACACTGTTTGCATGAAGAATGCTGTACAGAGCAGTTCCGTTTGTTTTGCTGTGCTAACTGAAGCTCTGGCACGTTGTGCAGATTATACTGTGGATTGGCCTGGGAATACTGGTTATTAGTACGTATACCACCTTGTCTGCAACGGAGGATGCCCCTGTGAAGACAGAAGTGGTGGGCTTGGAGCACCTGGATGGAGAGGAGAACAGAATTGACCAGGATTCAGTGAAAATCCCAGGTATGTGCTTGAATTGTGCTTCCCAGCCCTGCTCCCAGCTCCACCTCTCTTAACAAACAAACAAACGTGTGTTTTAAAAAGTGTGGTGGAAGCAGGGTCTTTTCCAGGCAGCTCTGTGCATCTTCACAGCGTCCTGGGGACTTTTCCCAAGAGAGGCTGCAGTTTTGCCTTCTGGAAAAGCCTGGTGTGACCTCCGGTGGTACCCTGTGGGAGTTGTTCTTTTGGGAAGGGAAAGGAAAGGTAGGGTGCGTGGGGCCGGGGTCCCCTGTAAGGAGAGAGCACGGGTCTCCCCGTTCGGGGTGATAAATGCAGCTCTGTGAGCGCAGCCCAGCGAAGGCTCCGCGCTGGCCACCTGTACGAGGGGTGTGAGTGGCCAAACAGGGCTGCTTTCACCATTTCTGCCAGCGCATTGTCCGCTGTTCCAATAACAAGCCATTCATTGCACTCAAAGGTATGTAAATTTATGGGCACTGACTTTTTTTAGTTGTGAGGATATAAATTTGGATTCGGTTTTAGCTCTGACAAAGCCTGTGATTATGCCTCAGCTTTGTTTACTGGTTCACGTTATTTATTATTTGTTTACTGTGGCCGTTGATAGAATTACGGCCGATCCCTCCCTTCCCCAGCTGCAGGCTTGCCTTGCAAGGCCATCGCTAGCAGGTGTTGCGTGACCCTGCGCTGCCCCTCATCTGTGGCTGTGTCCTGTTTCTTTATTTTATTTTTGTTTGGTTCTGCTCGTGCTTTTTTTTTTTTTTTTTTTTTTTTGTTCTTGGGGGGGGCCTTGAAATATCCTCGCAGAGATTGAGAACGGAAGCGAGAAAGGGGCTGTCTCTTCTGGAGATTATCCTCTCTCCTGGTTGTTGGCTGTGCTCCCGCCGAGCAGCTTTGAGTGTCTCCGAGACACCGGTGCTGCCGCCGATAACATTCACTCCCGGGTTGCTCCGTCCCTGGCAGCGGTGGGGTTTTATGCGTTTGTGCTCAGTTCACCCAAGGCGTGCATGCCTTCTCAAGCACTAGGATGCCCGTGAACTCTGAGCAAAAGATGCTCTCAATCCCTTAATCGTGCACACTCAGCAGGGCTGGGAGGAGGGATGCAATTGAATTCTTCCGTCTTCGTTAATTTTGGAGCAGTAATGGCCAAAGAACAGCTGCTCGTTTCAGGAGGAGTCGCTAATGACACGTGTTCTTGTGACTGGGAAAATAAAAAAAGTCCCATAAAAGATGGTGTCCGCTGGAGTTTGCTAAATCTCTTCTCCACTTCTCCGCGTGAGCCGGGGCGGCAGAGCAGGACGCCTGCGTCTAATTGTCGCGGAGCGCAGCGACTCGTCGGTCGCCCTGCCGTACCCACCGCCTGCGCCCAGAGCTCCTCAGCATTAGCCCTTATTGCTGGATTAAATAATCCTACCTGGGACGAAGGCGGTTTTAGTGCTCTTGGTTCCTAAACTTCCCGGGGAGGAGCTGTGCAGCTCCTAACGCGCTGACAAGCGTCTGCCCGGGGAAAGCTCAGCTGCCCTCCGAGTCCAACCTGGTCCCTTCCGTAGCGGGGGGGCTGCTGGCTCTGCCCCCGGGAGCGGAGCCTGGCCTTGGGTGCTCCATCCCCTGGGAGGAGGAAGCGGGATGGGGCTGGGGGAGATGGAGCTGGGCAGAGGAAGGGGGGACAAG
>NW_008825176.1:34093-35338 GCF_000699105.1 Pygoscelis adeliae
GGCTTCTCCCGCACCAGCGGTGGGTGCTCAGCCCCTTCCCCGGGGCGGAGGGGGCCTCCGTGCCCCCTCCCGGTCGGGAGCTGCCTGGCCGAGGCAAACCTGGGGGCCGTGCGGGGCCTTTTCCCAGTCCTGCCTTCACCGTCTGACTTTTGCCTGTCAGCATGTGAGAGGAGTTTTATTGGCCTCTTTGATGTTGCGGAGACCAGAACTGTACAGACTTTCATTAAAACCCTGCCCTGTGGGCCCTGGGATTATGAATATTAGAACATTGCCCTTTTATGTGAACACGTATTGACCAGCGAACTCTGAATAGTGTTTTTACTAACGACACCCAAGTGCCCATTACAGCCCCTGCCTGTATTGCTTGAGGTTTACTGTCAGCAGCTCTTCGGGAAAGGTATAAAACCCCTTTCAGAAACGTTCTGCCGCTCCATGCAGCGTGTGCGCGTATGTTAAAAGGTTGCTAAGCTGCCTGTGAAAGCTCATGAAGGCAATTATCCATTTAAAAAAAAAAAAAAGCTAATTAGGCAATTTCTCTCTGTATTTGAAAGCACCCTAGAGGGTCTCATGGGGCGGATTAAGATTTTGTAATATTTTTCAGCTCCTTACTTGATCATTGCTGCTTCATTTTCTTCCTCTGGCGTTGCGCAATATTGGGTAACAAAGACCTGATTCACGCTCCTTATGCAAGAGCACCCTTTCCCCGGCGCTCCGGGGAGCCTGCGCGCCGGGGACCCTTCTCCATCCACCCCACGTGCCCTCCTGGATGTGGTGGTCCGCGTTATATGCGCTCGGGCGAAACTTGGGTCTGCGTTTGTCTTCTCCGCTGGCTGCCGGTGTGCAGCAGGGCGCGATGCCGAGGGCTCCGCCGTCCCTGCGCCGCATCTGCGCGCTTGCCCCCCCTGAAAAAGAGACCTGGCTGGCCGCAGGCTGCGTCCCCGCCGGCGTTATTAGCCAGAGCAGCCCCGAACATGTGTGAGACGTGGATTATGCACAGCTCCTAATAGCTGCAGGAACAGCTTGACTCTGCTGCAGCTCTCCCTGGTGCTTTGTGCGAGCGAGCTTTTAATAGTGCCTGTGACACAGAAAAGGAACTATCAGCCTCTTGTAATTTGGGTTCGTTTTTACTGCTGGTGCGTCAGGAGACAACTGTGAACTAATTTCAGTGATGCCATTCGATAACCTTGTGAAATCTGTAACCGTTTTGGGGGGGGAGGAGGGCTCCCGGAGGCGCCGCCGGGGCGG
>NW_008825176.1:35390-36365 GCF_000699105.1 Pygoscelis adeliae
TCGGGGGTGCAGGGCTGCTCGGCACGTTTGAGGGCAGTGGTTTGGCCCCCATCCCTCCGCCCCGCTTGTTCTGCTTCGTTTTCCTTAGCACGAGCTCGTGGACCTTGCTCCATTTCACTGCGCTGAAGCAATTGTAAGTGAATCTGGAGCTGGACCGGCACGAGCAGATCCTGAACCCCATGTCCCTCGTCAGCCTTCGGCCAACGCTCCGGGCGTCGCTCAGCTGCGCGGAGAGGGTGGTGTCTCCTCAAACTCCCTGTGCAGCCCCTGGGGCTCCCCGGGTCCCTTCGCCGGATCCCCCTCGGCTCAGGGGGAGCACAAGCAGGGCCCGTCTCGCTGCCCCTGCCGACAGCAGGGGGTGCGGACGCAGCTTTCGGCTACAGTCATTGCTGCAGTGGATGAGAGCGATAGGAAAACCATGCGAGGAGGGATTTAATGCCTTTCTGGGACCATTGCTACTATCCGAACCGGGGCGGGGAGGGAAGCTTTTAGGTTGCTAATCGTGAAATTTTATTGCAGCCTAGAGAGGCTGTTGGCAAACCACAACACATACGCGCGCACACGCATACACACAAAATCAGTTGCAGAAAGCCCTGGTTTCCCTTCGCCGCCCTGTAAAAAAAAAAAGGGGGGCCCGAGGAAGGGCGTGGTGGGCGGGGCGGGCCGGGCGGGCCCCGCCGGCAGCAGGGCCTGCGCCAAGGCAAAGCAAACCCTCCCGGTGCTGCCTGACGCCCAGGTCCTGTTGTTGTAAGCCAAAAAGCTTTTACAGCCTCTCAGCCCTCGCCTGTAAAGTCCAACGCCACTCATAAAACATTAAGAGGCGCAGCATTACTGTAACGCTCTCCAGAGGGACCTGGAGGGCGACTAGACAGTTAGAGCGATTATTACACATCCCGAGCAAAATTGTTCTCTGCAAACCACATATAGCCCCTTATAGATTTCCATGCAGCGCGAGAGGTCGTTAATTCACGCCCT
>NW_008825176.1:36383-40309 GCF_000699105.1 Pygoscelis adeliae
CTGCTGAGCAAATGACGGCTTAGAGGCAACTTTGTCTTCTTATGGTGTGGAGACCTTTATTTTTGTTTGGGTTTTGTTTGTGTTTTGGTCTTTTCTTGCATTGTTTGCAGAACGCGGAACATGCGGCTGCCTCTTGATTTACGATCGATGCTTCTCCCAGCAGCGGGGCCTCCCCCGGCCCCTCGGTCGTGTCCTTGACCCATGGGGGGGGGGTTTCACCTGCTGCAGGGTCCTCTGGCCAAACCCTGCCGTGCGCGCAGGGGTAGTCCTGGTTTTAAACTCCTCCATTTCCCGCTTGTATGGAAAGCTTCCCCCCGCCCCCCTTCCTTTTTATTTCCCCTCTTGAACATCATCTTGCTGCACGGCTGCCTCGTGTCGTCATTCCCTTCTGCCGTGGGAACAGCTCTGCCTGTGTTGCGGTTCTCTGGATCCTCTGGTTTCAGATGCGCCGCAGTCTTCTCCAAACGCAGCCATCTCCCGGCTTCATGAACCAATTAACGAAAAACTTTCCTCCAATAGAGTAAATAATTTTTTGCTGCGAGGCCAGAATTTAGCTGGGAACATCCGCAGCCGTGCCGAGCGCTCCCCTCCCCGGCCTCAGCCTCCTGCTTCCCAGGGCCCCCGTCCAGGGCTGGGCACTGGTTCCTGCAGTCCCTTTTTTCCTGAAAGGAGGAGTGTCCCGCCGTGACTTGCTGAACCCTGGGAAGTCCCTCAATGGAGAGAGGGGACCCTTGGGTACCAGACTCGAATTTCTCAGAAAATCCGAGTCCTTTTCCCCTCCCACCGTCATTCCCGAACCAAAGCAACTTGGAAAGCCGGCCAGCCCCGGCGCACGTCCCTTCAACTGGGTGCGGAGCTCTGGGCCAGAGAGTCCAGGTTTCTGGAGAGGCGCTGGGTCCTTCTGGCACGGATCCCTCTGGGCCAGGATTTTGTACTTATTTTGTTGTTCCTCCCCCCCCCCAACTTGGGTAAGGCCCACGCAGCTGAAGTTGTGGCAATCTCTTCTTTCCCATGAGTTCATCTTGTAATAAATCGCACCAGCCCTGTGGAGGGGGAGGAGAAAATTGAAAGATGTTTATAGAATTAATTCCCCAAAGGAAATCGCATGGGGGAGGGCAAATGGGGGGAAGAGTTGGGAATTTTTTTTTTTTGTTACAGAAGATAGATTTTTTTTTTTTTTCAGAGTTTGTTGGATGGAAAAAAATCTGCAGAACAACTTCAGTGCTGGGAAACAATTAGATTTCCTCCTCTGCTGCTCTTCTAAGGAAGAGTTCACTCCCTGTTTGCGCTGTGTGGGTCGTCTTCTGCCACCCTGGGGTCAGAAGGGACCGTTGCCATCCCGTGGGATGTGCCACGTATTCCACGTGGTTACTCCAGCGCTGAACCCTGTAACTGGTCTGACTGGGATGCATTTTCCAGAAACATCCCATCTCTTCGAGGGAGAGATGAGGAGAGTCCCCCATCTCCCTCGGGAGTTTCCCCTAATGCCTGTTCAATCGCGTTCCTCAAAACTTTGTGCCTTCTGCGGGGTCGTGCAGCTCTCCTCCCTCCCTCCCGCCCGTCCTCCTCGCGGCGTTCGAAGGGCTGGGGAAACGCTCGTGTGAAAAGAAAGGAGAGAAAAACATAAAAATAACAGAGGTTTTGAGCTAAGGGCGATGGGGGGGCTGCAGCCTGACCCCCTCCTCGCTTTCTCCCGGTGCTCGGGGGTCCGGCGCGGGGGAGCCGGGAGGATGCTACCATCTGGCGGCATGGGCTCGCAGCCGCAAAACGGGGGGTGTCTACCATCTGGCGGCAGGGGCTCGCAGCAGCAGCCGGCTCCATCCCGGCCCTGCCTGGCTGCCTGGCCTGGGCTTCCGTGCCGGCAGCTCCATAAAAAGCCACCGTAGGGAAAACAAACAGGCGATCCCAGAACAAAAGCCTCAACCCGTCCGTACTGACGCTGGAGGGAAAATAGCCGCTCGGCTTGTGCTGGTAAAGGGGGTTGCAGCAGACAAAGCAGTTGCCTTGATCCTGCCGGCGGACTGGCGGTGCAGCCGTGTGTAACCTCGTGCAATTAACTGTCCTGCGTTTGCAGACCAGAACACGGCGGTAGAGGAGGCGGAGGACGACCGCGATAAACCGAAGCTGGGTGAGAAGGAGGAGATGGAGCAGCCACAAATCAAGGTGCCCATGGAGGTACCCAAGAGAGAGGAGGAGAGAGGAAAGCCGGAGGAGAAAGTGCAGCTTGACCGTCCCGATCAAGGTAACGAGGAACCCGGGGAAGGGGTGCCAGCTTTGGAGCTGGGAGGCGTACGTTGCGGGACTATTTCAGATAAAGATCCTGATCTCTGCTCGTTACCTCGTGGAGTGAAGGTGATTTAGTATTTGATGCTTTTGAGGCTTGTTGGGAATGCAGCCTCCTGATGAGAAAGCAAAGGTGGGGCTGGAAAAGGGCAGCAGCAGGCAGCTGGGTGTGCTGTGAACCTGCTGCCTGTTACTTTCTCCCATCAGTCTGGAGCCCCCTAACCCTGCCTGTCGTCCGCCCTAGGGATTGCCCTGCCCGTGGGGGAAGCACATCGCCACGAGCCACCCGTCCCGCACGACGAAGTGGTTGTGGACATGGGGCGGGAGCGGGAGGAATCCGATGAGAACAAGCTTGCGCCCGGAGGAGCCAACGATCATCTGCTCAAGCCGGCGCTGGAGGAGCCAGCTGCGCTGAATCCCCAGAAAGAGGCACTTGGCCTGAAACAAGGGAAGGAAGTGATCGCTGAGAACCAACTGCGGGGAGGGACTGACGAGCCCGTTAAGAATCCGAAGAATGTCCTGGAGGTGATGGTGCAGCAGGATGGCAGGCCGCCATATAAAGAGCTGGAGCCAGACAAACAAGTGCTGGAAGCCAAGGCGCAAGCTGCTGTGCCGGACGGTGAGAAGAAAGCTGAGGCTGCAGGTGACAGGGAGAAATCAAAGCTCCAGCTCCCCAGGAAAGCAGAGGAGGCTGCGAAGTCCATGGAGAAGGCAGCTGACTCTGGTAAGCTCCCTCCACGGCGGCTCGTCTGAACAAACTCTCCTCTTGGCCTGTAATCCCCCCCCGGAAACCGGGCAATTTGGTTATTCCTACCTACATCCCAGTGTTTCCTTTTAATTTCACGAGATTAGCATGTGGAGCGTGCACAGCCCCTTCAGCAGCTGTTGGGGAAAAGGAGGAATCTGGTGGCTTTGACAGCTAGTATAATATCTGTCAAACAGTTGTTTGCTAGCCTACTAAATGTCAGGTGCCATGCTGTTCCTGTGCGTCTCCGAACTCACTGGGGACACGGAGCCGGGAGATCTTGACAGGTAACACATTGCTAAGTGCCCGTCTAAAAGCTAGTTAGAACCGTTCTTGCATTTTAATTGGCTGAGGTAGTTAGCGCTGGCTCGCTGCCACGAGTCTATAAGATTGTTAAAAATTTTTTTTTTTTTTTTGATTACTTCCCTTGCAGTCATTGGGTTGAATATAAACTGTGCCGGCTTAGGCAGGGAGGGACAACACAATGTGGAGTCATTTTAAGGGAACATCTGCTGCTGGAGCGTCTTTATTGACTGCCAAAGGTCTGTCGATCTGTTCGTCCGCAGGTGAAAAGCAGGGCCTGCCCCTCCCGGACAGAGCAGATCAGCTGGAGCCGAGAGATACCCGAAACACCGAGGAGAAGCAACAGGAGAAGGCGGAGAGCAAGCTGGAGGGTGAGCACGCGTCCCCGGGGTGTGCGGGGAGGGGAAGGCGCTGAGCTCCCCCTGGGAGCCGGGGCTGCGAGTGCAGGATTTCTCTCTGCGGGAGGACCGTGCCAGCCAAGCACTGTTCTTGGCTCTTGCCAGCGCATAGCTTTAGGCCATAGTCACCTCCGCGACGGCAGCAATTAGTGCCTGTCTCCAGCGGGCTCGCCCCTCCGGCGCAGGCTGGCTGTTCC
>NW_008825176.1:40415-46706 GCF_000699105.1 Pygoscelis adeliae
GGGTGGGCATCGCCCTACAGCCTCGCGGCGTGGGGCAGACGCAGGCTTTAGCGCATGGGGAGACCTGGGCACGTGGCCGTGCGGGGGAACGGTGGCGAAGCCCTGCCCACGGAGCTTCGATGCTGGTACTGTGCGGTGAGCCCTTGCCCGGGCTGAGCTCGCCGCCTTCGACCTCTGCCTTGCGAGAGGGGTTGGAGCCTGAGCTCGGACTCGCAGCCTGTGCGTGCTGTGGTCCTGTGGCTCTTTGCCTTCGTGCCACCCCTCGCTGCTCCGGTCCAAGGTGACGGGCGTTTGGGCTGACGAGCGATGGCAGCGGGCAGGCTCTGCTCATGGGGAGCGGTATCGCCCTCCTCTTTGTTTGGTGGTTACATCTTGGTTTTCTAATTATTTTCTTTCCATTCTGTGTTGCAATGGGACTTCAAAAACTTGAGCGTAAAAAGCAAGTGGCAGGTGTGGACTATAAGGGCTCTTCATGTTTCAAGGAGGATGAAGGGTCACGAGCTTCCGTGGGGTTTTCCATCTCAGTCTGTGTGGGACGTGCCGGGGATGCTCTCCCATGAGGATGTCACCAAAAGGTGCTCTGGGCTTGTTCTGCTCCTCTGCCTAGAGCTGAGCTTCGTACCCAGAGGCTGGGAGAGGGTGGAAAGGTTGAAAAGGCGTCGCAGGAGCGAGGCGGTGGGCGCGTAGCTCCGTGGATGCTCTCCGCAAACAGCTGCCTCACCGGGACCGTTGTTGAATGCTCCGGACGTAGCTGCCCTGGGCCGTGTGAACTCAAGTGCTTTCATTTTATAATTGTTTAAGATGTTTTTTAGGAAGAGTGCCTGTTAAAATCCAGCCAAAGCACCGGCTGAGGCCTGCTTTCCCCCCGGTCAAAGGAGGAGCCGGGAGATAGCGTTGCCTTTTGTTTGCGTGGAAGAGGTGTGCTGCACAAATACGGGAGCTACACGTGTTTGCAGAGCTCTCAGTGAGAAACGCTTTGATTTGGCATTAAACCTTTGCCTGCTGCCTGTTCAACCCAAACATTCCCATGCCGAGCTGGGACCTGGCAGGCTCGGAGAGCGAGATAGTAGAAATGACTTCTGTTTTCACTGTTTATTCTGAGCAAAGTGCGAAAAATAAACAGACCTCGAGAAGTCAATTGCTCTCTTGAAACGACCAAATTCCCCGTCGCAGCCCAGCTTTCTGTTAACGGAGCGGAAGGGGAATGCCAGGGGCCCGCGGCTAACAGCGCCATAATGTGAACTGGAAATATTTCTCTGTAATCACCTTGTGGGTGATTAGCGGGACAGGGGGAGGCAGCGCGTGCTGGAGAAGGATTAACCTGGACGGCATCCCTTTTTAATTTCAATGGCATTTTACAGGCTATTAATTTTGGCATTATTTCCTTTGGGGCATAATAGTCTAGAAACACCTTCAGTTTCGGAGGAACGCTGCTCGTTGGCGTGGGAGGCAAGCAACACACAGGTTCGTACTCTCCGGATACGATACGATACGTCTGGGTGTCTGTCCAGGCAGAGAAAAGGCAGCAACGTTTCCGTGCAGACCTGGGCCTCATAGTCTGTACGTGACGTGTCACTTGCAGCGAGTGAATCAACGTGAGTCACTTCTGCTTGGCCCGAAATGCACTCATCTGTTTTGTGTGACTTCGCGGCTGCGAAGGGCCGGCGGGCAGGGATTTCCTCTTGTTACGTGGCGCAGGGAGCTCAGTTTTATTGCGGTGGTGTCTCGGCTCGGCGGGAGGTGGGGCTGACTTTCTGTGCCGCTTGTGGTTTCAACCTGCCTGACGACCTGCCCTGCTGCGTGCGAGAGCACTGGGCCGTTAAACCTTTGATTGCTGCTCGGGATCCCAGCCCTTTCACCCTGCTCAAAGCCAAAATCTTTGGCAGGATTGTTCGGTGGGTGTTTTCCTGCTGTGGGCCAGGCTAGACCTTCACTTGGCTATGCCGGGAGAAGAGACAACAGTAGCCTCTTACCGCTGTGGCTGTAACCCAGGACTTGCCCCCTGAAAAGACCCAGCTCGGCATCTGTACCTCACGTGTTGGGTCGGTGTTTCCGTGTCGGTTTATCCCACCGTGCAGGTAGTTTCCCTCTGAGGGCGGCTCCCGGTGCTGTGCCTTGGCTGACTTCTTCCAGCTCCTCCTAAGATTGCACATTTGCTGTTTGTGGCCTTTCCAGGCTCGGTTTAGCTGGGATGAAGTCTTTGCAGTGCATTTGAAGAGGTGATCTAGAGAGCCGCTCTGCAGCAGCGCTGGGGCTTCCCCAGGCACCGCAGGCAGCTTTAAAAGCAGCTCGTCTTGCTTGGGCAGCTGAGCCCCCGGCTCTCGGTCGACTGCTGCCGGTCCCGTCCTCTTCCAGCTCCTGTGCCAAGCAGCCGCCTCGTCCTTCCCTGCGCTGGGACCCCAGCGGACCTGCTCCCCTGTACCTCTTCGTGGCTCTTCTCCCTGAGCAGTTAATGACGAGAGCTTGGTTTCGATCCCTCCGCCCACATCTTTTCGGGAGGGCAGTGCCCTGTCTTAGCACATACGCTGGTGAGCAGCCCGTCTGGGCTTCTGGCTGCCGTCCTCGGTGGAGGTACGCCGGAGCGGTGCCGCCGTGATGGCTGTCAGCGCCAGCAGCAGAGCCGTACCGCGTCCTTCCCTCCCTCCTGGCAAATGGGCAGCGTTTGCAGAGTAGGACCTTCCTGCCGAGGGAAGCCCCTGCAGCCCCTCCAACGCTGAGAGATGATTAGTGAGGGGTTTGGGTCACGGATTGGTTTTTCTTTCTTTTTTTTCCCCTTTTCTAGAAGCGGGGCAGGCGAAACTGCTTGATCATGCTGTGCTGCTGCAGGTGATCAAAGAACAGCAGGTCCAGCAGAAGCAGCTACTTGACCAGCAGGCAAAACTGCTGGCTGTAATTGAAGAGCAGCACAAGGAGATCCACCAGCAAAGGCAGGAGGAGGGAGGAGAGGAGAAGCCAAAGCAAGGTAAGGACATCGCCAAAGAGCGTGACCCCTCCACAGGCTGATCACCGCTCAAAGCAGCTTTAGAATCAGGCCGGCAGAGATCCGAGTCCCTCTGGCACACGGCAGAGACCACTCTGCAAAAGCCATTCCTGTGTCCGACCCTGACCTCCGAGGCGGGGATCCCCGGCCCCTGATCACAGGGATGACGCTCTCCCCCAGGGCTCTCCTCGTTTTCCCGCGTGGCCGTTGATGGTGTGATCTCTTCTCCTGTCCCCCGTTGTGCAGAACGGGGTGGCGGGAGAAGGGAATCTCTCACTCGTAAGAAAAAGCTTTTTACATGTCGGTTTTTGTTCTGCAGCGGAAACGCAGCAGGAGCCCGCCGTGCCTCTCTCCAAGAGCAGGGAGGACGAGGGCCTCGGAGCTAAGCAAGAAGCTGCTGCAAAGCCGCTCAGCAAAGAGCTGTTGGAGCACCCTGCGCAGGGCCCGGGCAGGCAGCCTGCCGACTCTGCGGAGCAGCGCAGGGGGGCTGCAGGGAAGCTGGAAGAGGCTGGGCGCAGGCGTGAGATTCCGGGGGTTCCTCCCAAGGAGCGGAAGGTGCCGCCACAGGAGAATGACAGAGCTGTTAAAAATCTCGCAGAGAACTGGGATCCCCTTCACAGGGATGCCCAACACATTCCGGCAGCCAGAAACCACCTAGAAAAGAAGCCCTTGGCGGAGGATTTAGGAGGAGGTCATGAAGCCAAAGCTGGAAGAGACGTCCACGAGAAGAAGAATTCCCTGAAAGCCGTGGAAGTAGCTACAGCTCCCATCCAAAGAGAACAGCTGGGGGCTGCCAAAGTTCAGGGAGTAGCAGGAAAGAGTCTGGAAAGAGACTCAGGAGTAGACCTTAAAGCCAAAGCACTGAGTCAGGTGGAGCCCAAAGACCTGGCAGTTGCGCTGGACTCCTCCAGTAAAAGGAACGTGGCAGAGAGCGAGCAGCACCTACGGGAGCGTCGGAGAGGTGCAGACGCCGAGGGAGGCAAGGGTGCTGGCAGACGGCAGCAGGCCTTGCAGCGGGACCTGCCCGGCAAAGGGGAGGGAAAGGAGGAAGCTCTTGGGGAGAACGTGGTGGACGTGGCCCAGGACCCGCAGGGAGGTCTCCGGAGCAAGCAGAGGCACGGGGATGGGGGTCTCTTAAACGATGCTGAGAAGAAACCGGGCCCTGAGAATGGTCCTGCCCAAAAGCCCGAGAGAGGAGCGGCTGCCCAGGGGGACCAGAGGCCGGACCACGATGTCAAACCGAACCGGGACCTGAAACTGCAGGCGGACCTGGACCTCCGCCGGAGGAGACGGGACCTGCTGCCGACCGAGGAGGAGGAGGAGGAGGAGGAGGAGGCTGCACGGGGGGCGGGGGTGTTCATTGGCCTGAACCCCCTTCCAGATGTGAAAGTAAACGACCTCCGGAGTGCTCTAGAGACACGATTAAACCAAGTTGCGGAGGGGGCTCAGCAGGTGGTCCACAGCCGGCAGATCAAGCAGATGACGCAGACGGACAGGAGCGTGTGAGCGGGGTGGTCGTGCTCGGTGGGTGGCTGCGGGTGTTGGCCACAGGCACGAGGCTGAGGGGGCTCCGTAGGGAAGGTTCAAGTTAACCGGCTGGTTTTTTTGGCCACTGTTGCTCAAGGCAGTGGTTGGTCTAAGCCAGCAGCGCTTTGCCGGACGCGGTGCTTGGACCCCACGGGATCTCCTTGGACCCGTGAGCGCCGTCCAGGGAACCGTGGGCTTCTCGGGTCTCTGCGACGGTAGCGCCTCCCTGCCTGTGCTTGCAGGTGGCTGAGGAGATGGCAACCGTGAAAGAAAAGCTCCTGCTGTCCTCTGGCTTTCAGAGGTTGCCATCTACCTTGGTTCCCTGCCAGGCCAGCTTTCAAGGACCTTTTTCAACACCTCGTGCGTATCCAATTGCCTTCTCCATCCGGCTCTCAACTCCCCTTTCCGAAGCGAGGTGGTCGTCCGCGAGGTTCCCCTGCCCGCTCGGAAAGGCTTCTCTGGCACCTGCCTCGGGTTCCTTCGCCCAGGCCGCGGGGGGCTCCGGGGCCGAGGTCTGGGGCTGCGGGAGGAGGGGAACCGGGGATCGCACATCTCGGGAAAGGCTTTGTTCTGGAGGAGCATCAAGCCGTGAGTTTGAAGACCAGCTTAGCCAATTGCTTTGGTGTTTCTCTTGAAATGGGAGCCGTTACTCTTGCATGTTTAGGAGATAGTTGTGGTTTAGGAACCTAGTTTAGTAGAAACGCTGCCTTAAACGGGCACAACTGCTGCTGTTGTGCTGCCTCTACTCCCAGGGATTTAATTGGTTGGCCACACACTAGCAATAACACGGAGCTTTGCTCTCACCACCCTCCCCGGACGCTCAACTCTCATCTGTGCTTTCAAGCTCGACTTCTGTCCAAAGTGCATTATGAAGCTCAACCCGGGGGCCGCAGACTGCCCCCTCCCCCCAACCAGCTTGATTTTTCTGCAAGAGGTGACTAATTTGGTAACAAAAGACGTGGCTTAAGAGGGCGGACTCGGGGGCTTGGCTCAAGCATACCTACCTCTTCTCTCTGTAACGCGGTGGAGCGTGTTTGTGTCGTGTACTCTTCCCAGCCCCGCTCTGTGCTGTGTTCTACATCCCTAGATGTCGGTACCCCGCCCCTGGAAATGTATTTTATGAGCGAGGAAGGGAAGAGCTTCTGTGAGAGCCCTGGTTCGTTTCGGGCTCCCAGACAGTGATTCATCCCTTTGTGTTTTTTTTGTTTTGTTTTGTTTTTACATCCTGACTTGCGAATGTAAGAAATCAAATCCCAAAGCTCTCACTAGAATGGCTGAAATTTCCCAGCCTGGAGTCTACAGACCTCATCACTGTGGTGGTTTTTATATCCGTATCTCAAAGTGTCTTTGGTAAACCAGCCTCGTCGAGTTCGTGTCCGATGGGACCTCGCAGAGCCAGGGACGGGTCGTTATCGGACACGCGGGACCGTCACACCAGTTCTGGTCGCTCGGGAACTCTGCTGCCGCCTGCCTGGGACGTGCGCCTGTTGCTCGAAGGATGTCGTCTTAATTTCTCATTAAAATGACACGGAGCCACAGGGCAACAGCCACGGACTTGGGCGTACTTCTTCAGGAGGACCGCCCGCGCTACTTCCCCCCGACTGTCACGGCCTTAACCCTCAGGACTCCCCCCATAGTACAAGTGAGCTTCTCCATTTCGCCGTCTTAAAGCACAAGCAACGCGGCCGGGAGCCCCGGAGCCGCTCCGCAGCCGACCCCTCTACGTGTCTGTCGGGGCAGGGGCGGCAGCGGGCTCCGGAGCACGTCTCTGAAGTCTGCCGCGG
>NW_008825176.1:51962-52344 GCF_000699105.1 Pygoscelis adeliae
GGGGGTAGCGCCCCCCCCGGCCCGCGGGCGCAAACGCGGGCAGCCCCAGCCACTCCGGGGCCAGCCGGGAGCTGACCCACGTGGCCGAGAGGTGAGAACGGGGCCGTGGGGGGGGGCTCCTCTTCCCTTTTGGGACCTTGAGATGCTTCCCTCGTCTCCAGGAACGGTGCTCTTGTTTTCCACGCCATTAATCCGGAGTCCCCTGGCACTGCTGGCTGGATTCCTCCTGGGATGTTTGGCCTCCCAGCCCGGGCAGCCTGCGGGTGGGCAGAGCCACGGGCAGGGGAAGTGATTTGGGAGGGACTCCCTGCCTGCTGGAGGGTGGTGGGGTCTGCGCTGGGACCCCAGGAGGGAGCAGGGCTGGCCCCGGTCCCCACCGAGG
>NW_008825177.1:0-2707 GCF_000699105.1 Pygoscelis adeliae
ATGACGGATGGTTGGCCCCACTGTGTCCAAAATCGACCCTCCTGTCAGAACATCCGATGCCAGAAGGGAACCACGTGTCAGACGGTTGATGGTCGGCCACGGTGTGTCCAAACTAGGATGTCCCCAAGACAACCTTGCCAGGATGTCCAGTGTCCCAAAGGAACCTCATGCAAGACGATTGATGACCAACCGCGCTGTGTCTACAACCCACCCTCCTGCGATGACATCCGATGCCAGAAGGGAACCGTGTGTCACATGGTTGATGGGTGGCCTTGGTGTGGGCCAACGAAGACCTCCCACTCGCAACTCGTTCATAAACCCCCAATGTGTGAAGACATCCATTGCCAAAAGGGGACGGTGTGCAAAATGCTGGACGGGTGGCCCAAATGCGTTGGTCCCCTACCCTCCTGCAGTGACATCCAGTGTCCCCAAGGCACCACGTGCAAGATGATCAGCGGTTGGCCCAAATGCATCCACAACCCGCCCTCCTGCAGCAACTTCTTGTGTCCAAAGGGGACCTTGTGCCTCATGGCACACGGCTGGCCCCGCTGTGTGCAGAGAGGGCCGTCCCACCACCAGCCACCTTCCCCCACTTGGGTGGGAACCAGGAAATATTCCTACTCCCATCCCATCCCAAAACAAGCGCCTGGTGCGCAACCATCCTGCACCAACGTACGGTGTCCCCAAGGGACCACGTGCAAGATGATGGATGGCCAACCACGGTGTGTCCACAACCCACCCTCCTGCGGTGACATCCAGTGCCAGAAGGGAACCACGTGTCAGATGGTTGAAGGTTGGCCCCGGTGCGTCCAAACCAAGAGTTCCCCAAGGAGACCTTCTTGCAGGGACATGCAGTGTCCCAAGGGGACGATGTGCAAGATGACAGATGGTTGGCCCCAGTGTGTCCACAACCCGCCCTCCTGCAGTGACATCCAGTGCCAGAAGGGAACCATGTGTCAGATGGTTGATGATTGGCCCCGGTGTGTCCAAATCAAGATCTCTCACACCCAGCCCATCCTGAGAAGACCGACCTGTGAGGACATCCGCTGCGCGAAAGGAACCGTGTGCAGCATAGTCGATGGTGGACCCAAATGCGTGGCCCATCAGCCTTCTTGCAGTGATGTCCACTGTCCTCAAGGGACCACGTGCAAGATGATGGATGGCCAACCACGGTGTGTCCATAACCCCCCCTCCTGCAGTGACATACAGTGCCAGAAGGGAACCACATGCCAGATGGTTGATGGTTGGCCCCAGTGTATCCAAACTAAGATGTCCCCAAGGAGACCTTCTTGCAGGGACATCCAGTGTCCCAAGGGAACCACGTGCAAGATGACAGACAGTTGGCCCCAGTGTGTCCACAACCCGCCCTCCTGCAGTGACATCCAGTGCCAGAAGGGAACCACGTGTCAGATGGTTGATGGTTGGCCACAGTGCATCCAAACCAAGACCATACTGAGGCAACCTTCTTGCGGGGACATCCAATGCCCTAAAGGGACCACATGCAAGATGCTACATGAGTGGCCTCAATGTGTCCACCACCAGCCCTCCTGCAGTGATGTCCACTGTCCCAAAGGGACCACGTGCACGATGACAGACGGTTGGCCCCAATGTGTTCAAATTCGACCTTCCTGCGATGATGTCCACTGCCGGAAGGGAACCGCATGTCAGGTGGTTGATGGTTGGCCCCGGTGCATCCAAACCAAGACCACTCTGAGGCAACCATCTTGCAGAGACATCCAGTGTCCCAAAGGGACCATGTGCAAGATGTTACATGGGTGGCCTCAGTGTGCCCATCACCAACCTTCCTGCAGTGATGTCCACTGTCCCCAAGGGACCACGTGCAACATGGTCAATGGTTGGCCCCAATGTGTCCAAACCCGACCCTCCTGCAGTGACACCCAGTGCCAGAAGGGAACCACGTGTCAGATGGTTGACGGTTGGCCCCGGTGTGTCCAAACCAAGGCCTCCATTAGGAGACCTTCCTGCAGCGACATCCAGTGTCCCAAAGGGACCACGTGCACGATGACAGACGGCTGGCCCCAATGTGTTCAAATTCGACCTTCCTGCGATGATGTCCATTGCCAGAAGGGAACCGCATGTCAGATGGTTGATGGTTGGCCCCGGTGCGTCCAAACCAAGACCACTCTGAGGCAACCATCTTGCAGAGACATCCAGTGTCCCAAAGGGACCACGTGCAAGATGCTACATGGGTGGCCTCAGTGTGCCCATCACCAACCTTCCTGCAGTGATGTCCACTGTCCCCAAGGGACCACGTGCAACATGGTCAATGGTTGGCCCCAATGTGTCCAAACCCGACCCTCCTGCAGTGACACCCAGTGCCAGAAGGGAACCACGTGTCAGATGGTTGACGGTTGGCCCCGGTGTGTCCAAACCAAGGCCTCCATTAGGAGACCTTCCTGCAGCGACATCCAGTGTCCCAAAGGGACCACGTGCAAGATGCTACATGGGTGGCCTCAGTGTGCCCATCACCAACCTTCCTGCAGTGATGTCCACTGTCCCCAGGGGACCACGTGCAACATGGTCAACGGGTGGCCTCAGTGTGTCCAAAATCAACCCTCCTGCAGTGACACCCAGTGCCAGAAGGGAACCACGTGTCAGATGGTTGACGGTTGGCCCCGGTGCGTCCAAACCAAGGCCTCCATTAGGAGACCTTCCTGCAGCGACATCCAATGTTCCAAAGGGCCCA
>NW_008825177.1:3444-3924 GCF_000699105.1 Pygoscelis adeliae
ACCAGGTACCAGATGGTTGAAGGTTGGCCCCGGTGCATCCAAACCAAGACTTCCTCAACACCACCTTCTTGTAGTGACGTCCATTGTCCCAGAGGGACCACGTGCAAGATGACGGATGGTTGGCCCCACTGTGTCCACAACCCACCCTCCTGTCAGGACATCCAGTGCCAGAAGGGAACCATGTGTCAGATGGTTGATGATTGGCCCCGGTGTGTCCAAATCAAGATCTCTCACACCCAGCCCATCCTGAGAAGACCGACCTGTGAGGACATCCGCTGCGCGAAAGGAACCGTGTGCAGCATAGTCGATGGTGGACCCAAATGCGTGGCCCATCAGCCTTCTTGCAGTGATGTCCACTGTCCTCAAGGGACCACGTGCAAGATGATGGATGGCCAACCACGGTGTGTCCATAACCCCCCGTCCTGCAGTGACATCCAGTGCCAGAAGGGAACCACGTGACAGCTGGTTGCAGGTCGACAC
>NW_008825177.1:6635-7890 GCF_000699105.1 Pygoscelis adeliae
GCCAACCTTCCTGCAGTTATGTCCACTGTCCCCAAGGGACCACGTGCAACATGGTCAACGGGTGGCCCCAGTGTGTCCAAAATCAACCCTCCTGCAGTGACATCCAGTGCCAGAAGGGAACCACGTGCCAGATGGTTGATGGTTGGCCCCGGTGCGTCCAAACCAAGACCACTCTGAGGATACCATCTTGCAGAGACATCCACTGTCCCAAAGGGACCACGTGCACGATGACAGATGGGTGGCCCCACTGTGTCCACCGCCAACCCTCCTGCAGCGACATCCAGTGTCCCAAAGGGACCACGTGCAAGATGTTACATGGGTGGCCTCAGTGTGCCCATCACCAACCCTCCTGCAGTGATGTCCACTGTCCCCAAGGGACCACGTGCAACATGGTCAATGGTTGGCCCCAATGTGTCCAAACCCGACCATCCTGTAGTGACACCCAGTGCCAGAAGGGAACCACGTGCCAGATGGTTAAAGGTTGGCCCCGGTGTGTCCAAAGGGACCACGTGCACGATGCTGCAGGGGTGGCCCCAATGTCTTCACAGCCCTCCCTCCTGTAACGACATCCAATGCCAGAAGGGAACCACGTGCCAAGTTGTAGACGGTTGGCCCAGGTGCGTACAAACCAAGACCTCCATTAGGAGACGTTCTTGTAGGGACGTCCAGTGTTCCAAGGGGGCCACGTGCAAGATGCTACATGGGTGGCCACAGTGTGTCCACAGCCAACCATCTTGCGATGACATCCAGTGTCTAAAAGGCAGCGTGTGTCAGATCGTCAGTGGTTGGCCACGGTGTGTTCATCGTCAACAAACATGCAAGGACATCCAGTGTCCTAAAGGGACCTCATGCAAGATGACAGACGGGTGGCCCCAGTGTGTCCAAAACCGACCCTCCTGCAGTGACATCCAGACATCCAGTGTCCTAAAGGGACCTCATGCAAGATGACAGACGGGTGGCCCCAGTGTGTCCAAAACCGACCCTCCTGCAGTGACATCCAGTGCCAGAAGGGAACCACGTGTCAGATGGTTGAAGGTTGGCCCCGGTGCGTCCAAACCAAGACTTCCCTGAGGCCACCTTCCTGCAACAATGTCCACTGTCCCAAAGGGACCACGTGCAAGATGCTACATGGGTGGCCTCAGTGTGCCCATCACCAACCTTCCTGCAGTGATGTCCACTGTCCCCAGGGGACCACGTGCAACATGGTCAACGGGTGGCCCCAGTGTGTCCAAAATCAACACTCCTGCCGTGCCGT
>NW_008825177.1:9045-9669 GCF_000699105.1 Pygoscelis adeliae
CAGGCGGTGGGAGGTTGGCCCACGTGCGTACCCATCAAGCCGTCCTGCGACACCGTCCGCTGCCCGGCTGCGACCACCTGCCAGATGGTGGAGGATTGGCCTACATGCGTGCCCAACAAGCCGTCCTGCAACGATGTGCATTGTCCAGCCGGGACGACGTGCCAGGTGGTGGAGGACTGGCCCAAATGCGTGCCCAAGAAGCCATCCTGCAACGATGTGCGTTGCCCACCTGGAACGACGTGCCAGATGGTAGAAACCTCCCCCAGATGCGTTCCCAACAAGCCGTCGTGCAAAGACCTGCATTGCCTGAAGGGGACAACGTGCGAGATGGTGGAGGGTTGGCCCAAATGCGTAGCCAACAAGCCATCTTGCAACGACCTGCGCTGTCCGTCCGGAACGACGTGCCAGATGGTGGAAACCTCCCCCAGATGCCTCCCCATCTCGCAGCCCCCACTCGTCTGCCACGTCTTGGGGCGTTGGCGCTACCGGGCCTTCAACGGGAAGAACTACGGCTTGGCCGGCGCTTGCACTCAGACGTTGGTGACCACCTGCGGCAGCCGGTTGCCCGCCCTCCAGGTCACGGCGGGGGGGGCGGGGGGGGGGGGGGGCGCGCCCACCCCTGGC
>NW_008825177.1:10752-11747 GCF_000699105.1 Pygoscelis adeliae
TCCAAACCCCCCCAGGAGCCTTGTGCCACCGCCCCCGTCCCCAAGCCCGTCCCTGCCCCCGCCACCTGCTCCGCCCTGGGCATGGGCCACCTCCGCACCTTCGACCGCCTCCACCGCGACTTCCCCGTCTCCTGCGTCTACCTCCTGGCCGGACTCTGCCCCGGGGCCGGGGGTGCCGAGCCCTTCCGCGTCCTGGTGCGCGGTGGCCCCGGTGGCATCGTCGGTGCCGAGGTCCTCCTGCATCACACACGCGTGGGGCTGGAGCCCGGGCAGGTCACGGTGAGTAGCACTAGGGGCGAGTAAGGGAGGAGTAGGGCACGAGTATGGCAGCGTTGAGGGCGGGGAGCGAGTAAGAGCTGCGAGGAGGGAGTTGTGAGGACGGAGTAAGGCGGTGAGTAGCCCAGGAGGAGGGCTTGGATGCCGAGTTGCACTTTCTCCCCGTGCTGGTAGTAAGGGGGGGGGGAACACGTTTGTTGGCCAAGCGATGAGTAGCGAGTGAGTAGCGGGCGTAAAGAGTGTTTTAGCTGGTCTGGATGGCCCAAGGAGTGAGTAGTAAGCAAGTAACGAGTGCGTGGTGAGTAACACATGAGTAGACGAGCAAGCTGGGAGGACATAGGGAACGTAGAGTTGCGCGGGGATGTGTAGTGAATTAAGAGTGAGGAGTGAGTGAGTAGCAAGTGCGGGAGTAAGGAGTATGTTTTAAGCTGGAAGTTAAGTGCTGAGTAGTCAGTGAGTAAAGCACAAGTAGTGAGTAAGAGGGCTTGTTCCCATCCGGTCCCCACCACAAGCTGCCTTGGAGGGCTGGTACCAAGTGGTGAGCAGCGAGCGAGTAGCTTGCGAGTAAACCGTGAGTAGCGCGTGAGTAAATCGCGTTTACTCGCGATGAGTGGCGAGCGAGTAAACTCTGAGTGGCAAGTGAGAAAATGATCAGTGGCGAGTGAGAAAATGAGGAGCAGCTTGTGAGTAAACCACGAGTGAGTAAACCACGGGTAATG
>NW_008825178.1:0-1706 GCF_000699105.1 Pygoscelis adeliae
TTTTGGCGGCAGAAATGTGAAAGCCCTCGGAGAGGCATTTTCCGCCACGTACCCTTCCCTTCTGCAGTTCTCCCCCTGACGGCACCGTGCCGGGCCGGTGTCTCGCCCCCAGCTGCGCCTGCTCCGGCTCCTCCAGCCCGAAACCCCACCAGCGGCATTTTGCATCAACACCAACGAGCCGCCCGGGCAGGCACAGCCCCTCACCGCATGCAAGATGCGCGAGGAAAGAGTTTCCCACCTCACCTTCCCCACAGAGGAGTTCAGAAGAGCTCTTAAAACAGGCAACGAGGAGGAGCAGCAGCACCCCCGTGGTCAGAAAGCCTCAGCGCCGGACCGCCCGAAACCCCCCCAGCGGCATTTTGCATCAACACCAACGAGCCGCCCGGGCAGGCACAGCCCCTCACCGCATGCAAGATGCGCGAGGAAAGAGTTTCCCACCTCACCTTCCCCACAGAGGAGTTCAGAAGAGCTCTTAAAACAGGCAACGAGGAGGAGCAGCAGCACCCCCGTGGTCAGAAAGCCTCAGCGCCGGACCGCCTCGTAGAAGAACCACCGCCCTAACGGAGCACGACGGGCGCGTCGGCGCCCCAGACCCGCGCCGACTGCGTCTTACCTCGGGTTTTGTCCAGCTCCTGCAGCATGGTATAAATACAGTGGTCGAAGAAGAGCTCCAGCACGCTGGACGACCTTCCCAGCAGGGACCTGATGATGTTCTTCAGCTCCTTGCTCACGAGGCAGTAGGGATAGTCTGGAGCCAACACAAGAGTAGGAAGAGTTTAGCGAGGGCCAGTTCGCGAGACTTTTAGCTGCAGCTGCAAGGAGAAGATGGCCCGGCGCGCGAGGCGGTCGCAGAGGAGCACCTCGTCCTCATACACCACACGGTCAACAAGCGACTTCTTTCCCAGTTCTTCCACACTAGACGCGTCTAATCCAGCAATAAAGGGTTGCTTTCTGCTAAATGTCGATACTGCAGGACACACGCAGGTTTTGAGGCGATATCCTGCTCTTTTACCCGTCGCCACCCCTAGTAACAAGTGCTCAAAGCAAGCGCAGACCGACGCGTCGCGCATGGAAGGAAAATCCAGCCGGGATGCCCCTTTTAAAGGTGAGTGCGGGTACCGGCGGGCAGATTCCCGAATTCCACAACGGTAGGAACAGGTCGTGGGTCCTTACGGAAAAGGGGCGGCTACAGAAAGTCTCCAATTGGCCACTGTGTGGACAATTTTACTGCCTTACAGTCAAGGAAAGTCAATTGTAGCGATGTCCAGAATCAAGTAAACAATCCCCGTTTTATTTGTTGCATAAAGAGCAGCCGTGTGCCTTTTCTTTTACCAAGTTTCCCAAGACAGTTTTGGCACAGAAAAAAACCTGTCTGGATGGGGAGGGGGGGAAAAAGCAAAGGGAAGCCCAAACGTCTCAGTTTGCAGGGAACAAGCCCGGACTGTGGGACAGGCTCGACCCAATTCGTCTCAGGTGAAAACAGGAGATTTTTTTTTTTCCTTTCACATCTGTGACCGTCTTGGTCCCGTCCGCTCCGATGTTTCTAAAACACTGTCCGTTAACCCGTACTCTTAAGAAACCTCTACAAAATAAACCTGGCAAAGGGGGAGCCAGAGTGATTTACACGGCACCAAACCCCCTCGAGTCTTCCCGCTGGGACCAAGGCGGTGGGACTCGATGACCTCAAGGGTCTTTTCCAACCTAAA
>NW_008825179.1:0-277 GCF_000699105.1 Pygoscelis adeliae
ACCGGAGCAATGCAGACCTGGTGTACGCAGTGTTGGTCGGGATTCCCAGCAGCACCTGGTCCCCAAAGGCCACCAAAGGGTTTGGGATGGGTGGGCATGCGAGGCACAAGCTTGGCTGCAGAGCCCGGGGATGGGGATGGGCTGGAGGGGACCCGAGTCCTCAGCAGCGTCTGCGTGAGCTACCTGCTCCTCCTGAGCCCTGCAGACACTGGAGCGTCGGATGCAGGTGCCCACGCACCGCACGGCTCTGCGCACCAGGGCGGCGCAGCCATGCCGC
>NW_008825179.1:342-643 GCF_000699105.1 Pygoscelis adeliae
GCAGGGGCGGGTGGCTCGGGAGAGCAGCTGCTGCTCTGGGAAGGGCTGCAGGGTGCCTCGTCCCCAGTGTACCCAGAGGGAGAGGCACAGAGGGGCTCTGGAGGGGACAGGGCACCTTTGGGTGTTCCAGCCCACACTGCTGAGCTAAGGCACATGGGTGGCCGTCGCAGCCCAGGCAGAGGCAGGCAGGGCCCAGAGAGAAGCAGGCATCTTCCTCCGATGGGCCACACGCCAGCAGGGCTACAGTCCCTCCCAGGCCCTTGAGCGGGTCCCACTGCGGGTGTGGGGAGGCGAGCGGGGG
>NW_008825179.1:15611-16138 GCF_000699105.1 Pygoscelis adeliae
GACCCCGTGCACGGGCCACAGACCTGCCCGCGCGTCCCCGTCACCTCGTGCACGGGGCAGGGGGGGAGCAGGGTCCGGCCCCAGCTCCTGGCTCCACCAGCCGGAAACTTCGGAGCTGAGGCTGCATGAAATATTCATGAAGTAAATGGTGCAATTTCATCTGCATTCAGCCAACTTCATGTATATTTCAGAGTATTATGAAATGATAATGTTGTGTAACCGAGGCGAGACAGGGGTGCTTGGGGGTGCTCCTGGCCACCCCCCGCATGCTTGCAGCTGACATCTCCCAGCCTTGCATGTACCTGAGCCGCTGCACTGGGGAGGAACCGGGCTGCATCACTGCCAGAGACATGACAGGATCAGGCCCGCAGCGAGCGGGAGGACTGCAGCTCCGGGACGCGCGGCACACTCCTCCCTCCTGAGAGGGGCCTGGCATTGGCAGCCGTGCCGGGGCTCACCTGCAGCAGCTCCCAGCCCTGAGCAGACGCTGCTGGAGGGCAGCAGCCAGGCCAGCCCCCGGCACAGCT
>NW_008825180.1:0-1099 GCF_000699105.1 Pygoscelis adeliae
GGTAAGGGGGCGTTGTAAGGGCCGACCGCGCGTTTTCCACGCGGAGGGAACGAGTCCATTTTCCCTCGGCTACCGCCAAACCTCAGCTGCAAGGGCTCACCCCCGCCTCCTTGGGTTTAAAAGCGGGTTTAAAAGCGGGTTTGCAGAGGCAACGTGCTCCCCGGCGCCCGATTTAACCAGCAACAACCCTGGGACGCCTGCACAAGTTGTACTAGGAGCCCCCTCTCCCCGCCGTGCCTTGCTCAGGCAGGGAACAGCCACATCCCAGCATCGAAGCGGCGTCGGGCAATTACCCCGACTTAGGATCCAGGCTGCAGGACGAGGCCCGGGAACCCAGAAGCGAATTTTGGGTCTAGAAGAGGAAAAACCGGCCGTACTGAAAGCTGCCCTCCAAATCCCTCCTCCTCAAACGGGGATCAACTTCAGCCCAGCAAACACCGCCCAACTTCCGCGTGCTCCAGAAGAGAAGAACCCAGCAGGGCCCTCCACCCCCCCCCCAAAATGGGAAGAAGACGCTTACGGGTCAAATTCATGGATGACGCTTTCGAATCTTAAGACGGAAAAAAGCCTCGTGGAGAAAGCTGCAAACAGAGAGAAAGGGCAGAGTGAATCTACAGCGCTCACGGAACCAGAGTTTTATTAAGGTTCATCATCTACTTCGACCGATTAAAACTGTTTCAGTCTCAAACTGGTCATTGGGAAGACAGAGAATGACCCGTTCTTCAGTCAAAGGAAGGACGAAGAGCGTTCACTTAAGAAAGACGAGAGCTTCGCAACCAACAAAAGACGAGAAGAAGGAGCAGAGGGGGCTCCACCCCGGGGTCCCCCTTGGGCGGCACTAGCAGCCATCCGCAAGGCCTGGCGGGGCAGGGGGCGGACTTACACAGCACGGCTGCCATGGACAAGATGAGGAGCTTGAGCAGAGTGTCTTGCTTCTCGTAGGAGAGCCGGAGAAACCCCAACTTGGTCATTTTTCACATCAAAGGTAGAGATCGAGGACGCCTGAACACCCGAAAACAAACAGGGGAGATGATCAAAGAGCGAGCCAGCTCGCAGCCCCGCGACGTCTCTGAACGTTTCACGAAGCAGGGCCTTAAAT
>NW_008825180.1:7775-11079 GCF_000699105.1 Pygoscelis adeliae
CCCCCCCGTGCCCTGGGGAGGATCGGGATCCCGGGACACGGGAGACCTTCCCGCCACCTCGAGATGAAGCCGGACCACCGCCGAGCCCGTCAGAATTAATTCGTAAATACGTCTCGCAAGGCGTATCACCGACCGCACGTCGCCGCGCCGAGTGCCAGCCCGACTGTAGTCAGGGGCAGCCGGAGAAGCATCTCAGCGCGGTTCGGGGAGTCGAGACGCAAGAACAGACGCTGTTTTGCTCCCCACGCGGATGCAGTTCCGGCATTCCCAGCCTCAGCGGGTGCAACCGCCGCAGACGGCTGGAGAAGCGCTGGGGGTGCCGTTTCTTCCCCGGTCCCGCGACCACCAACACCGCCACCGTGTCTTTGAGAGGCAGCACGAGTATTCAGGAAGGAAAGAAGCCCAGAAATCCACCTTCTGTCAGCTCGTATAGCTCCAACGCCTTCTCTTATCGCTTCAAACTCACGGCACGCTCTTAACTGTCGGACGACGTCAAAGGTCTGACTTCCCCCCCTCACGATCGCGGTCCCAGTTTCACTACGCAGAGCGGCAAAAGGGCGCTTCACGCCACCTTTCTCACGTTCGTGGGCTCCGTCCTCCGGTGCCGTCGGGTTTACGAGCCGTTCGCTACGGTACACCGCAAGCTCTGCTTTCGCCGACGCCCAGGCGGCAGGTCTCGGACCGTCCCGACAAGCGGGCTTCTGGGGAGATCTTCGCAAGGGCGGGCGACAATAATGGCTTTATTTCTCAAACCCCGCTCACCTCAACTTCCCTTTTAGCCAGACCACTGCGATACGACGGACATTTAGGAGGAAAAAAACCTAAGGGCAAGCACTGCCAAATCACTGTGACTTGCGGAGGTTTTGCGGTTCGTGGGGCTCCTCAAAGCTCCGGGCAGAGTCGCGCTCGCTCTCTCTCCCCCCGCCCTCAACAGACTGAAAGAAGCGAAGCGAATTACCCGACCGACGACCCCCCGGGCCCCGTACTCACTTCTCTTGCTTCTTCTCTTCCATGTGAAACCTCCGCTGGGCGAGCGCGCTGTTTGCTCTCCTTCGCCTCTGCTCTTCCCTTTTCTGCTGGATCCGGGCGTCCAGCTTCGAGATGGTGCAGATGCCCCAGATGGAGTCCTTAATTCCCTGCGGACACGAGGAGAGGCCGTCACACTCCGCCCCCCCTGGAGGGAAGAGGAAGGGGATGCGGCCGGCCCAGGCCGTCGAAAACCTCCCGGCGATGGAAAGGGGCTTAAACCATGGCCAGCCTCCCGCCCCGGCTAGCGGGGGAAGCCAGGGGCCGGGCCCAGCCAGCTCCGGAGCAGCAACACCGGCTGTTTTCCGCAGCCCGGTGACCTAAATCACCCCCCCGTTCCAGCACCTTTAGGAGCAGCGGGGTTTGGGTTTTTTTGTTTTTTTTAAAGGTGTGATTTCTCATCCGATCTCCGCTATTTATAACCCTGGCAAAAGCCGAAGTGTCAGATCTCTCGCAGCCCATCTCTGCTGTCTGGCAGAAAGCCCTTCATCCCCTGCCAGCGTTCCTAAGGCCAATAAAACAGAATTACACAAAACCATTTAGGATGCGCGACGTCCTCGTGGCCTGACCCTACCTACGAGCTTGATGCTTTCTCCTTTACGAATAAAAGCATCTGCCCTTGTCCCAGAAACGTCCTCGCACCAGCCGCGTCCGTGCAAACCCCTTTCATTTAAGAGACTCCTAATGCCACCTCCCGGTACTCCACGAGCAGCGATTTCCAGCTCCAGAAATGTACCGTAGCCATCGTTAACCGGAATTTCACTTCGAAACAAAGACCGTAAGGACGCTAGTGCGAGCCAGGACAGCGTCGCTACCCAGGTGACCCACGCGACAGTTCGGCGCATGGAGTTTTTCACCAAAGAGGGTAAATTTTGACGCCAAACACGTGTCTGAAACGGCAGAGCGCGACGCTGCCGGTACCTAATGAGGTGGAAATTAATTAGACGGGCTGCCCCACCCACTGCTTCGCTTCACAGCAAGCCCTCCCGCTTTAGATCGCAGCCAGCGCGCCACAGATCTTTAAGACCAAACCCAACAAGTTTTTCAGGACAAGTTATTTCTGAAAACAAGTTATTTCTCAGCGTCGCGTCACGGATGTTTTTGAGCCCGTATTTGCAGCTGGCTGACACGAGGCAGCGTGGGAGCACCGCGTTCACACGAAGCCTCATCGCCGTGACACAACCGCGACGTTCACGCGGGCTATAATTTAACTCCTGCCCAAAGGAAATCCGTCAAAGAGGGTCAGCAGCGCCCCGGACGAACGCCGAGCCCTTTGCCGACAGACAGGCGGCAGAAGGGCCAGCTCGGGAGGAAATTATTCTGGAAAACACTTGGGGAGCGACGCACCCCCCGCAGCCGCGTCAAGTCTAACCGTCGGCGGCAAGCGGAAAGCTTGCCTACAGGTATCTCTGCTTTACAGGACTGACGTCTTCCATTAAGGCACACCCGGAGCCCCTTTTCCTTCCTATTTTTCAATCCGCCCTCCAGGACATAGGAAGGAGGGTTCTCCCCGCGGAAGATCCACCGTCACCGAAGCAAACGAGACCGGTCCCTACGACAGAGGACCCGAAACGCGGAGACTTACCCTGACGAGGTCATGAAGGAAGGTTTTCACGCTGTCCGCCATCTCGACTCCAGCATCACCTCTGGCTCCGGAACTATCAACTACGGGGAGAGGGGAAAAGCCGAACCCAAACCTCTCTCATCCTGGAGAGATGGGAAACGGATGGAGCCTGCGGAGAGAGAAAACACGTGACCGCGGCAGGCGTTAACGGCGTCGGTCTGAGCCGGGTAGTTACAGGCTAAATCGCACCCCGGCGATTTTCAACAGGCTTCCCTGCCCTCGCTGGCTTCCCGTCGGGCAACCATCCTCAGGCATACGGCCAGAGAGGGGACCCGGCCTGTTAATTCCACGGCATCTCGTATTAACGCATTCGGGGTTTCAAGGAACAGCAGAGCCCGTTATTTCTAGGCAGCAGGACGTCTCTCCGACCAACGTGCTGCGCCGCTCGCTTTCGGAAGAGAAAAGCCGGCAGAGCCAGCCCAGGGAGGTGCGAAAGCACCTTTGCTAAATCCAGCGTCAATTTAAGACTTTACAGCTCCGCGCCTCCTCTTCCTCGCGCGCCAGGTTAAGAAACTCGAGGTCTACGATTAGGAGCCTGACAAAACGGGGGCCGCTCGTGAGCCGTCCCGTCAGCTTTTGCCCAAAGCAGTAATTACTCCAGGCAGCCCTTTGCCGAAAATGCTGCGCTAAGTCTTCTGCTTCTTGTAAAGCGCC
>NW_008825181.1:0-3707 GCF_000699105.1 Pygoscelis adeliae
TTTTTTTTAGAAAAATTGTAAGGAAAAAACTCAGCTGGGGGATATTCCTCCCCCGCCCCTGTCTGGGTCTGTTTCTTTTCCCCTGGTCCTGGCTGGTCTGCGAGGTGACATTCATTGCTAATGTTTGGGCGGAGATAGGGCTCGGGACGGGATTTTCATAGGCAGGACAATTTTCATGGCCCTGGGGAGTGCTGCAGACAAGGGGCGACAGCCTGTTGTGGCTGGCCGGTGGCAGAAGGGATCAGTTGAGAGCGAGGGGTGGTTTGTGGGGTAGCTGAATGAGTGGTGTGTTTTGACTTTATGTAACCTTGCATGATTGTGTGGCTGTGTTTTTATGTTTCTTTGCAGGTTGTGTGCGGAGTTGAGATCTTTTTTCTTTTCAGGCATTGAGGGAAAAAAAATAATTAAAAAAAAAAAAGCTGGGCGATTCCCCCGCCCCCCAGCTGGGGTTTTTTTCCTTGGTCCTAGCCGCTCTGCGAGGCGACGTTCATCACCAATGTTTGGGCAGAGGTTGGGCTCGGGCCGGGGTTTTTGCAGGGAGGGTAATTTTTTTTTTTTGAGGCTCCCAGGAGTGCCGTTCCTGGGGAGTGCCATCCTGGAACACTGCATTTGCCTGTTATTGCAGGCAGGGATGTTGTGTAGTGAATGGTCACGGGAAGATGAATGAGGATCTTGCACTTGAAGGGTGTGGGGAATCAGAGCAGGTAAACGGTGTTGAAGCGGACTAGCTTCAGAAGCAGGGGGGCCTAACTGTATGGTTTATTGGTAGGAATATAAGTTATTTTGAGGGGCTTTGTAGTTTCTGACGTATATATATATATCAGAATATATTCTGATATATTTTGCTTTTTATTTTTGTGTGCAGGTGTGGAAGCTGAGGGTCCATCAAGACGAGCGGAGCTCAGTCGCTTTCTGCCCAGGAATACAACTTGCAGAGACGACGTTGCCTCGACTAGGAAACTTTTGGATGTAAAGCAATAGACCAAGTACCTAACGGGAGCGAGAAATGTGAAGAAAGACCACTAGGTAGAGAATTCCAGGCACTAAATAGTTGCGCTGACTCTTAAGGTAATGCTGAATTTTTGGAGATCAAATGTATTTATAAAAATGAGTTAGGAGTGCAGAAATTTAATCATAGCAAGTATTGCATCAACTGGAGCGTAATTTTTATAATTGTATTAAAAGTACAGCATAGATTTGAAATGTAAAAAATATCAGAAATATTACTTCGAGTCAGCAATGGACCAACTTAAACATAAACATCGTTAAAAAAAATTACAGGCAATAACGTATCCCTATCAGAATCACAGTAGTAAGTGAAGTCACAAATGAAAGTACACAGCTAAGTGCGTGTCTTTACGTGCCCGTGGGTAAAGATAGCTGTTTGGGGAAACAAAAAGTTGTTACAGGCCTTGACAGTGCTCACTCAGGGACTATTGTGGCAATAAAGGTAGTAAGTGATAAATTAAATGAGAATTAGGCGTCAGAGGGCAAGTTGTCAATGCCCATAGGGAAATGGAGCCATGGACAGGTTAAAGAAAGCATGTGCATTACTGGCTCCTACGTAGATCTAAAGTATTTCTAGCAGTATAAAGGTGTTCTTTGCTTTAAAGCTACTCAAAGGTATTAAAATGTAGATAACCACTTAGCCACAATCTGTGCCCAATCAAAACCCTGCTGTTAATGAGACAGTAGCGGGCATGAATTGTGTCTGAGTAGGAATATGAGAGAAATATCCAACTAGGTACTGAAGATGGAATGCTAAAAAGGTGTGTTTAATTATCTTAAATGCAGCAAGAGCTAAATATGGTAGTTAAACCACTCCTTGTTCGGGTTCTAAGGTATAATAAAAAGTTTGATTTCCATAAAGTTTCAATAAAGTTTTGTTTCCTCTGTTTTGTCTCTTGTTTGGTTTTTTTTGTGTCTGTGTGTGCTTGTGGTCTTTTGGTTTGTCTTTAGCGGGTGTTTGTGTGTTCCGGTCTTTGTGTCTCTGTTGGTGTCTGTCTGATTTCTTCGTGTCTGTCTTGTCTTTTTTTATTTTATGTTGATATGTCTGTCTATTTAGAATGTTAACTAAAAAAAGCAGCAGCAGCAGTAGGAAATGGCATATTCCTGGGGAGTGGCTATTCATATATTCATCTTTTTATATACTTTAAAAATAAAAAAAACTACTCCCTGGGAGTGTGCCATTTTCTACTGCTGCAGCAGACTTCCCCCCCCCCCCCCCCGTATTACATATAAAGTGAAATAAGAAAAAGATCCTGAATATATGGGGTAATTAGAATACTAATTGCAAGTAATTTATGACTAATCATGTTCACAGATTTTGCAACCAGTCATTACTCCCAGTTATAATACTAATCAACTTTTCATTACAAAAATTACTCAATCAATTGTGCAAATTAGGTACAGATGTTTTCTACTCATAAACCAACATAAGAAATTAATAACAAAGAAACAAAACACATTGTCACAAACCCTAACCCACCACACAATTGAAAACTGCACCACGCAATAAAAAACCACTACAGCTCAAAACTCAGCAATCAAAAGAAAAGAAAAAATAAACAGCACTCAAGGGGTTAAAAATGAACGACAGCACTCGGGGGAAAAACCATCCCCTGCGGCTGTTGGAGGACTTCCGTACCACGGAGACAGTCTTCCGGTTTAGTACTCTATGGTCTGGCAGTCAGTGGCTCGGAGGCCTTTCCTGCAGCGATGGAGGACTTCCGGATCACAGCCAGATCCAGATCATAGAGTAACGAACTAGAAGATGGTCTCTGTGGTACGGAAGTCAGACAACGTCGCCGGAAATGGCTGAAACTCAAGCGGAAGTGCCTTACCACGACCGGAAGACAACTGCAAAGGCTCAAAGAGAACGGGAGGCAGATACTCTGCCGCTGGAAGCAACACGTACAGCGCCGGAACTCACTCATAAAAAGTCGGAAATTGCGAATACAAACTGGAAACACCCACAAGACACCTGAAGCAGCACTAATGTCCCGGCTGCTTCAAGTAGGGCTGCTCAGGTTAGGGGGTTAGGGCCGTTAGGGTTAGAGCCACGGCCTGGGGTTAGGGTTAGGGCCTAGGGTTGGGGTCATTAGGGTTAGGGCGTTAGGGTTGGGGGACAGAGTTAGGGTTAGGGGTTAGGGTTAGGTGTTACGGTTTCGGGTTAGGGGGTTAGGGTTAGCGTTAGGCTTAGGGTTGGGTTAGGGTTACATATCAAATTCTAAGCCAGCAGCGACATCAACACCTGCAGAAGCCAGGTTCCCACACCTGCCCTATCAGGCACTGTGCCATAAGTGGCCTCAGAAGCACCTGCATAAGCCAGATTCCCGCAAGTGCCCTATCAAAATCTGTGCCACAGTTGATATTACAAGGACCTGCACAAGCCAGGTTCCTGCACCTGCCCTATCGGGAACTAAGCCAGCAGTGACATAAAAACGTTACAATCCATGTTCCCACACCTGCCATATCAGCTTGTCTGCCAGTAGTGACACCAAAACAGCAGCATAAGCCTGGTTCCCGCAGCTGCTATATCAGCTAGTCAGCCACCCGTGACATCGCAAGCACCTGCACATTTCAGGTTTCCGAGCCTGCCCTATCAGGAACTGTGCCCTACGTGACATCAGCAGCTCCTGTACAAGCGAGGTTCCCATGTCTCCCCTATCAGATACTACACCAGCAGTGTGTAATAGAAAAAATTC
>NW_008825182.1:0-3166 GCF_000699105.1 Pygoscelis adeliae
TCGCTGATGCCGATTTCCTTCTGTTTCGCAGTCAGCAGGAGGGAGAAAATGAAAGCAGGCTGCAGCATTGTGGATAAGCCAGAAGGAGGAGGAGGTAAGGAAGTCTAAAGGCTGAGTTGTTCAGCTGTTACGAATTCTTTTCCCGGGATAAAGGAGCTCAGGCGGGATTAATTCCACCTCTCCCAAAAGCTCTCAGCCGTGGGCAAAAGCCGCGTGTGAGCGAGGACCGGTCAGACGTCTGCTCGACGGGCTGCCGGCGAGTGTTTGAGAGCGCCGGGTTTAGCACGCGAATAAATCTTCCCGGAGCCGTTTTATTTGTAAGGATTTGGGATCTCCGAGGTGGATTCCCCCTGCAGTCTGGTAGAGCTCGTGCCTGGTTTCGTCTCCCTCGCGGCCCGCGACAGTGGCTTGGGTGGCGTTGGGGAGCGACGCGACTTCTGCCGCGCTGCCGGAGCCTGAAATTGCGGCCAATGATGAACTGGGGGGGGAAACACAAACCAAACCCAAAACAAAAAACCCCAAACCCAACCCAACCCTCGCATTAGGAGTTGTGCTGGGAAACGATCCTGAGAAAGCCGAACTTGGCAGTTGCTCAGAAACATCTGCCGGCGCAGGCGTAGCTGGAGCGGGCTGCCGTGCTCTGAAATAAGGGGGAGCTGGAGTCGCTGAGAGCTGTCTGCCCTCCCCCCGCCGGCCAACATCAGCGCGCCAAATGCTCAAATCTGGATTATTTGCCTTATTTCAGCCACCTGGAGTCCAAATTGTAGCGACGTCTAAAGCATCTGGGCTCCTTCCCGCTGCTTTCTCACGCTTACGTCCCTTTCAGTTTTACCATTTAACTTTTTTTTGGTGGCGTCTGGGGATTCTCCAAGGAGAGGGGGCCTAAAACGAGTAAGAAAATGAGCAGTAGAGTAGGAGAGCCGGGTTCCTCCGCTTCCACGTTGAACGTTTAATAGAATTACAGCCCCCGGCGATGCTCTGTGGTCTCGCTCTGGAGAAAACGCGATAAATACGCAGTAGAGCTTGGCAGTTGTGAGCTCCTGTCGCTGTCTGAATTAATTTTCCCCTCCCCCCCCCCCCCCTTTTTTTTTTCTTTTTTTCCGTGTTTTTGGCCCTTTCCAAGGTCATCATTTCCCGGAGTGGGCTTACAAGACCGAGTCCAGCCCCGGCTCCCGACAGATCCAGTTATGGCATTTCATCCTGGAGCTGCTGCAGAAGGAGGAGTTCCGCCATGTCATCGCCTGGCAGCAGGGCGAGTACGGGGAGTTCGTCATCAAGGACCCTGACGAAGTGGCCCGGCTGTGGGGCAGGAGGAAATGCAAACCCCAGATGAACTACGACAAGCTGAGCCGGGCGCTCAGGTGAGGAGAAGTTCCCGTGGAGGTGAGGGGGCTGGTGACGAGCCCTCCTTCTGTCCCTCCCTGCCTCGTTTGGGTAACTGATTGTCGCTATTCAGTCCCTGGTTCGGTGGCACTTGCATTTCTGGGAGGGTTTGCATCGGGTTTTGAGTTCTGGGATGCCAGATCACTCGAGCGGGTCTGACCGTACTTGGGGTGCGATCGGAGAGACGGGGGAGGGAGCCCCTGGTTCACCGCGCCGTGGTCTGCGTCGCGGTGTAAATGTTCAGGTCGTTCTTATCAGGATGGCTTCCTTCCGGGGAGCTTTTCTGTCTCTTTTCTCAGCTTCCATCGCTGCCGCTGGCTTGAGCAATGAAGGTGTGGGAGGAAACCAGAGGTGTTCCTCTCTTATCACACCGTCAACGGTACCGGTTCAGAGAAAGCAACTCCCCTCTCTAACGTGATTTGCACTTGCCTCTTTACCTCTAAATCCGTGCGAGGCAGAGGGGTCGGCGCCGGTCCCACGGCAAGGGCCTGGACTGGGTGTTTCCCGAGCCCCGATGACACGATTTTGGGTATCCTTAAAGACACCCCCTGGCCACCAGTGTCCCCTTGTGTGAGCCAGGGGCTGAGCGTTCCTCGCTTTGCGCTTCACAACTTCAAAGCTTCCAGTACCACTTCGCCCTCTTTTATTTAGACTCTTCCATAGTTGGTTTTTTTTTCCAGTTATTGCTGGGTATTTTGAAGTCAGACAGTGGAAAACTAGCGGGACCCTCGGAAGTATTTCAGCGTTTCAAGCCTGTCGCCTGCAGGAGTGGCTGGGGTCCCGACAGGTTCTGGCATTATCAGGCTGTAACGTGGACTTCGCTGCCTTACGCCCTCTGATACCTCCCGGGTGGAGCTGACAAAGACAAACAAGGCAGCAAACACGAGAGTCTCGTACTGGAACAGGAAGGAAACAATAAATTGAGCGGCACCGAGGCTGTAATTGGTGCCTGGGAGTGGAAAACAGCCTCCACCTGCCAAGGCTGATCGTGTCTTGGCATCTTGATGCCGAGTGTGACAGTAGCGGGGCAAGAGCACTGCGGGTATCGGCAGCCGCTTCAGCTCGGGCCCTCTGGCTCCTTCCTCCCTCCTGCTCCGAGCTGGCCCCGCTTTGTTTGGTGCGCGCTGTGGCAACCGGCACCGTGCGTTAATCTGCCTCCTAAGTACGGAGAGCGGCGGCGACGGTCCGCGTGTAACACCTTTGTTGGTACACCGGTATTAGGAGGCCGAGGACAAACAGCGGTGGCGTAAGCGGGGAGGAGGCTGCGGTGGGGGTTACGCCCGCTGTCTCCGTGGCCGAATTCTCCTGCCTTCGTTTGGTGCCGCGGAGGTGAGGGAGGGAGGCTGGCCGGCGATCGGGGCTGGCTCCGAGCGCCTGCCCTCCGCACCCCTGCCCAACGCTGCCTGCGAAGGCGAGGGAGCGCTTTCAATCCGAGGGGGCGAACAGGAGAGGAGCAACTTGCTCACGGGCACGAGAGCGGCAGAAACCAGCTCTCCCGATTTCCAGCCCGACACCCCGTACGCTGTTACAATACCCTGGGCCTTGAAGATTGCAGAAATGAAAAAAACAAATCTGGGTAATTTGTTTTTTACAAATTACTCCGTCCCTGCGCCGAGTTTTGTTCTGCCCCAGCCCCCCGGGCGCACCTTCCCCTCTCTCAGGTTCTGTGTCTTGGCGCGGGTTCGCCTGAGTTTTCCCCTCCCGTTCTCGGTCCTGTAACGTTCCCCTGGCAGTCACGGCCCGCGTGGGGCGACCGTGCGTGTTTCGCTGGATGAGGGGCACC
>NW_008825182.1:3273-7138 GCF_000699105.1 Pygoscelis adeliae
TGTGCAGGCTTGGCCTGTTGCTCAGCTTTCGCTTCCCTTCAGGATCTCGCCTTTTCCCACATGTTCTAAGGAACGTAATGACCTGTAAAACGGTTTGAAACCTACTGCTAAAGAATGTGTTGTCAAAGGAGTGGGCGCCGTTTGGAAACTTCCTGATCGACTAATATTTTCTTGTGTTAATAACGTAAATTCTCTGGGCAACTTCATTTTTGTAGATCCGTCGGAGGTGGATGTTGACGGTGCTGGAAGAAACGAGACCTTCGAACAGATCACCACCCGCTTTGACCTGATCTCTCTAACTTTCGTTAACAGATACTATTACAACAAGAGGATTCTCCATAAGACAAAAGGCAAAAGGTTTACCTACAAGTTCAACTTCAACAAGCTGGTGATGCCCAACTACCCGTTCATTAACATTCGGCCTAACGGTGAGTGCGGGGTCGGGGCTGCTGCCTTTAACTCTCCCCGCTCCTGGTGTGTGGAACGGGGCCGGGACCGACCCCGCAGCCTCTGCAGATCCCCTCTCGGTCACCTCCTACGCTTGAAAGACTGCCGGGGCAATCAGCGCTGCTGCGGTGGGAATGTCTGGACGTTGATAAAGCCTTATCTGGAGCGCTCTTGCCCTCGGGTTTGTCACAGACGCATCTGTGGTTGACTTCAGGGGAGACTGGAGGCATTTTGGTTTCCTATTTGAGCTTGCTCGTCGGGCTGCCTTTATGGGTGCCGTGGGTTTGCTTTGCTTTGCTGTCAGGGGGGGGGGGGGGGCCTTAGTGTCCTTGGGATAAGAGGGTTTTAGTTCTGTTGCAGCGACCTTGCCTCGCTCACATGCTTGTAACTAAGTTTATGGTGCCATATAAATGTGACCCTTCTTGACAAGGAGCTTAGAGGTGCGTGGCGAGGCATGCATGTGAGCACTATCAGAAAGTTCGCAGCTTAACAGCAGTTTGCTCTCCTCCCTGCTTCTGCAAAGGCCCCTTGTTTGCTTCAGTTCTGCTCCTTTTATAGCAAAAGGAACTTTTCTTACCCAACTTCTATCTAGAGCTCAGAGGAACGTACCAGCGAGCGCAGAGCAGTTTCCAGAGAAGAGTAGTAACTCGTCTGAGTTTGACTAAAATCGCAGGTATTTCTCGGGCCTCCCTGCGGCAGAACGGCCTGCTGACATTCAGGATGACAAAAACGTTTGGGAACGAAGCGTAATTGTTCCCTGCTCATCCTAAAAGGCCTTTTGAGTCTCTTGTCAGGAGCAGTAGCGGGAATTCACTCTGGGTTTGTCCCAGGGTCAGCAGTACTGCTGCGGTTTCTCTGGAGGAGGGTCCTTTGTTCGCAAGATCCTTTTTGGGGGAGTTAAGTCGTGTGTCCCCCCCCCAATAACTAGATTTCTACAGTTGGGGCGATTTGCCTGCGTAACTGCACAGCCGCCGCGCAACCGGGGAAATGAGTGGCCGTGGAGTCCGTCAAAAAAAAAAACCCAACAAACCCCCTTCTGGAAGTCATTACGGCGAGGCCCGAGACTGCAAACTCTCCGCAGCAAAGAAAGGGCGAACGCAGAGGCGCCTGAACCAGCCCTTCTCCCGGCGCTGTGCGCTTAGTTCTCACCTTGTGAAGAGTGCCCCAGGGGAAGCCTTGAAGATTCGTCTAGCAGGGAGAGAGCCGGGGAAAGTGGGGATTGAATGTTGACTCTGAAACCCCGGCGGCTGAGAAAAACAGGTTACGTGTGGGCAAGAGTATTTCTCATCGGTGCTCGTGTAGCCTGTGCCTACGTACGGCGGTGACTGCTCGTTGATCTTGGCAGTGGAAGCGACCTGCATCCCTCCCCGCCCCCGGGGAGTCCCAGCCGGGCGCGAGCCTGAATGTGATTTCAAGGCATTGTCTTCTAAGCAAACAGTCACCCCAAAAACGGGGCTGGGAGAATAGAAACCTTCACAAAGGCGTTCTGCTTCACCTGTGCGGGCCACGCCGCCTTTATGGCGGTGGGGAGAAGGAAACGTATTCTCCAGGAGTCCTCAGCCAAAGCATGGGGGTGTAAGATGTAGTATGAAGCTGCGCTGCGAATCTATAATTACTTGCAGCAACGAGTCTGGGCAGTTCCAGCTCGATATTGCTCACTGCTGTTCCTTTTCCCTGTTTGCAGCCACTCCCTCCTATCTCTGGGGCATGCATTTAAAAAAAGAAGTTTGGAGAACTGGAATGCACTTGTCTAATTACAACCTGTTTTCTTTCCTTCTGGCTGGGATGGGGGTTGGGATATCAAACCTGTTTGGGGCACTGGAATGAGGTTTCTTTCTCTCGAACTCTCACTCGTGCAGTTTTGAAGGGAAGGGAGAATCGACGGACGCCTTACGGAGGTGAGAAAGCGGGTGGAAGGATTTGCCTCGATGCGGCTCGTTGTGGCACGAGTTAAGCCGTAGACAGGCGGCTCCGTAGGCAGGGCGGTGGAAGAGGAGCCAGCGAGAGCTGGCAGCAACGGTGGAGAGAAGACGTCTTCCCCAAAAAAGCACAAATCAGTGACGCTCAGTCAGCCCTGAGAGCGTGAGGCTCGCCAGCAGCGCTTCTGCCGGTGGCGTTCGAGCACGATTGCTTAACCGTGCTCCTAACGCGCCGTCGTCGAGACGTTTTCTGGTTAAACCAGAGCGAGGAGGTCAGGGGAGGGCGCCTGGAAGTGGAAGTTATTTCAGTGGCACTGGAGGTTCACGAAACCTCAGCCGGGGCGGAGAGAGGAGAAGATTCATCCCCAGCAGTGGCGAGGTTTTGAGGTGGGCAGAGGAGACTGGAGCTATGCAGGGGAAGGGAGCAGATGGGAAAGGCGCCTCCCGTCTAATCGTCTGCTGCGTTGCTGATAGCGCGTGGTATTTTTGTGTTACTCTTCCAAACGCCTGCGGGTGCAGCCCAAAAAGCAGCTCTTTACCTGTGATTTAACTCCCTCAGCAACGGCGCTCTTAACTCTCTCCCGTGCTCTTTCTCTTTTCCCCCTCCCTGTCCCAGGTGTCGTGCCGCAGAGCGCTCCTCCTGTCCCCACGGCTTCGTCCCGCTTCCATTTCCCACCGCTGGACAGCCACTCTCCCACCGAAGATGCCCAGCCCAGTCGGTTCTCCGGTGGGTCCCTGGTCCCAGCCAACCCAGAAGCGCTGGGTGACGGCGGCGAGAGGAAGCCGGACGTGCCGGAGCTGGAGGACGGCTCCTCAGATTGGCGCCGTGGCGTGGATCTCATGGCCTCGCGCAACGCCGTGGGCGCCGGTAGCGTCAAGCACCAGAAGCGGAAGCCCGATATTATGCTCGCTCTCAGCGTCAACCACCAGAAGCGCAAGCCCGATATTATGCTCCCTCTCTTCACCAGGCCCGGGATCTACCCGGATCCTCACAGCCCCTTTGCCGTGTCCCCTCTGCCGGGGCGCGGCGGGGTCCTCAACGTCCCGATCTCTCCTGCGTTGTCCCTGACTCCCACCCTCTTCTCCTACAGCCCCTCTCCGGGCCTCAGCCCCTTCACAGGTAGCAGCTGCTTCTCTTTTAACCCCGAGGAAATGAAACACTACCTGCATTCGCAGGCTTGCTCCGTCTTCAACTACCACCTGAGTCCGCGGACTTTCCCCCGCTATCCGCTCATGGTGCCACCACTACAGTGCCAAATGCCCCTCGAGGAGCAGCCCCAGTTCCCCATCAAGCTACAGCCTCCACCCGTGGGGCGCAAAAACAGAGAGAGACTGGAAAGCGCTGAGGAGCCGGCGGCCCCCCAGCTGGCTACCCCTCCTCCCAGGGTCAAGGTCGAGCCCGTGATGGACAAGGAGGCAGAGTCCGAAGAGCCACCGGCGAAAGGAAAAGACAAAAGTGAGAGAGAGGAAGGCTCCGGCGCGGCAGCCGGCCTGGAAGA
>NW_008825183.1:0-1207 GCF_000699105.1 Pygoscelis adeliae
GACGTGGACAGGTCACAGGTGCTGGGGAGGCCACCCCAGTGCTGGCCCAGTGAGGCCACCCCGGTGCCATCCTGGCCAGGCCATCCTGATGCTATCCCGGTGAGGTCATCCCAGCAAGGCCAGTCCCAGTGCCCTTGTGGCGAGGCCATCCCAGGGCTGTCCCGGTGCCACTGTCCCAGTGAGGCCAATCCAGCGCTGTCCCAGTGAGGCCAGTCCTGGCAAGACCAGTCCCAGCAGTGTCTTGGAGAGGCCAGTCCCGGTAAGACCATCCTGGTGCCGTCCCGGCGAGGCCAGTCCCAGTAATGTCAGCTCCAGTGCCATCCCAGCAAGGCGAATCCTGGTGCCCCCGTATGGTGAGGCCATCCCAGTGCCACCATCCCAGTGAGACCAGTCAGAGTGTTGTCCTGGTGAGGTTAATCCCGGTGGCGTCTCGGCGAGGCCATCCCAGTGCCAGCCTGGCACAGCCAGTCCCGGCGCCACCGTCCTGGTGAGGCTACCCAGGTGCCACCATCCTGGCAAGGCCATCCTGGTGCCATCCCGTCGAGGCTGGTCCCAGTGCCACCGTCCCAGCAAAGCCATCCCAGCAAGGCCAGTCTTGGTGCCACCATCCCGGCGAGGCCATGCTGACGGTGCCATCCTGGCGAGGCCAGTCCCGGTGCTGCCGTCCCAGTGACGCCATCCTGGTGCCACCATCCGATGGCAGTGCCGGCAGCTTGCAAACCCCCGCGGGGCGGCCACCAGGCTGGGACATGAGCACCGGAGACAGCTCTGCAGGACACGGGTCACTGCACATCCCCGTGAGCCCAGCTTGGTGGCACCTCTGGGGACAGAGTTTGCACCGAGGGGGCACGGGACCAGCCCAGCATTGTTTTTTGGGGACCACGAAAGCCCCCGTTTCCTCACGAGTCAGCAAAGAAGGGGTTTGAGGATGCCACTTCATGTGCCACTTGTGGCAGCGCCCTGGCCGTGTGTCCCCAGGGACTGCCATTGCCGGAGGGCAGGGCCACCGTCCCAGGGCCACCTTCCTCCAGCCAGCCCCGGAAGGGCGAGCAGAGGCTCCCCCCAAACGAGGGGGCAAGTCACGATGCCCCCAGCTCTCCACGATGCCGTGCGAGAGGAGGGGACGAGGACAATGGGGACAAGGACATGTCAAGGTCACCCAGGGACTCCGAGCACGCTGGAAGAGAGGCAACAGGAATGAAGCAGG
>NW_008825184.1:0-1148 GCF_000699105.1 Pygoscelis adeliae
CCGGCAGTGTTGCGAGCAGAGCCGTGCCGCGGTCCTGCCTGGCAGCTGCCTGCGCTGCTGCCTGCGGGCTGCCAGGGAGCGAGAAATCGCCAGTTCCTCTGTCGCTGGGTGTCTCTGGGCTGTTTAGGGGTGTTACCGAGGCAGGAGATGCGCCAGCATCTCCGAGGGAAGGCCCTCCCGGGTCCCAGCTTGTCCTGGGACGGTTGTGCAGCGCACAAAAGGCAGCATGCCCAGGGCTGGGGGGGGCTGTGGCTGAACCCACCCGGGACAGCAGCAACGGCTTCATGGGGAAACACCTCCGCGGCTGTTGGAGGAACATCACCGCAGGAATGGAAACCGAAAGTCAGAGCTTTCAGCTGAGTTTGTTTGTCTAAAATCAGTAAATCCTGGGCTTCAGCTCTCCTCCTCCCTGACGCTGTTGATGCGGTGACGCAGCTTTGCCTCCTCCCTGCTCCGGCTGCAGCTGGCCGGCCCGGGCAGAGGCTTCCTCCCCTCTGCCGGCCAGAGATTAAGTAACAGCAGAGCCCAGCTTCTCCCCTGGGTTTCTTCTCTGTTGCCGTCGCTTTTTCCTGCATGCCAAGCGGGGCCAGAAGCTTTATATAAGATCGTGAAAGCTGTTTTCTCCTGGCTCCTGGAGCTGGAGCTCTAGGGGAGATATCCTACCTGTAAAATCAAGAGTGAAACCTCCAAATATCTGACGTGTAAAAACCAGAGTGAAGCCTCAGCGCCAAGGCTGCTCTGCCTGGGTGAGCCTGGCACTGGCCGTCCTGGCGCTGGCATCCTGGGGGGGGGTTGTTCAAGGGTATTTTGTTTCTGGTTTTTACTGCTGTCTGATGATGCCTGGGCATATACACAGCATATAGAGAGATATTTGCTGTGGTTTAGAGTCAGTGCTGCGGGGAGGAGGATTTCTGCCCACAGGCAACACGAACCAGGACGGGCTCCGTCGCTGTTGCATGTCCCAGTGCCTGCGCTCGCTCGGGGCCGGGGCCCGGAGCTGATGCCTTCCCGAGCTCTGTGACCTCGCTTGGCTCCGGGGCTGCATCTTCGCAGGGGAAGGGACCGCTCCTTTCCTGGGCAGGGCTGGCCCCTGCGCTGCCCCGACCAATAACGGTTCTTACGGGAGCTGCAAGTAAAAGGCTGGGAGG
>NW_008825185.1:0-962 GCF_000699105.1 Pygoscelis adeliae
CCCCAGAATGATGCAAAGGGGCCCACGGACCCCCCCAGGACCCCCCACCTGCCCCGGGCTCCTCTCCCTCTAGCAATTAGAGACTGAGCTCAGTTCTCTGAATTGAGCTCTCTTGTAGAGAAAAAAACAGGGGGATTACTTCCCCTTTCCCACGGCTACAATGCTAGCGATGGGGAGTTAAAGCCCGGCACCCCAAAAACCCAAATCCTCACGGCCTGGCCAGCGCACGTTTCTGAAGCCCACACTCCGCTAGCATTTCCTTGCGTGTGAATAAAAGGCTATTTATAGGGACCCTCATTATTCTTAGCAACAAAGGAACAGCAGAGCCGTTATATTCGGGCAATATTTACTTTGGGAGGGTGCTGTCTAAAAACACCTTGTCCTGCGAACCCAAGCAGCGCTGTGCCAGTTGTGCAAACAGGCTGCTGGTGTGAGAAACATCCTTCCCGTGCACGCAGGGCTGTGATGGGACGCGAGAGCCATTCGGAGGAGCAGCAGAAAGGATCCCAGTGGGGATCTTACACCGAGCAATCCAGCCCCCCCAAAAAAACCAAGCACCCTGACCAGCCCACGCTCCACAAACTCCCGCTGCCCAGCTAGAAGAGCTTCAAAATTAAAATTACTGAGCAGCGCCGTGCAAAGCAGCTGGAAAAGGCTGCGGATGCTGCAGCGCAGGGGGGCTCGGCCCCCCCCAAAGCCGCTTCAAAAATGCACACCCCTCCCCCTTGCCCAGCGTGCCGAGGGTCTCCAGGACCTTGTGCTGCAGCAGGTACTCGAGGCACGGTCCGGCCTCCCCCACCGGCTGCTGCTTCTCCTCGTACACCAGGATGTCCAGCATCTGCTTGAGGCGCCAGGGGATGTCCGTCTGTCTGGCAGGGATGCTCTCGTCTGCGGACACAAGACTGGGGGGCTGTGGCATGTTCCCCCAAGGCACCGGCAGCGTGCCGCCAGGCTCGGCAAGG
>NW_008825186.1:0-2749 GCF_000699105.1 Pygoscelis adeliae
GGGGGCCCTCACGCCGTCCTCGGGGGTTTGGGTTGGGGTTTTCGCCCGATATGGGGCGATTTAAAATGTCTCGATGGAAGCCCCACCACAGGCAGGCTTTGGCAAATCCTTCCTAAAAGGGCTTGCACAGTTCCTCGGTCCGGAGGAAGAGGGCTGTGCTTGAGGCAACCATAATTAGGCTGAGGGATGAAAGGAGGGTGAACAAATTACAGATGTCCTCCCATTGAGTTTGTTGTAAATGTAACAAGATGTTATGAGGAATATATTTTAAAGGACACGGTGATAACACATACGGACTTAAAACTCACTTAAACGTTTTCTCCATGCTGTCTTGAGCCATGCTGCCAAAGACCACTCACCACGTCAAAGTTTTAATTATGCTCATGATGGTTTTCTCAGCTATGGCTAGCAAACACCACTTTTCGCCGAAGTACGGCATGACAAAATACTGTAGGGTATATACCATAGGGTACCACGCAAGGGAAGAAAAGGTAATCTACCTACCTGAGCATCTACTCAAGCAAGCACCAACTAGACACCCCCCCCCCATCTTCCCAAATTTGAAACATGACCCATCTCAGAGGTCTCCTAGACATCCTCTTTTCCATGTCTTGTGGGTGATGTGTTGTGTTAGGTGCCTGCCTGCACAGTTTTCTAAAAATATCTGGTCCTGAAGAAGAAAAGATAAAAGAAAAAAAAAAGTCTCCTTTTAGAGTGGGTGGAAAATGACCTTCTACGATAAATTAAGAAGGTCTTTCCTAGATCATGTAGACTAGCAAGCGAACAAAGTTTCCGTAATAAAATACTGAGCATTAAGATTTAGTGCAACTTGTTCAGAGTCAATTGCTGGAGATACTGTATAAGGAAGCTCTTTGGTGATGTGTTAGAGCACTGTAAAACTGAATGACCTACTTACAGAAAGCTACCAGGTGAAAATAATATTCCAGCATGTATCTATCATACCATACCTGTTGACTGAGGTTTTAATCTTTTAACTGCCAGGTGCAGCCTTTTAAACATAGAGCGGGAAACTGAAATGTGTAGTGACCTAATACTTGTTGGAGAATCCTTCAAGGTTCATGTATTATGCAGGACCTGGCTGTGATTGAAAATAGTTTTTAGATTATTGGAAACAATATAAATCATTACAGCACAATTTGTAGCAGAGCGTCACATTTGCAACACTATTCTGAATGTTGTGTCAATATTTCCATTATAAACTTTTTTTTTCTTTCCAGGAAATTTACAACTTGGTTAGTGGTAAAACAGAAAAATAATCTCTTGAAACTGAAACTTGGCATGGCCACGTCCCACTTCAGGAAACAAAACACTGGAGAAACTTGACAATCTGTTTGGCCATTTTGAAATTACGAGTGTGCTGAAGACATAAGTAATAGCACAGAGAAAAATCATAAAAGTCTCTGGTTTAAATACTTTCATTCTTTCTTCTTAACTTAATTCTTTTCCTAAAAATAAACTCGATAAGACAATATGTCATTGGGTGTTGTGTTCCAGTTTTTAACATACTCAAGAACCTTTTGTTTGAAGAGAGACTCCTATGGATCTTGACATTTACAGGTGTACCTAACACTATGTGAATTGTGAAGTTAAGCACATGAACCTCTTTATACATGAATCATCCTCCAGCGAGCTTAGATCCACTATCACTGTCAATTATACTATTTCCCAAAATAATGACTTCAAAAGAATTGCATCATGTGAATTTAGGGCAGTTCAATTTGAGACAGTGCACCTTACACAGGCTAGCCGTAAGTACCTGAAACACTTTGGATCCAATTAGGAATGTCTAATATGTTGCGTGCGTTTTGGTTTGTGATCTAGATAAGAAATGTTGTTGTTTTATTGTATGAAAAAAAAATTAAAACTACATTAAAAACATCCATGGAAAAGTTATAAGCCCATCAAGGAAGTAAGTGTAAGCAATAAAATTCACACTGTAGCATGTCTTCTACTGTCAGACTTTGGGGGATTTACTCTCCCATAGCCACTACAAAACTGATGAACTACAACAGTTAATGCCCCTGAGCAGTAACAGGTGCCTGGACACCTACACATTGAATACACCCATACCATCTGCTAGAAAGATGTCCCTGATATTAAAAAAAGTATTTAAAATCAAAACCACTCTCTCTCATCTGCTTTTAGAAAGAAGTACTATGGCCCAGTTCACTCTGTTCCATTAATTTCCTTGCTTTAATTATAGTTTAAATATCCTTATTTAAAGGCTATATTTCACACACACACCCCCGGGGGAAAAATATATTTGATTGCACATCTATATTGTAGTGTATGTAGTAAGCATATACTTCTCTCCAAAAGTCCTTCGGATTACTCTAAAAATGTCTTTTAGAGTTCACACAAAATCCCTTTCACAGCTTCCCAACAGCTTTTTGTGCTCTCCAAACTGCTGGAATACTCTCTCGCTCTCTGTTCTAATGAACATTACTTTTATAACGTAAGCATATACTTCTCTCCAAAAGTCCTTCGGATTATTCTAAAAATGCATGTACGGTTGCTATTTTTGGATCACAAGTGAGAGAAAGCAAGAAGTTAAGGGCTGAACATGGTCTGAGTTAAATTCAGTTCTCAAAAACCAAAATCTTAAAACTGCTGTATGTACAGCAGTGGTGTAAGACAAGCTGGAGACTACCAATTAAATGAAGCCCAGCCATATGCAGACCAAATTCATCAGTATACAAAAAAGAACGCTAAATCAGAGTTTGAGAGC
>NW_008825187.1:0-411 GCF_000699105.1 Pygoscelis adeliae
CTGGGTGCCCCTAGAGATGGAACCAGCAGCCCTAGGTGCTCCTTGGGAGGTGATGGGCACCCCTGGGTGCCCCCCGTGTCTGGCACAGCGGCCCTGGGTGCCCCTAGGTATAGGATTGGGATCTCTGGGTGCCCCCTAGGTTTGGTGCAGCACCCCCAGGTGCTCCCTGGGGATGGAACCAGCACCCCTGGGTGCCCCCCAAACCTGGCACAAGCACCCCCGGTTGCTCCTGGAGATGAGACTGGCACCCCTGGGTGCCCCCTAAGTTTGACACAGCACCCCTGGCTGCTCCCTGGGGACAGAACCAGCACCTTTGGGCGCCCCTGGGGATGGGACCAGCACCCCTGGGTGCCCCTCGGCATGAGTAGGGTGGGAACCCAACCCCCCTTCCCCCCTTCCCAAGAGACCCAG
>NW_008825187.1:15664-16424 GCF_000699105.1 Pygoscelis adeliae
GGTCTGGCACTCCGGGGTGCCCCTCGCGTCTGCGCTGGGCACCCCTGGGTGCCCCCGAGGTGTGGGTGCAGCACCCCTGGGTGCTCCTGGGGACAGGACGAACACCCCCGGGTGCTGCCTGACACGGGCCTGGCACCCCTGGGTGCCCCTGGGTATGGCACAGCACCCCTGGGTGCTCCTGGGGAGGGGACGGGCACCCCTGGGTGCCCCCAGGAAACAGGACCAGCACCCCTGGGTGCCCCTAGAGCTGGGACCAGCACCCCTGGGTGCTCCTGGGGAGGGGACGGGCACCCCTGGGTGCCCCCAGGAAACAGGACCAGCACCCCTGGGTGCTCCTAGAGCTAGGACCGGCACCCCTGGGTGCCCCTGGGGACGGGTCAGCACCCCTGGGTGCTCCTGGGGAGGGGACTGGCACCCCTGGGTGCCCCTGGGGAACAGCACCAGCACCCCTGGGTGCTCCTAGAGATGGGACGGGCACCCCTGGGTGCCCCCTAAGTCCGGCGCAGCACCCCTGGGTGCTCCCTAGGGACAAGACTGGCACCCCTGGGTGCCCCTGGGGAGATGACGGGCACCCCTGGATGCCCCCCAAGTCTGGCACAGCACCCCTGGGTGCTCCTAAGGATGGGATTGGCACCCCTGGGTGCCCCTGGGGTGGGGATTGGCACCCCTGGGTGCCCTCTAAGTCCGGCACAGCACCCCTGGGTGCTCCCTGGGAACAAAACCAGCACCCTTGGGTGCCCCTGGGGATGGGACCAGCACC
>NW_008825188.1:0-638 GCF_000699105.1 Pygoscelis adeliae
AACAAAGACCAGAGGGAGCGCGAACCTCGGGCCAAGTCCCACCTGCTTTATCGGTCAAGACGCGGCATTGCACAAGCTCTGGCTCGCAAGCAAAGAGCTGCACGTAGCAGCGGCCCCGAGCACGCAGATGTTGGCCGACCCTGCACAAGGCCGCCCTGTTCTGCCATCAATCGCACTCCTCCTAATCTCCACTTTCCGCGCTGCTTTCCCGCGGCGTCGGCTCCAGAGCAAGGTCTCGGTTTGGTTTGTGGCCGCGCCAGGTGGCCTTGGCTCAGCGGAGCTGCCAGACCGGCCTCCCGCGTTCGCATCCTGATGGCAGATGCCAACTCTGGAGGTCAGGCAGGGATGGAGGAAACGCTGGGCTTGGTCCTCGCCGTGAACCAGGAGCCGCCACAGGTTTCACCTCCCTTTCTCCAGGAGGCATCTCCCAGATGCTGCCTGCCCGAGCCCTCACCGCCTCCCCGCTGCAATCGCCACTGGTTATCAGTGCGACGAAAGCCTGGTAGCGCCGGGGCACGCCGAAATACCGGGCTGAAGCCGCTGCTGTCGGGAAACAGCGTGCAGGCAGTACTGTTGCACAGTGCGGGTAAGAGCAGCTGGTTCGGAAGGGCCTTGGATCCCGGGGAAACGTCCCCCTG
>NW_008825189.1:0-278 GCF_000699105.1 Pygoscelis adeliae
GCGGGGACGGTTGTGACATGGAGGGACACGGGGATGGCCATGGGATGGGGGATGTGGGGACAGCTGTGATGTGGGGAGACGCGGGGACAGCTGTCACACGGGGGGATATGGGGACAGTCGTGACATGGAGGGACACAGGGACGTGGGGATGGCTGTGACGTAGGGGGGTGCAGGGACACGGGTACAGCCATGACATGGTGGGGTGAAGGGGCACGGGGACATGGGGACGGCCACGACACAAGGGGATGCGGGGACGGGTGTGACATGGAGGGGCACGG
>NW_008825189.1:8594-9007 GCF_000699105.1 Pygoscelis adeliae
GACATGGGGTGGTGTGGGGACACAGGGATGCAGGGAGAGCTGTGACATGGGGAGACGTGGGGACGGGGGGATGCAGGGGTGGCCATGACACAGGGGGACACAGGGACAGCCATGACATGGTGGGGTGAAGGGGCACGGGGACATGGGGACAGCCAGGATATGAGGGAATGCGGGGACGGTTGTGACATGGAGGGACACAGGGACGGCCGTGGGATGGGGGATGTGGGGACAGTCGTGACACGGAGGGACACGGAGACGTGGGTGCAACGGTGACATGTGGGGGGACAGGGATGTGGGGACTGCCGTGACATGGCGAGACGTGGGGACAGGGGGACGCAAGGATGGCCATGACACGGAAGGACACAGGGACAGCCAAGACGTGGCGGATGCGGGGACGGTTGTGACATGGAGGG
>NW_008825190.1:0-554 GCF_000699105.1 Pygoscelis adeliae
CCCGCGCCATTTATATTTAATTAACAAACTTGTACATAACGAACTCTTTTGTATAAATGAAGCTATTTTCTTCCTCTCCGAACAGAAAAAGAAACCAGGGCACAAAGAATTTGATGTTACAGATTTAAAAATATAATATATATGTAAACATTCTATATATTATTTCACATCATTTTGAAAGGGGCACAAGGAAAGACTCAGCGACTTTTTTTTTTCTTTTCCTTTTTTTTTTTTTTGTCGTTCTTCCCCTGATCTTGTCGGTGGTTTTACAAAGGAACGTCTGAAAGACATTGCATGCTATTTTACTGTTCTGAAAACAACAGGAGTTGCTTCGATTTGCAAATGCTTATATGTGTTAATACCTTTTTCTATGAAAAAAAACCCAGCGCTGTGTGCAATAAAGGTTATGTTTATACGTGGGCGTTTGTTAAGTGAGCGGGGCAGGAGCCGGGGCTGGGGCAGGACGTCATGGGGGGCCGGCGAGGGGCGGCCCCGATCCCTCCAGGAGAAGAAATGCGTGCCGCAGAAGCCCAGGGACACGCGGCGCCAAGTAC
>NW_008825191.1:0-790 GCF_000699105.1 Pygoscelis adeliae
CCCCCTGCCACAACCCATTACGAGCAGCATCTTAGTTGGGCTCCGTGCCGTGCCAGCAGCCCAGCCCCGGGGAGCGGGTCAGGCACCAAGCCCCCGGCCTCCGCCGGCCGGCAGGAAGCCCCTGGGCAGCTGCCTGCCAGTCCTGCACCCCAGCATGAAGAGGGGGTGTTGGGGGGGACGTGGCACCCACGCTGGGAGGGCCCCACCTGCCAGCATCCCGCATCCCACATCCCGCCCGGGTAATCACTTGTAATTAGGGAACATCAGGACCTGGGATTAGCAATCAGAGCCTACCCCTTTCCCAGTCCTCCCCAGTAATGGTGAGTAATTGATACTAATAACACACTAATTAATTCGCGTCAGGCCTGCTACTGCAATAATGAGGCTCCCTTGGACTTCAGCCATGTCAGGATCAGGCCCCACACAGTGCGACGAGGAGGCTGGGCTGTGCCTGGCCATTGCCGGGATGGGTGCTCAGCACTGCACCAGCTCTGTCCCACGCAGGATGGCACAGTGGGGCCGGGATCGGGACTGGGTGCTTCGAGGGGCAAGGAAGGGTTCCCTAATTGTTTTCAGGGGGAAGGATTTACGTAGTAGTATTATTTTTCCTCCTCATAGCTAAAAATAACCTAATCAGCCTGGCTTTTAAAGCTACCAGGGGGGTAAATAGCATCTTAATATGGATGTGTGTGTCAGCATAATCAGCGCGCAGAAAAGGGCCTGCGATGATGGAAGAGTTTAGCATTTAGAGCTCATTAGGCTGATACGGTACCGAGCGGCAGGTCGCTGG
>NW_008825192.1:0-659 GCF_000699105.1 Pygoscelis adeliae
ATTAATGTACATGACTTTTAAATACTTCATCAAAGTGGTAATTCGCGCTTCTTTTTAAGCTGGAGCTTCTTGCAAACCCTCTGCGGGTGGACTCCGGAGCATCCTTGCCTCATCCCCGCGAATAACGAGAGATTTTGTGTCTTATTCACCCGATTTCCCGGGCTCCCTGTGTTTCAGGGTAGGGAACGGGGTGTTTCGACCCAAGCCGGGCTCCCGTGAGAGGGTGCGTTTTCGGGAGCCAGCCCCAAACCCTGCGGCAGGAGACGAGAGCCCAGCTGGGGAGCCGAGCTCGGTCCTCGCAGCCCCCGCGGCCTTACCTTCTCCCCACGCAGCCGCAGCCTTTGGGGGGGGCTTTTTCTGATGCTCGCCTTTTAAATATTTATAGGGTTTTGCTCGCTATAATCCAGTTATGCGACTTATCTGAATCTGGTTCAGCTCAAAGAAGTGTGTGTCATTAACATCTTAAACAGCCGACGATCACAAGCGGTACTTGGGGAAAAATGGACTTGTCATCTGGAACAACACAAAGTAATCTACCCTCGCTTTCCGGCCAAGGGAACGGGAAAACGAGGATTAAAAAGACTCGGTAGCCAAGGGACATTAAAGCTACTGACCCTCCCCATTTAAATCCCACCCACCGGTTCAGTGGCAGAGGAGTC
>NW_008825193.1:0-687 GCF_000699105.1 Pygoscelis adeliae
TGGGGAACCACCGCCCTGTCAATCCCCTGTAATAGTGTTACTGTAGCCCAGTGTTGATACAGGCGACGTGGGGACGCAGGCTCAGGCCCGGGGATGCAGGCGATTGTGTCACAAGCAGCGATTCCTGTAGTTTTAACGTTCAGGCTGTAGTGTACAACTGAGTCTAATTAAGTCTAGTCAGACTGTAGTGCACAACTTGTACGTACAATCAAATCGTATTGCACCTTGGGATCGGTTACTGTAACGCACGGTCCGGCTGTAGCCAACGGCTGGTTTGGGATCAGTTGTTGGTGCAACCGGAGCCGGTTTTTTATGCTGTATCGTCCGACTGTAGCTCACAACCGGCTGCGGTGAGGTGGGAGCACAGGCGGAGGGTCTGTGGCTGTATGTTCGAGCGCAGCGTTAGGTCGGGTCCTGTACGCGCCGACTGTTGTATCCGGGGGTCTGGTTTCTCATATGTACAGTCGCACTTTAGTGGACAACCGGACCCTGCTTCTTCTCACCTGTCTGTTGTGGTGTTTAACCATGAAAGGGGAACTACACCGTACCCCAACCACCGGGGTTGGGTCCCTCCCCAGACCAGGGGTACCCCGATACAGCTGGAGAGCTGTAGCAAGCTCACAGTCATCCTCCGGCAGTTGGGCTGTTTTGGGGTGCAGGGTGACAGCGAGCTCAAGGAAAGGAGAC
>NW_008825194.1:0-708 GCF_000699105.1 Pygoscelis adeliae
GGGAAATGGAAGCAAATTCCCATCTGGCAATGGATTACCTGCCATATGCTTCCCATACGAACGTGTCTGCCCGCAGCCTGGCGCGAGGGGAGGAGCGCACCTTCCCCCTGCGCCCCGTGACGTCCCTCACCCAGCACGCATCCCTCCCCGCAGCGTCCCCAGCCAGGCTGGTGCCCACGAGAAAGCAGCAGGGTGAAAACCTGCCAACACGGTGAGCGCGGACAACCATGCCCTCTCCCTGTGCGTATACACCCGCGGCCATCTCCCCCTCCCCAGTAAGTGATGTCCCTCCCCAGGGGAGCAGACAGCACCGCCTGAGACCACGCCAACTCTGCCCGGTCACCGCAGCTGCGTACCTGCAGCCAGCGACGTAGCCCGGGGCCAGATCTTGCCTCTCCATCCCCAGGGCAACGTTGGCTCAAAGCACTGGGTGGGAGCCGGGAGCCAGAGCTGCTTCCCCCCAGAAGCCACGACCCCTGCCCGTCCTGCCAGATGCTGCAGCACTTGCAGGTCTCAGACCCCGCGCAGGAGCGACGCTGCTGGACCGCAGTGCAGCCCCTTGGGGATGGACACTGCAGGCAAGGACCAGCAAGCGATGCTGGTCTCTGCTGGAAAATCCCCTTCAGTGCCCCGCCAGCCCTCTGCAGGAAACCCCAGCATTTTATTTCACCCCAAGCAGATCCCTGCCAGGCCAGCAGCAAGTCCCAC
>NW_008825195.1:0-2217 GCF_000699105.1 Pygoscelis adeliae
CCAGGGTGTAGAGGATGACGCCCAAGCTCCAGACGTCGACTTCGGGGCCGTCGTATTTCTTCCCCTGGAAGAGTTCGGGGGCGGCGTAGGGGGGGGACCCACAAAACGTGTCCAGTTTGTTCCCGAAGGTGAATTCGTTGCTGAAGCCAAAATCGGCGATTTTGATGTTCATGTCAGCGTCCAGCAGTAGGTTTTCCGCCTGTCCCAGGGGAGGGAGAGCGCCCCGAGGGGCTTTAGGGGTGTCTGGGTGCTCTGCTGGTGGGGGTTTGGGGGTACGCGGATGCAACCAGGGGGGTTCTGAAGGTATCTGGTGCTGTTCTGGGGGTCCCAGGGGTGTCCGGGTGCTGCCCCGGGGGTCCCGGCACCTCCCAGGGGAACCTGGGTGCTGCCCCAGGGGGTCCTGGCACCTCCTAAGGGGTCCCAGGGTTGTCTGGGTGCTGCCCTGGGAATCCCGGGGATGTCCGGGTGCTGCTGAAGGGGGTCCTGGGTGTTGCCATGGGGGTTCAGGGGTGTCTAGCGCTGCCCTGGGGGTCCTGAGGGTGTCTGGGTGGTGCCCCAGAGAGTCCGGGCACTTCCCAGGGGTGTCTGGGTGCTGCCCTGGGGGTCCCAGGGGTGTCTGGGTGCTGCCCTGGAGTCAAGAGGCGGGGGGTGGAACCCGTGGAGCACCACGGGGTGTCGGGGGCTTTAAGGGGGGGCTCCTCACCTTCACCAAAACGTGGTGGCACTCATGAAGCGAGGGGCAAGGGGATGGGACCGTCCCCAAAACGTGGTGGCACTCATGAAGCGAGGGGCAAGGGGATGGGACCGTCCCCAAAACGTGGTGGCACTCATGAAGCGAGGGGCAAGGGGATGGGACCGTCCCCAAAACGTGGTGGCACTCATGAAGCGAGGGGCAAGGGGATGGGACCGTCCCCAAAACGTGGTGGCACTCATGAAGCGAGGGGCAAGGGGATGGGACCGTCCCCAAAACGTGGTGGCACTCATGAAGCGAGGGGCAAGGGGATGGGACCGTCCCCAAAACGTGGTGGCACTCATGAAGCGAGGGGCAAGGGGATGGGACCGTCCCCAAAACGTGGTGGCACTCATGAAGCGAGGGGCAAGGGGATGGGACCGTCCCCAAAACGTGGTGGCACTCATGAAGCGAGGGGCAAGGGGATGGGACCGTCCCCAAAACGTGGTGGCACTCATGAAGCGAGGGGCAAGGGGATGGGACCGTCCCCAAAACGTGGTGGCACTCATGAAGCGAGGGGCAAGGGGATGGGACCGTCCCCAAAACGTGGTGGCACTCATGAAGCGAGGGGCAAGGGGATGGGACCGTCCCCAAAACGTGGTGGCACTCATGAAGCGAGGGGCAAGGGGATGGGACCGTCCCCAAAACGTGGTGGCACTCATGAAGCGAGGGGCAAGGGGATGGGACCGTCCCCAAAACGTGGTGGCACTCATGAAGCGAGGGGCAAGGGGATGGGACCGTCCCCAAAACGTGGTGGCACTCATGAAGCGAGGGGCAAGGGGATGGGACCGTCCCCAAAACGTGGTGGCACTCATGAAGCGAGGGGCAAGGGGATGGGACCGTCCCCAAAACGTGGTGGCACTCATGAAGCGAGGGGCAAGGGGATGGGACCGTCCCCAAAACGTGGTGGCACTCATGAAGCGAGGGGCAAGGGGATGGGACCGTCCCCAAAACGTGGTGGCACTCATGAAGCGAGGGGCAAGGGGATGGGACCGTCCCCAAAACGTGGTGGCACTCATGAAGCGAGGGGCAAGGGGATGGGACCGTCCCCAAAACGTGGTGGCACTCATGAAGCGAGGGGCAAGGGGATGGGACCGTCCCCAAAACGTGGTGGCAATCATGAAGCGAGGGTCAAGGGGATGGGACCGTCCCCAAAACGTGGTGGCACTCATGAAGCGAGGGGCAGGGGGATGGGACTGTTCCCTCGCTGGGGTGGCACTTGCAGGGTGAGGGGCAGGGGGACGGGGCTGTCCCCACACAGTGGTGACGCTCACAGGGTGATGGGAAAAGAGGATGGGACCGTCCCCACAACACAGTGGCACTCGCGAGGTGAGGACAAGGAACCTGTCCCCACGCCATGGTGGCACTCCCGGGGCAAGGACCAGGAGCTCAGGTCTGTCCCCGTGCCACAGTGGCACCCGCAGGACAAGGACCGACCGGGAGCCGGAACCGTCCCCGCACCGTGGTGGCACTCACAGGGCAAGGAC
>NW_008825196.1:0-1097 GCF_000699105.1 Pygoscelis adeliae
GGGCTTGGCCGCAGGTTTTCAGCTGGAGATACCAAATGGCCTGTTGGCACTTGGCGATACCACGAAGCCACAGGAAATCCATAGAGAAGGAGGGGTGGATTTTCCGGGAAATCTGTGTTTCGCCCCCACCCATGACCCCCTTGCAGAGCTGCACCCCCAGCAGAGGAGCTGCACGGTCCCTGGGTGCTCCAGGCTTTGCTTTTAGACAAAAACATGCTTGGATTTATGTACGGGTGCAACGTAAGCCCGTCCAAAGAGCCGGGAGGGGACAAGACAAGTCTCGGGGCACATGCGTGGCTGCAGCGTGGGGTGGAGGGTGCCAGAGCCCTGCAGGGAGACCGGACCCGACCTGCGCAGGCAGAGCTGGGCGCAGCCACCCCAGCTGCTGGGGCGCGAGGACCCAAAATCCTGACCTGCCGCCCACAAGGGCTTGGGGGCTTTGCGGGGTGCTGCCGGCGCTCCCTCAGAGGGAAGGGGGCTTGGGTTTTTTTTTCAGGCATAACCGTGGATTTTTTGGAAGGGAGCCTCTCGACCTCTGGGGAGTTGGAGGATGGGAAAGGTGCAGCCTCCTGTCTGCTCCTGGTGCTGGGCAGGGCTGGCAGCTGCCTGCGGGCCTTGCCAGCTCCCAGCTGTAGAAAGGCAGCGAGCAGAGCCCGTGCGCAGGCAACTCCTGATGTATGGGTCCCCCCCGCCCCAGGTTCGGGCATGGGGGCTGCTCCAGCTGGCTTGTCCCACCGGTTGGCCGAGGTCCTCCAGGCTCTTGGCCTCCTCTCCATGGAGCGTGTCCCACTGGGTCTCACCAGCATCCCAGGACAGCTCGTAGGACACCCTCTGCATGAACGAACTTAATACAGAGGGAAAGTCTTTTGCATGCTGTCAATGCCCCCCCGTGCTGGGTCTGCAACCCCTCACAGCATGGAGATTGGCACGGCCACAGCAAACTGCTGCTCCTTTAGATGGAGAAGCTTGTCTCTTTGGGAGGTGTGGGAAGGCACGTGCATGCTCTGCGATGGCCACGGGCCTCCGTGTGCATCCGCCGTCCTGGACTGGAGAGCAGCGAGGGCTGGGGCATCCGATCCTGCAGACCCGCGGGGTTG
>NW_008825197.1:0-670 GCF_000699105.1 Pygoscelis adeliae
CAGGCAGGCGCTCTTCCCTGCGGGGTCTGCCAGTGCAAGGCACACGCCAGCATTTAGCAAGAGCTGCAGGGAGCCTTCCCCTGTGCCCCAGCTTAGCCGGGCTCTGGGAGCATCCCCAACACGTGCTCAGACCCCAAAGGAGGCCAAGAAAGAGACGTTGGAGGGACTCCTGCAAGACTTGGGCACAAGCTTGACAGGAGCTCCTGGGGCACAGGGCGTACTGCTGCAACCAGCAGACCCCTGGCCTAGAGCTTGAGCACCATGACATGGGAGATGTGGAAAGGACAGGTCTCCTCTGACCCCACAGAGCAGCAGAGGGAGAAGGAGAAAACATCGGGGGGTCGAGGAGGAGCCCATATCTCCCCTGCTGTGGGCAGCTGGCCCAGCTCACGCCCACCACTGACATGAGCTGGTTGTGGATAGAGTGGAAGTGCTTGGTGAGCCTGATGGCGAAGGTGATGTTGGGATGAGGAAGAAGGAGCAGCATCCCAGGCTGAAGCAGGTGGCATTCTGCAAGGAGCGAACATGAGGGGCTGTGCGAGGAGAGGCAGCCCCCAGGGTCTGGAGGGGCTTGGGGAGCCTTGTGGTGGCTGTTCCCAGTGGTGTGGGGGAGTCAGGGCTGCCACTGGCCCCGGCTGCCCCCCGTTCCTGCCCGTGTGCCCAAGCCAAT
>NW_008825197.1:1357-2072 GCF_000699105.1 Pygoscelis adeliae
GAGTGCCCAAGGCGGCAGGAGCAGCCCATGGAGACTGGGATCCCAGCAGAGCCCAAGGAGGGAATCCCAGCCCTGTGTGTCCCAGCGAGTGGCTCTGTGCCCTGCGAAGACCCCCACAGACCATGCAGTCTCACTGCCTCACAGCCTGACCCCGAGCCCACTGTCCCCGAGATGTACCCCTTCCCCACCATGGTGTCTTTGTGCTCTGCTCCCCCCAATCAGCCTCAGGGAGATTCCCCAGCACTTGGGCAGGCAAGCACCACCTCTGGGTCAAACCCCCAAAGGCTTTTAAGAAGAACAAATACTGATGCATGGCATAAAAACAGAGGAATAAAATCAGAGGAAACTCCTGGCTGTTTCTGCTGCCCGTGGGAAAAGGGAGAGTTCCCTGATGCTCACATCTCTCCCAGCTGCACAAATGTCTCCTCCCTCCCAGCTGCACTCAGCTGCACAGCAGATACAGACTCTTCTGGCCTGGGGCTCAGGGACCGCTGTGCAGTGTGGTCCAGTGTCACAGCCTTTGTGTCCTCATGGAGCTGTGCCAGAGATACCTCTTCAGAATACTTATAACCTGTGCTCCCCAGGGATGTGGACGAGGCACCTCTCTCGGTTCCCGGGACCCCAGCACTTTTCTGGGAGCACAGGGTGCCCTCTTCAAGCAGCAAGGCAGGCTGTTGCAGTTTGCACCATGGGGTGCCCCTCCTGGTCTGTACAT
>NW_008825198.1:0-615 GCF_000699105.1 Pygoscelis adeliae
GGCTGGATGTGGCCGCAGAGGTGTGTCCCCCACCTCAAGCCCTGGCCCACGCTTGTCCGGAGCCGGGGAGCCCAAGCCCAACAATTCCCCCAATTCCTCCAACCTTGGCCCGCGGTCACCCCTGCTGCCCTCCGGGGCCAGGCAAGGGGACGTGCCCCACGGAGGGGGACACCACGGGGTGAGATCCCCGGGACAGGAAGGGATGATGTCCTGTTGCTCCATCCTCCAGCATGGCATCACCCCTTTCCATACCGGTTCCCCTCCCCTGGTCACTGGGAGGACTGGAGTCACTCGGGACCACCCACCAACACCAACCTGCGGGCAGGACGCAGTCCCGTCCCCAACTGCAGGTACGGGGTTTGCAACCAAAATCTCCTGGGGCAGCACCCAACGCTCAGGCTCTGGGGGTGACGGGTGACCATGACACGGACACCAGAAATAGGAGGAAAATACTTTATTGGGTCTCTGTCCCCCCTGCGCCGGCTCAGGCTCTGCCTGGCGTGGGGCTGGGGGCTTGGCCGGCAAAGGGCCACCTCTGATCCCCTGGGGTGCCCTGGGTCCCCCGGCTTCCTGGCAAGCACAGGGTCGGGGTGGGGGGAGCCCAAGGCTGGGATT
>NW_008825199.1:0-385 GCF_000699105.1 Pygoscelis adeliae
ATTACCGGCGTCAGAAAGCCCCCAGGCTAAGCACAGCCCGGGCAGCCCCTGCCGATGGCCCGTGCCCAGCCCTCTGCGGAGGCGACAGGGTTTGGAGAGGGCAGTGGGATGCCCAGACCCACTGCAGCTCTCACCTTACTGAACCTCTGCTCCAGCACCTCGTGTTCCCACTGAAGATCCTTCAGCTCCTTCTGGGTGACTTTCAAACGGGCTTTCGCGTTCTGCGAGCAGGAAGGGAGAGTTGAAGAGCGCGGGTTTCTCTGGGAGGTGTGGGGGATGCCTTCCGGCAAGGGAGGAGAGCGACCCAGCAGAGACGCGGGCGAGAAAAAACAGGCAGCACCCACACCAGCCCCCTCCCCTCTCTGCGGCGGGGGCTACTCCGGTT
>NW_008825199.1:517-1986 GCF_000699105.1 Pygoscelis adeliae
TCCAGAAAGAGCCCACGGCGACTCGGGAAAGGACAGGGCTGGCCGCTCACCGTCAGGGCCTCCTTGTCCTTGTCGTAGTGGGCCAACTTCTTCTGCAGCTCGGACACCTGCTCCTGGGCCTGCTGCAGGGGCTCCTTCAGCTGCTTGTTCTGGAGCAGCACATCCGCCTTCTCCTTTTCCAAGTGATTCTCCCTCTTCTTCATCTCCTCCGCCTGCTCCTGTTCTTGGGAACACGAGTGCCGACTCCTGGGGGCTGCCCGGCTCCTCAGAGCTTCCCACACCGTCAGGACACCCTCCCGCTGCTGGCCCAGCAAGAGGCATCTCCCTGTGCCCAAGAGCTTCGCTCCTGTGACGGTGTACAACCCTCAGGAGACCAGCAGCGCGCGCACCCACACCGGCCAGATCCGGGTGAAATCCTCAGAGGACCGGTCCCTCGGTGGAAGGGTGACGCTCTGCCGGCAGCGGGGCGGGCAGTACCTTCAGCAGGCTGATGAGCGCCAGGTTTTTGAGGGTGATATCATTGTAGTAGTTCTTGATGTCACTGAAGGCCTTCTCGTGGTTCCTCATCAGCTCGCTGATCTGGCTGTTCTTCCTCTCCTCCACCTCGTGGATCTCCGTCTTCCTCCGCAAGTCAAGCTCGTCCCGCAGCACTTGCATCTTCTTGGTGTACTTGGCCTCGATCTCTGGGGGAGCGCACAGGGGGCTGAGTCAGGACCTCCCGGAGACCCTGCGTAATGCACCCCAGCTCCGTTGGCCAGCGCCAGCCCGGCGCGTGCCGCCGCGGCGTCACTCGAGGACAGGACGCCCGTTAGCAGCGTCACCGCAGCTGCCACCAGCGTGCAGAGCAGTTACGCTGGGACCACGGAGAGCAGAGCCCAGAAATAGCGTCCTCGGAAAGAGGGCATGGACACGCTCCAAGTCAGCCCGTGAGAACCTGAAGCGTCCCCTGAGGAAGGACGCTGGAGCGAGGACTCTGCAAGGGCTCCTCCAGCCACCCCACCCCGCGGCCTGGAGAAGCGCGGCCAGGCAGCTGCACCCCTCAGCCCACGCTACGGGCGCCCGGCCTTGTTCCGTTCGCGCGACGCTGGGAAGGGTCTGGCAGCCCCAGAGCACGGGGGGGGCAAGAATTGGGGGAAAACCGGCCCCCTGTCTGCTCGAGGCTCTGCCAGGGGGTCCAGCAGAGCTCGGAGGAGCCTTCCCCGGCACGCTGGCAAAGGGAGGCCACGCAGGAGCTACACGCACGTCCCGACCTTTCGCTTGTCTCTCGAAGTCGTTGCACAGCTGGGTGATCTCCTCCTCTTGTTTCTGTTAGGGAGAAGCTACGCGTTAGAGGCAGACAACCAAATCCCGAGTCAGCCGCATCCCGAGGGATTCCCTCCCGCTCCCTGGGAAAGGCTCCCGCCCGTGGCACCAATCCCACGTTATCCGTGCAAACGGCGGGGCGGGGGGGGCGCTCTCCCCCCCCCCCC
>NW_008825199.1:2505-2959 GCF_000699105.1 Pygoscelis adeliae
ACCCGCAGCTGGGATATTGGCCGAGACTCGCATCCCGCCCAGCTCCTCCTCGTCTTCCCTCTCCCCCTCAGAGCTGCCCGAGGCTCACCCGGAGCTTGGGGCACTCGTAACACCTCCCAGCCTTCTCCCCTCCCACCTTGATCTCCACTTGATGCCGCTCCTCCGCCTCCTCCATCTCCCGGTCCTTGTTCCGCAGCTCTGCTCTCCTCTCCTCCAGCTGCCGGCGGGTGATCTCCCAGAAGGTGTGAATCTTGTCGCGCTCCAGCTGGAAATAGTTGCGCTCTTCCCGTTCCCGGTCCAGCTCCTCCCGGAGACGCACGACGTGCTTTTCCAGCTGCGAAGCCAAGGGGAAGAGCCAGGTAGGGGGAAAAGGGGGCCTCGGACAGACGCCTCTGCAAGACACCCATGGCAAGCTGTGTCGCAAACCTGGCAGGACACAGTGGCTGGTGCTGGG
>NW_008825200.1:0-359 GCF_000699105.1 Pygoscelis adeliae
AAAAAAAAAAAAAGGGAAGACACCGCATGAAAAGCCAGAGCAATTCTGGATGGATTTTAAATTTTTTTATTTTTTTTAATGATGAAACCCGGTTACAAATCTAGAATATACAGAAGTTTGCTGGGGCTGTGGGCACGCAGGGAGTGAGGCAGCCCGAAATCCTTAATTCCCCAACACCTTCAGCCCTCCAAGTCCCCCCCTTCCTTTTTAAAACCCAGATCAAACGCATGTAGATGAGCCAGAAGTGAACCTGTTTCCTCTCGGACAATAAGGAAGTGTACAAAGGAGGGAAATATCTGTTCTTGGGGATCTTGTCTCTTCCCCCCCCCCCCCGCCTTGACCCCGCGGGAGGGTGGGGT
>NW_008825200.1:399-1158 GCF_000699105.1 Pygoscelis adeliae
TGGTGTCTTTTTTTTTTTTTTTTTTAAAGCTCACCCACAAAGAACATGTGTATTTCAAGTTATTTTTAACCCCCCCTTCCCAAAAAAATGGAATATTGCCTTTTATACACGTTTTGTTTCTATGATCCAATTATGCTGTCATAAATTTGGGCGTATATAGCCTCTAAGCCTTTTAGTGGACAGTTTTACGAGCAATTGATGCCTTAGTCGTAAAATTTACGACCTCAGGTTTTTTATTATTTGCCCCGTATGGCCTATAAAAACCCAAGGCAAAAATCCTGCGAAACAAAAATCAAGAAGTGAAAGTTTTACCATGGCTCATGTGTAGTTTGGTCATCCAGGGGTAAATTTGTGGAGGTTGTTGCTGCTGCAGTTGTGGTCCTCCTTGTTGTGCTGTTTGCACGGGCTCAGCTTTGATTTCACCCGAGCTCTTAGATCTCTCCTCCAGCGCCGTGTTAGCACTCTTCTGACTGTAAATCCCGGGATTTAGGGATGCTTGATCGTCTCTGGCTAAAGGATGCCCTGAAGAACCCATGACCGTGCAGGAAGGTCGCTCGGGGTTAGCTCGGGGGGTTGCAGACATGTCCAAGCCGCTCAGGGAGTTGGCAGCCCCGGAGGAGGGGAGTGTGATGCTTAGATCCAAGCCACTGTAGCGGTACCTGGGTGACTGAACCTCAGGCACACTTCCATAATTTCCATAACTTTGCATGGCATAGGCAGGAACAGGGGGACTTTGCTTATAAAACGAATTGGCGACGT
>NW_008825201.1:0-855 GCF_000699105.1 Pygoscelis adeliae
CTCCTCCTCCTCCTCCTCCTCCTCCCAGCAGGCACAGGAACAGGAGACAGCAGGCCGAGACAACGGAATTAACTTTATTGGTTGTTTTTTTGTTTTCTAACTGCAGATTCAAGGTATACAACTGAACATTGCTATTTTCCTTATGAGACTTATAAATAAAAATACAAAAAATGTTCACTACAAAAAAATCTACCGTTAGTAGGATGTAAAAAATATTCTCTTTGCTATAGAAGGCACGAACTTCACTTAGTGACACATGGAGAGAAAAAAACCTGCAGCAGTATATTCTTCTTGTTTTTTTTTTTTTCTTTTTTTTTTTTATTAAACAAAAGCAAAACAAACCCACAAACTAACCTTAAGAAGTGAGAAAACAAAAGAATTTTGTCTGGGAGCTGCAACTGGAGACACCACAACTGGTTTTTTTTTTTCTTTTTTTTTTCTTTTTCTTTATTTTTCAGGAAACTTTTAGCTAACGGCATCTGTGGCTAGAGGACAGAGAGGACTCGCAAGCAGAACCGCAAGGGAGCGAACGGCGAGGGGAAGGGGAGAAAGTCGTACAAAAAATAGGAGCCGATAGATACTCTGAGAAAAACCAAAGGGGAACTTGGGCACCTTCTGCGCCCGGGCTCAGAGAGGTGCTGAGGTAGACGGAACGAGGACAGCGACGGACCCGAACCACGAGCGGCAACACAGAGCAATGGGACGGGCAGGCGGGCGCTCACGACACCGACGACAAGCCAGGGGAGAGGGAGCCCGGGGCCGCGGGGCCCCGCGGGGCGCTTGGTCCTCACTGCTATGATACACATATATATACTTATATATATATGGAGGGGCGGCGGGGGCTGCGCCACGGCT
>NW_008825202.1:0-1416 GCF_000699105.1 Pygoscelis adeliae
TTACTCCGAGGTTACTCACACGTTACTCCAGGGTTACTCCTGGGTTTCCTCAGCCCTCGGGGGGCATCCCCGGGGTTGGGGGGAGCTGACTCCAGGGTTACTCCCGCTTTACTCCAGGGTTACCACAGGGTTACTCCAGGGTTACTCAGGCCCAACTCCCCCTTTACTCCGAGGCAGCTCAGGCCCAGCTTTGCGGCCGCTCCTGCCCTACTCCAGCCTTACTTCACAGCTACTTGGCCCCTACTCACTCGCTACTCCAGTGTTACTCAGCTCTTACTCCTCGGTTACTTGGACACTACTGAGCTGGGGGGGCTGCCTCCCCCCCAGTCCTGGGTCGCTCGTGGGGGTCCTTACTCTGAGCTTACTCAGCTCTTACTCTGAGGTAATTTGGTGATTTACTCCTACTCACACCTTACTCCAGGGTTACTCATGGGGCTCCTTACTCTGAGCTTACTCAGCCCTTATGTTGAGGTTACTCGGTACTTTACTCCTACCCAGAACTTACTCCAGGGTTACTCATAGGGGTCCTTGATGTGGGCTTACTCAGCTCTTACTTTGGGGTTCTTTGGTACTTTATTGCTACTCACACCTTACTCCAGGGTTACTCCATGCAGTTCCTTCCCTGCCCCTTTCCTCTGCTCTTTACGGCGGCGCTTCTCAGCCCTTCCTCAGAAGTTCCGCGCTTGCTCCTCCATCGCTGCCCGGCTCCTCGGCGCAGCTACTCAGCCCTTACTCAGAGCTTACTTAGCGCTTACCGTCTTTTGCTACTCCATCTTTGCCATTCGTCGCTTTAATCCCAGGTTATCCCTTCCTCGGAGCCCTCCTCCAGCCTTACACAAGCCTTGGTCCGCTCCCCCCTTACTCAGAGGTTGCTCAGCCCTTACTAACAGATTACTCGCATCTTGATGCTGACTTGCTCCACACGCACAAGAGGGCGTGTGGGGGGTCCTCAGTGGGGACTCGGAAGGGACTTAGGCCTTACTCAACACTTACTCAGACTGGGGGCTGTACTCCTTACTCCAGAGTTGCTCAGCCCTTGCTCCAGGGTTACTACGTACCCCGCGGCCACACGATCGTTGCTCCGAGGTCAACCCTGGCTCGGGAGTTACCCCTTACTCCAAGCCTGCCCAGCCACCGCTTTACTCCAGGGTTACCCAATCCCGCCCCCGGGGCGACTCACGCGTTACTCCGGGGTTACTCATGCTTTATGCCGAGGTGGCGGTTTACTCCGGGGTTACTCACGCTGCACCCCGAGACTACGCGCTGCTCCGGGGTTACAGGCGCCTCACACCGAGGCCGCACTTCGCTCCGGGGTTACTCGCGGGTTACTCCGAGGTTACTCGCACCTCGCCCCACCCATCCCCACCCTCCCGGCGCGTCCAGCATCGCTCAGGATTGCCCCCCCCCCCCCCGCGG
>NW_008825202.1:9875-10900 GCF_000699105.1 Pygoscelis adeliae
TGGTGGTGTTGGGTCGACGGTTGGACTCGATGATCTTAGAGGTCTTTTCCAACCTTAACGATTCTGTGATTCTGTGATTCTAGTCCAACCCCCCTGCCGTGGGCAGGGACATCTTCAACTAGACCAGGTTGCTCACAGCCCCGTCCAACCTGGCCTTGAACACTTCCAGGGATGGGGCATCCACAACTTCTCTGGGCAACCTCTTCCAGTGCCTCATCGCCCTCAGCGTGAAGAATTTCTTCCATATATCTGATCTAAATCTTTCCTCTTCCAGTTTTAAACCGTTACCCCTCGTCCCATCACAGCGCTCCCTGACAAGAGTCCCTCCCCACCTCTCCTGTAGGCCCCCTTCAAGTGCTGGAAGGCCGCTGTAAGGTCTCCCCGGAGCCCTCTCGTTCTTCTCCAGGCCGAACAACCCCAACTCAGTCCATGCCAAGGATGCGCGGAGCCTCCTTCGCAGTTTTCTTTGCAGTTCCTGTGCCCGAGCTGCTGGTCTCCAGGTAGGTTCACCATCCCACCTCCTCGCGTCCTCCCCCTGGCCGCATGGATTTCATCCGGGCCTGTGGATACCTGGTCGTCACCCAGGTTGTTGCAGATCACCTCCACCACGGCTGATTCCCCCCCCCGGATGACGGATGTCTCCCTCAACGGTGCTCCGTTTGCTTTGGGAATTTGCAAGATCTTCCCTGACCTGTCCTTCACACTCAACAGGAGTCGCCTCCGGAGGCTGAGGACTCCTGCCCCTTTCCCGATCCCTTTGTCAACGGGATCCCTCTCTTCTCCCTGCGGGGGGCTGCATAATACCGAGCTGTGTTCGGTGGGTGCTGGCCGGGCCCCGGCACACTCTGGTAAGTTGTGCCTCTCTGGAGGAGTCTGGTCATCTTTCTTCCGACCATTCGATCGCTTCATCGGGATCCCGCACTTGCTCGGGAGTGAAGTTCTCTAGAGACCTGCCCATATTCTCCCACACGCCGTGCCGCCCGTGACCATGCTCTGGCGGAGCCTGGGTCGTATTCCTAAATTGC
>NW_008825203.1:0-3368 GCF_000699105.1 Pygoscelis adeliae
TGCTTAGTTGCTGGCTGGGTTTAAATCATGACAGCCAGTCTGTTTACCTTTTCAGATATTGAAACAACACTAGCTTTAGTCGTTATTTGAGCATATAATTTTAAAGAGATTTTTGGTATGTTTCTTTACCTGGTATCAGTGGAAACTGTCACTTAACACTATTACTTCCTCTGCAACTAAGTTCCATTTACAGAGACTTCCTGACAGAAGGAGAAAAAAGACTTTCATTTTTATCAAATAACAGATGATTGTATTTTGCTTAAAAAATAAAGACAATTTGTGTGCCATGTTCATTCAAAATATTTTATATGGATTAGGAGGCATCCAACCAAGCATTATTACGTAAATTAATAAGATAACAGAAAGAAACCAAGCCAAAATTTTTAGGGGGCACTAGCCCTTTACAAAAGATGGATGTTAGAAATATACTTACTATCTAGGGAAAGTCAGTGACAATTTGGAATAATACATCAAATGTTCCTGCTTTTGCTTTGGTAGAAGACATGGAGTATTCTCCTCATTTCAACCATAATGTGGAATTTATTACGTGTGGAAAGAACAGACTGAGATACTCTGCTGATGTTTTTTCTCTAGTGTAGTCTGCTCATATAATGTCACATGTTTTCCTCCCAATTTGCCCCAGGTGAACCTGTTTTCTGGCTATGTTGTTAAACTGTTAAGGCTCAAACTATTATTCATTGTTTGATTCTGATCATGAAGAAGCATCCACTGGATATTTGCAACCATTATGTGAGTAAGCTCAAACGTCCATTAGATATTTGCAGCCATTATGTGAGTAAGCTCTGTATGTATTACTATTATTATAGCAATTTATTGTTCTCTCATTTCACTTTTTCAGAAATTTTGTTATTAAAAGATAGCATCCCTGGATAGAATTCATGCTCCAATGTGGTAGGCCACAAGCAGGTACACAGGAAGTGTTGTGCCTTCATTCAAGAGGTCACAGTTTAATATGCACATGCTTTTTGCATCTCACAAAAAGATAGAAAGACAGTGTAGTTAACAATAGCAGTTATACAACTTTTTTATTCTTACTACCTTTTATTTACAGACACTTCAATCCACAGATGAAAACAGTCTCTGTTCTGAGCTGGTGAAAAATAAGTTAATGAAGTTATAGTCTCCCTGGTTTCATTATAGTGACCATAATCTGGTTTTAAAATTGTACTGCAGGGGAACATTTTACACGGTAGAGACAGTCAGACACTCATAAAACAGTGCCAGTTACCTATTTAAAGAATGACACCTTAACACTGCACTTGCAAAAGCAGACTTTGGAGTTAAAAAAATAACCAACACAGCAGGTATCCTTTACCATAAATGTGCATCTAACAGCAAATGCCAAAAAAAAAGAGAGAACAGGACCAAAATAAATATGTGAAAAGTTTAACCATATGAGTCCTCTCTTTTCCTCTTTCATTCCTTCTCTTCATGGCAGCTGTTTGCAGATTTCTCAGTGAAACTTGAAGTAAGATTTTTAAAAGATAGTTATACCATTAAACATTCAGTCTTGTGTTTAATGAAATTTATTTTTTTAAAAGTCTATCCATAAAGCATCCTGATTTCCAATACCTCGACTTCCATTTGCCACTGTGTGTTCCTAAATGCACACCAAATGTGGATGTCACCTTTCTAAAATCTATGGGATTTTCAAAGATGTACATTTAGCTCCTAAAATACAGGGACACATTTGAAAAATGTATCTTAAAAAAAACCTCTTTAAAAAGTGCAATGAGAGAGAGTAGATACAGTAGGATGCAAAAAATTTTAACGGTTCAAATTTTTACAGAAAGAAAAATTACACCATATCATTTAGGCTCCTGCTTATTAGATTTCAAAATAACTATTTTAGGAGTAACTAAAAGAGCTCTCCTATAAAGTACAGACATTTTGACAACACAATCACAAGTGAAATACAATGTATTCTTATTCTTTTACTATTTCTTTCTATAGTAAACAATGGTATAAACTAAATAAAGCAAAAGGCAAGTAGTGCTTTTATATTCATATTTTCTGCGCCAAATTTTTCAAAGGAGATTCCGATTTACCCAGATTACAGATTCCCACTCGACATTTGAATATCTGTAATAAGGACAGAAGTAAACTCCAAAGGAAGAGAAAAGAAATTCAAATCAAACTATATTTCTCACAAAATACTTTCTAGCTTGTTTATATAGTCTGTGAATTAACTAATTCAGGGTTACTCCTTAATATATTCCTTTAATGCATTTATTCTTGGCCCTTTCTGTCCAAATTCCTTTAAAAACTACAAGTCAGAATTGTCCTCAGAAGGTCATTCTGTGTCTAATCTAGACACAGACTCAACCCCTGAGTTGCTTGACTTCAACAGATTTACATGTGAAATGAGTCTAAGTGATCAAGCCCTTTGAGAGTCCACTGAGAATATTTTGGTGGACAAGGAATAAGTCCACAGTCTGTAAAATAGTTCTGGGAATGAAAGGAGAGGTCATGCTGAGATAAAAGATACTGATAGCTTTCCCCTGAATTATTCATTTTAGATTTTTGCGTAGTGCTTCTTCCTATGCCACATAATATTTGGCTGTATAATCTATGTGGGGTCCTCACTGAAGCTTGTGGTGCTATGATGCAAACAAACATGTCCCGTTTCACTTCTCAAAGCTTTGATTCAGCAAAATCCCTAAAATATATATGGCTTTGATGGTTCAAATCACTCCATCCAAATCATGTGCTCAAGTTCAAGACTGAAAGTGACATAAATTAATTTTAAGTATTCAAAACTTATGTGCTGTCTAAACCAGACATCTAGGCTGTCTTTATAGTAGTTAGACTACAATATGCCTCCACAGACTGATTAATTCCCTCCAAAGATGGAGCCTAATACAGGTGGTGTTAATTGTCCTCCAGAGATGCTTACTTTTGTCCATTAATTATTGAGGGAGCCTAGACAACAAGCTAGGGCAAGGCAATTAAAATGTCTTTCAAGAAGAAAATAGGCCTAAATGTCTTCAGTGGGATTTAAATAATAATTCTAGCCTGCTCTCCTTAACAGTAATGGCAATATTTCTACAGGTTTACACAGAAGACGACGCAGGTTAATCGCAACTTTCTGACTCAGGAGTATTGCTGTATTGCTGGTTTTAACATAAATTAATTTTATTTAATGAGTTTTCGTATAATATCAGTACAATGTCCCAACCCAAAGTATCATTACCTAAATTTTTTTCTGTACTCTTGTTCCTGGGACTGAAATCAGTATCGTTTTCAGGGATCAGAAAGTACTCTGAGCTCATTGCAGCTAATCTCATTTTTAGCTTTTACCATTTGTTTTAATGGATATCTTGTTGTCCTGGTTTCAGCAGGGATAG
>NW_008825204.1:0-2055 GCF_000699105.1 Pygoscelis adeliae
AATATCTTCATCAATGACATAGTGGGATGCTCCTATGTTAAAGATTGAACATAGGAGGAAAATATCAGCTATAACTTCCTGCCAGACTTCGCAGAAAGGTGTTTTGCAGCCTCCAAAAAGACAGCACCAACATAGATTTTGTATTTGAACTAAGGGAAGCACTGAAAGATGCCAACAAAATAGTTCACATAGAACAACAGGAGACTTCGTGAAGGATTAAGAATCACCTGGAAACTTGTAAGCCATCAGAGTATCATAAAATTATCATGATGTACTTTGATAATGTATTTCTTGACTTATGTAGTGTACTTCATACAAGCTGTATCCTGAATAAAGAAGCTGTTCTTTTACGTATTGTGCTGCATAGTTGCAGAAAATTAAATAGCAAAGCAAAATAAAGCAGGAAAACAAGGCTAGCAAAAAGACTCCAAGTCTTAAGTTAGGATAATAGATTCAAGACATTTGGAATTAGGAAAGAGGTTTCCAAAAAACTACAGTAATTTTGAGAAAAGGACCAGGTACTCAATGAGAAAATAAACAGAGGACAGAGGGAAAACTTGGGAGATTGTAGCATGTCCTTGCTGATTCAGAATGTAAGGAGGGGGCTGTTAAGTCTTTTTAATACATTTTAAATGAAAAGGTCAGTAAAATATTTATAGAGTATGTGATTATAGCTCAAAAGATACACCATAATTATAGAATCTGGGCCATGTTTTTAAAACTGCTTTGCATAGAAACATACATTTTAAAAACTGAAAATTTCCCTAATCTGTTCTGAAAGAACAACAGAATTGCTAAAATACTAAGTTTGTGAAGAATCTTCATGAAAAGTTGAAGAACTTCCTCTGACTTGGAGGACCACAACTGCGGGAGCAGTGACTTTCCATTTGTGGACACTGAAATTGTCAGGGACCAGTTGTATCAGCTGAATTTTCATTGGTCCATGGGGCTGGGCGGGATTCATCCCAGGGTACTGAAGGAGCTAGTGGATATTACAGCAGGACCCCTCTCAATCATCTACCAAAGGTCTTGGGAGTCTGGGGAGGTCCCCACTGACTGGAAGCTAGGCAACATTATTCCAATTTACAAGAAAGGGAACACTCTGAAACGGTGTGCAGACTGTTACTTTGTAGCTTTCCTCCTTATTTCTTCCAATAAACTTCTTTAGGAAGCTTTGCGCTCAAAATCACATCAGGAATCTTTCATTCTTGGCCCTCAGGGAAGTTTATATGGAAAAATGTTCTTTGTTTCAACAAGATATAACTCTCAATTTTGCTGCACTCTCTTTCAAGCTCTTGTTATATTGTGTATGTAATATGCTGCACACTGCAAATAGAGACTGCTGAGATGGGAAAGTATGGAAGCTTGTCACTTCTAGCAGCAGGAGGACGGTTCATTCTCCACTCACAGCTTGCTTCATTGTAGGCTGTAGCATATAAACTGCTGAGGCTTGTCCAGCCTTTGGTGTGTTAGCCTCCCAACTGCTCAGTGACACTCATACTGGTGACACTGCTGGGGGAGAACCTGAATGTATTAAAAATGACCGCAAGGTTCTGGAGCAAAGGATAGGTGAATGAGGGGCGGGGCAAATCATGTTTCCTTGGTCTGGCAGCTGAAAAGGAAAGATGGTAAGAGCAAATACATAACTGAAACATGGTGCACCGGCTCACGTAACTGGAATGCTGCAATGGACAGACACAAGCTCTTCAGAAGAGAGAGGCAGTAAAGACAGGGGTGGGGTCCTGCCTTCTGCATAAAGGAGCAGCTCAAATGTATGGAGCTCTTCTGACATGGATTACAGCCTAGGTGAGAGCATGAGGGTCAGCATCAAATGTGAGAGGCCAGTAAGGGATATGTTCATGATCAGCCTCATGGGGGAACTTTAATCTTCCTGACGTCCTCTACAAAGTCAACATGGCAGGATGCAAGCAGTCAGGATTTCTTAAATTCTTTATAAAGATACTGGAGGACCAAGCAGAGGTGATGCACAACTGAATCTGCTATTGACCAACAAGGAAGAACTCGCTGGTAATCATAGAATCGTTAAGGTTGGAA
>NW_008825205.1:0-901 GCF_000699105.1 Pygoscelis adeliae
TCCTTCCCCCGCCTGCCCCGCTGCAGCAAATAGTGATAAATGGTTTCCATATGGTCCCCATAAAGGCAGCGAGTGCCACATGCCTCTCCCCTCTGCCCCAGCCATAAGCAAATAAATTAAAGCAATTACTGCTGCAGCTCGTCTGGCTGTTAATGAGCCGCAAGGAGCGGCTGAGAGCTCCTGACGCGTCCTGAAAGCTGGAAATGTCAGCATCGCTCTTCAATACGGCACTGCGAAGGCTGCCAGGTGCTGGAGCCCTCCAGGGCCACCGGCCAGCAGCTGGAAGGGGAGCGGGGTGCTCCCAGGGAGCGGGGTGCTCTGGGGAAGGGGAGCGCAGTGCTTCGGGGTGGGAGAGCCACAGGGAGGTGGCTGTGGGGGGTAGATGCTCCCAGGCCATCCCCTCCGAGCGTTGCCCCCAGCCCGGAGAGCCCCTGGGTCCTTCGGGCCCTTCCGCGGGAGCCAGCTGAACCCCTCGGCTTCAGGGCCCCGAAGCCGTGCATGCTGGGGTGCAGGGCTGAGGCGCAAGGTGGCTGTGCATGGGCTGGGGTGCAGGCTGGGGCACACTGACAGGGTTGCGTGGCCAGGGGTGCATGGTCAAGGGTGCAGGACAAGGGGTGCAGGGCCAGGGGTGCAGGGCAGGGATGCACGTTGGGGTGCAGAGCCAGGGGTGTAAGGGCAGGGGTGCAGGCTGGGGTGAAGGGCAGGGATGCAGGCAGGGGTGCAGGACAGGGATGCATGTGGGGGTGCATGGGCAGGGATGCAGGCGGGGATGCATGTCGGGGTGCAGGGCCAGGGGTGCAGGCACCATCCATGGGCCGCGACAGCCCTCTTGTGGTCCGGTGCAGCCGGGGCCGCTCCCAGGGCCCGGCTGGGGAGGGGTCGGGGGTGGGGAGAGGGACGG
>NW_008825206.1:0-564 GCF_000699105.1 Pygoscelis adeliae
TCTTCCCCCCACGGCCTCTGCTGTCCCAAGGCTTTGGAGAACATGGAGGCCACAGAGGTCCTGGAGACCCTGGAGGCCGTGGAGGTCCCAGAGGACAAAGATGCCACAGAGACCCCAGAGGCCACGGATACCCCAAAGGCCATGGAGACCACAGAGACCCCAAAGGCCACAAAGACCCTGGAGGCCACAGAGGCCATGGAAACCCCAAAGACTACAGAGAAGGTGATGGAGACCTCAAAGGTCATGGAGACCTCAGAGGCCCTGGAGACCCCGGAGACCCCAGAGGCCACAGAGATCCTGAAGGTGATTAGAGACCCCAAAAGCCACAGAGACCTCAGAGGCCCTTGAGGCGCGACCCTCACCTGCTCGCTCAGGTTGTGCTGCTCGGCGCAGGCGTCCATGACGCAGGCGCTGGCCTGCCGGGCCATCTCCTCCAGGAACTTGTTGCATAGCCCCAGCGCTGTGGCCTTCAGGTGGGGATACTGCGGGGGGGGGAAAGCCACGGCCCCGTCACGGCGTGTGGCATGTGGGCCACGGCCACGTCTGCAGCGTGCCCCCCGCCGC
>NW_008825206.1:825-2273 GCF_000699105.1 Pygoscelis adeliae
GGCCCCCCCCATCGTCGCCACAAACATCTTCTCCACGGGGCGAGGGTAGAAACTGCAGGGGTGGGGGCAGAGGGGCAGAAGAAGGGGGCAGGGATGGCAGGAGAGAGGGGCAGGGAGGGCAGGAGAGGGGATTTGTCTTTCTGGAGACACTGCTCCTGTGCCACGTGCGTGTTGTCCCCGTCCCCATGTCCACCTGTACGTCACCTAACCTTGCCCAACCTCTCCCATGGGTGACACATCCCCCACGGCCACCTCCATCCCTTCCCACACCCGTCACCCAGCACACGTGGGCACCTTTCCCTGCGTGCTGGGGTGGAGGACGTGGCTCGAAGACCCCCAGCCAGGGTGACCCCCCGTGACTGTGGGGAAACTGAGGCAGAGCGGGTGCCTGCGCTCACCACAGGTCGGAGAGGTCGGAGGCCTCGTCCAGCAGCTCCTCCAGGGAGTCGAGCAGTTTGGTGTGGAAGACGATGAGGTTCATGACGCGACCCACGTCGGGGTTGGAGCCCAGCGGCAGTGAGGCCTTGGCAACGCTGGTGTAGGCCTGGGGGGACAGCGGGCTCAGGGGCACCACAGGGCAGGAGAAGAGGACGAGGACAAGGACAGGGATGGGGACAGTAATAGGGAAGGGGATGGGGACAGGGATGGGGAGAGAGGAAGGGGACTGGCACAGGGACGGGAACAAGGATGGAGATTGGGATGGGGAGAGGGACAAGGACAGGGACAGGGACAGCACCTGCAGCCGGAACCAGTCCAGGCGGAGCGGTGTGAAATCAAACTGCTCCTTGTCAACTGCGGGGAAATAGAAACGTGGGGAGACATGGCTGTGGGGAGGAGGCTGGGGGGAGTATCAAGCTGGGGGGCTCTAATCTGGAGGTACTGGTCCTGGGGGTGCCAGTCGTCTGGTGGGTGCCAGTCTGGGGCGGCAGTGCCCACCCCACAGGACCCCCGGGAGCTGCCGTCTCCCTGTTTCCCCACAAGCCTGTGCCTGGGTGCCCAGCACGGTCCAGGACTGCTGCAGGGCTCCCGGGGCAGGGGGGACATCGGTCCCCGGGCAGTGCCAGGGACATGGTGGGGGGGACACTGACCATACCTTCCTTGACAGAGAGAGCTGAGAGGGAGCTGACGAAGGACGACAGGATGATAGACTCCTCCTCGGGGCACACGGAGAGGTTCTGCGGGGCCAGGGATGGGGACAGGATGAGGAATAGCCAGGATAGGGCACAGGGGACAGGGACAGCCCCAATGGGGGACACAGATCAGCCCCTGCTAGTGCCCCGCGGTACCTGGATGACTTCGCTGAGCACCAGGGCGTCGAAGCGGGCCAGGTACTGGACGTGGTAGCGCTGCAGCACCCCGACCTGCTGCCGCACCAGGCTCCGCAGCTGCTCCATGAGAAAGAGCAGCTCCGCGATGTGGCTGCTACCGGAGCTGCTGGTCAGAGCCTG
>NW_008825207.1:0-1865 GCF_000699105.1 Pygoscelis adeliae
AATGTCAAAATAATAATCAAGGCATCTCTTCCAAAGGTGTTCTGTCATTTGAAGGTGACTTTGTTAGTTCCTAGAGGTTGCTCCAAAGGTTTCAAAGTTCAGAATAGTTTGGAAGCCTTCTGTATACAAACTGCGTGTTGTAGAGCCTTACTAGAAAAGCATTCCAGCTTTTATTGTTTGGATTTTTCTGACTTCTGGACTGCAAACATGTTTACCCGTGGACTATTGATCTTGTTTCTTCACATCATGTCTCTCCAATATTGCCATCAGCTGTGGACTGACAGGTGCTTGTGGATCCTCTCCTGCTTCAGGCAGCTGAGTATTTCAGCTGGCTCCAATCTTTTCCAAACAACCCTGAAAATAGCCAATGACCATCCTCACAACCTAGAAGTGGCTATTAGACAAGTCACCACCATCTAAAAGAACGTACCTACCAGGTTTCCTTAAGCATTATATGAGTGACGAGTATTGACCCAGAATAAACGCTTCCTCACCCGGTTAAAAGACCCATTGAAGAGATCTTTTATTAATCTAGGTAACAGGCCTTTCTTCTGTTGTAGAATTCATAGCACTTCACAAATCCTTCTCACGTTAAGAAAACTGCTTCAGTTTTCTTTCATTTGCTCTCTCTTACTCAGCGAATAAACCACCTGTTGACGTTAATAGGGATTTGAATTATCAGTGTTTACAGTATGCTTTGGTTTCTCTCAAGACATTTCAAGATCTCTCATCATTTAAGATCTATATATTCTTCTATGAAAAGAAAAATGTATTCTCCTATCAAGCAACAGGCTTATATTCCTTTTCATTTTTTTCTTTATATTTAAATCAAAGGCAATCTAAAATAAATTTGAATCTAACAAAATTAAGAAAAATCAGTCTGCAGTAAAATGATGTGTTGTTAGAAATGGGACGATAATGATGGGCAAAACCAAAAAGTATTAGGGACAAAATTTGTCTTCAGGTCAAACAAAATACTGGGGGGAGAGGGGGAAGAGAAAAGTGAAATGTTTAATTCGGTCAGTTGAAAAATCTTAGGTGATGTATTGTGTGGGCTTTTTTTAGCTCTAGCTTGAATTTTAAAAAGACACTTATGGTGAATTTAGCTTAAAATTGGCAAAAGCAAAACCAATTTCACATTTCCTAAATTAAATGTTTTTCTCCTGTCTTTTGTTTTTTTAAGAAGAAACCAAATTGAACCCACGCTCATGGATTCCTTTAGACACTTGAGATTGTATCTACTTACATTTTATCAAAAAAAGCTTATCCATCTCATGGTGTACTGAACTTTGTTCTTAGAAAATTATTTTTTACTCATTTTATTTATTAAACTGGATAAATATGGAAAGAGTTGAAATATAGAATTCTGCTTTTTATGACAGGAAAGGCTTACCTGCAGCTGAACAAACAATTGACTGCAAAGTTAATAATTAACAAAGGCATGCTTTTATGCTAGATTGTGGATACATCATTTAAATGGCAGAACAACCATAACCTGTCATAACAAATGTTAATATAATCATATTAATTTATATATTTTTATAATAATTTATTATATTAAATGTTGGTAGATACAGCTCTACTCTCATTTGAAATGTCATCAATTAATGTAGCAAAGAACTTTGAAATTTGGTCAACTGATTACATGAGCCAGTGATTGCTGGTTCTGAAATGATGCCCCAAATACATGATTCAAAGTGGGAATTTATGTGGGTTTGGAGAATGAGAAGATAGAGCAATCACATTACTTGAATCTGTGAGCAAGACACATTAAAAATTCAAATTCCAGTGATATATTTCAGAGATCTGGTGATGGAAATGTACTAATATCCCAGGAACACATTTGATGTCTTATTAGAATGTCT
>NW_008825208.1:0-421 GCF_000699105.1 Pygoscelis adeliae
CTGTGCTGTGCTGTGCTGTGCTGTGCTATGCTGTAAAGTGACACCGTGGGTTGATGGCATGGCAGTTTCTACAGCTGTGCAACCTAGGCTTGAAAACCAGCTCAGCCCAACTCAACCCAACCATCGTTGTACTTTCTCTTGGAGCTAGTGCCGATAGTATTCAGCTTGGAAGAGGACACCTCCCTACCAAAGCCCTCCTGGTACCGTAACTGTGGGACTTTAGGAGAACATGAGTGCGCAGGGTGAGTGCACTTTCTCTGTTGGCCAAATGAGAACCAAAATGTCAGCCTGTGTGAGGTGAAAGCTGAAGGACTTGTTTTTCTTGGTAAAGGCTTGGGCTGGTAGAAATCACTCTCTACCTGCCAAATACTGTTACCCCAAGGCTTGCCTCTGGCTCGGATGCCCCTGCCCATTGTCCATG
>NW_008825208.1:983-13932 GCF_000699105.1 Pygoscelis adeliae
GGCAGCGCTGGGCAGAGGGACCTGCCGCCGCCGCCTTCCCCGGCTCCTCCTGGGGCTGCAGGGACGGGCGCAGACGGGGGGCGGCCGGTACCCCCGCGGAGGGTGCCCTGCGACGTGCTGGGTTGTTCCTCCACGTCGGAGCCTGCAGAGCTGCAGGAGGCCGGGTGAGGGGCGGGAGTTCCCCCGCCTCGGGCGGCGGTGGGGCTGGGGCTGGCTGCTGGGCCGTCGTCCTCCCCCCGGCACCGCGGGGGTCCTGCGGGCCTTCCCCTGTGCAATGCCGGGATTTGTAGTTGCTGTCCCTCATGGTCCCTCATCAGGAAACCACACCTGATTAAGGACTATGCTTAGCCTTGTTTGCAAGCAGCAAACATCTGCAGTGTTTTGTTGGGGAATTCTCATGGTACTCCTCGAGGCTAATTAAACTCATGTTTGTGCTTAAATATAAAAGAAAAATTTAATGAACAATGCATTGGGCAGAGTCCTACTGCCATAAGCAACCAGTTCTACATGGAGTCTGCAGAGATGCGTCAGGAGCCAATTGCTTACATACACTTGCACCAGCACCCATCCTGAGAGCGGTTGCATGGGGCACCTCAGCCCGGCCATGGGTCCATCCCCCAGCCCAGCTCTGCTGCCCAAAAGTGGCCCCTGAGTGCTCCCGTTTCAGGATGGCCACAAGGCAATGCTGTGGCTGTTTCTTATCACCAAGGGAAACTTCACTCCCTTGCCGGGAGTCCTTCTGCCTCCAGCATCCCTGCTTCCAGCCAGTTCAACCCCTTCCGCAGCTGGGCCTTCTCGCCCTCCGTGCCAGATAGTACCACTGCTGAGCACTTACAATTTGAATTTCCCCTGCACCGTGAAAGCGGACAGCAACATAAATGACATGCAAGTGCAATTACTGCTGTAGAGCTACCACAGCAGAATGTAGTTTTAATTGTGTGACAACTTTAATTGAGTAACCTGCAGTTTTAATAAGAAAAAAAGGTGATGGCTGGGTGTGTCTTTCACTGTTAATGCACTTGGTGAGATCAGACCTTAAATTTTAAGTAAAAAATGAAAGGTAATCTTAGGGACAAAGTTTTTTTCAGATCTTTTGGTTCTCTTTATAAACAGAACCAGAACAGAATCAACCTGGAGGCTGCTAAAAAAAAAATAAAGAGAGAAAGAAAGAGTTAATGCATATCTTTGGGTAGGAAAAACTATGGCCATAAGGGAAGAGCAACCTCATGAATTTTAGTGATTAATATAATATAAAATGCAAAAGCCTTGCCTGAACAATGCACATACAGAATGATATCTGTGTGTGTGTAATGCTTTATTATGCGACCAGAAAGCTGCAGAGCTCTTTGTATGTGTGCTAGAAGGCCGGACGGTTGAGGTGGCAAGATGAGAGTATAGGAGCCGCAGAATGCACAAAGGAAAAACATTTACGCTTGAACATAATGTAGACCGTCCACGGCAGCCTTCCATGAGTTTTAAGTATTGTTAAAATAATCACCCAAGTGCATGGAGTTTCTGGTACTGGATGGCATGTGTGGGCATGGGCTGATCCAAATGCATGAAAGCAGTAGGAAGGCTGGAAGCGAGTTATGCAAGGAGATGCCGACGAAATCCTGAGCAGTGGGATTTTTCTGAGGGGGCTGGTGGACTTGTCTGTGCTCAAACCGGTCTTTGAAGCAAAGTCAAATATTTCTCTGCATGGAGCTTTTAATTTGTGCCTAATGGGGTATAGGCAACACTGGCTGTTTTATTAGGGCAGGTGCGTGTCAGGATGTGCCAAATGCTGCATACAGCTGAGCTTCGGCTGGGTTCACTTAGGGCTCTAGCAGCTGTGTGGTGGCAGGCAGAAATCAGGCACGGGGTGCTGCTGCCGCCCCCACTGTCTCCCTCCTTGCCCCTCTGGTGGGACTCAACTGTCCTGGAGGAAGGGGGTTCAACTCACAGTCAGATCTTCAGCCACAGTTTCCAGCTTGGTATAGTAACATAGTAAGCTGGAAATGGTTTGATATAATATGCTGGTCCAAGCACAGGAGCTGATCTGCTGGGAGATGGGCTGTCCATGGAGGACAGCATTCCCCAGCAGTGAAAACTATCCGGTTTGTTTCCCACCACACATTGGTGGCCCAAACAGGCATTAGCACCATGCCAAAAGTCTAATGACCCAAACTGTTGAAACATACACAGTAAATATTGGGCACACATGTGCCGTGAAAAAGATGTAATATTGCCTTTTTTGTCCTCTACAGAACAGTTCTCTGTTCAGTATTTCAGAAGATCACGTACAGCCCTGGCCAGTACTGAGGGAATGACATAATGCCAGTTCAACACAATATGCCTATTTAGAAGGTTGTAATATTATAAAATCTGGCATCTGAGAGAAGGGGAAATTACCTTAATTCTTCATGGAAGCACACTGCATTATTGTGCTGTGCCTGCAAAAATACAACTCACAAAGAGTGGATTATAATAATATAGGACTTTGTTTCAGATCTTGGACAAAATCATTGTCTCCCCAAGCGATACAGACATGGATTTACCAACTTTTATTGCTGTTCTTTTAATAGAATCATAGAATCATTAAGGTTGGAAGAGACCTCTAAGATCATCGAGTCCAACCGTCAACCCAACACCACCATGCCCACTAAACCATGTCCCTAAGCGCCTCATCTACACGTCTTTTAAATACCTCCAGGGATGGTGACTCAACCACTTCCCTGGGCAGCCTGTTCCAGTGCTTGACAACCCTTTCGGTGAAGAAATTTTTCCTCACATCCAATCTAAACCTCCCCTGGCGCAACTTGAGGCCATTTCCTCTCGTCCTATCGCCAGTTACTTGGGAGACGAAACCAACACCCAAAACGTATTACTTCTTCCAGCAGCCCACGTACCATCTTTTTCCTTAGACTATCATGTCTTATTTTTATTTTTTTCTTTTGTAACAAGCCTCTGTCCACTCTTCCTATCTATTGCTTGGAGCCTATGCTGGCATCGTTTCTTAAACTTCAAAAATCCTATGGCATTGTCTCATTGATGACACATAGGGGTTGCATTTCTTCTGTATTTCTCCTCAGCCCCAGCAAGGAAGACAGATTAGCCTAAATCCTGATGTATTTTTAACCGTGTTAAGAATTAGTACATCAGCAGGATACCTGTAATGACAGAAGCGGTCCTTCCAAAACATCCAGAATGACCAGATTTGGAGACCAGTTCACCTTCCTGGGCTGGGAATTCGAGAGCTGATTGGTCACTGGATGAACTGTCTGCGTTTCAAGTGTGAGTGCAAATGAAATGGGGTAAAGCTGCAGTAACTGTGAACAGAATGATTTGGGAGCGGGGCGGCGGCCCCTGTGACCGGCACGAACCCCAGCAGCTGCGCAGTAGCTCAGTTAAGTGCAGCGTTAATATGCAGCATATATCCCTATAGAGTATTACATACGTGAGTTGCACGGCAGTGCTGCTGTTCAGCGAAAACTAAATCTGTTCCACTCTTGCCAAGAAAAAATAGGCTCTTCCCATTGTGCAAATTTATTGGTTTGTGTGTGTGTATATGCATGTGTGTCTACGTATGCACAGGGGCTGTCAGACAGTGCAAGAACCATTCATCTGTCTTTCATTGATGTCATGGCTGGTAAGTCAGATACTGAGGTTTTCTTGTGCTGTATCTGCGTAGCATGTATGCGTTCCTCTTCAAAACAGATGTTTCAAATTAGCACCAAACAAATGATAAGCACGCCCTGGGTATGGTGTGGAAGAGTAGCAAATTGCCAGGGAAGAAAATGAAAGTTTTAAGCTTCTTGAGATGTTCATAAACAGGAAGCACTTAAATGATACAGAAAACAGCCTTTTGAATTTCAGTTTATAAATGCCAGTTGATGGGATTAGAGTCACAGTTTTGGTTTTGGTGAACTCACCCTTTTCTTGATGTTAAATTCCTGAGTAAACATCTAAGATATAACAGCTAATCTTATTTGTAAAATTAACTCTTGGATTATTATTAAATTACATTATTCCTTGTGCCTTTGTCAGAATGATACTTTATCATAAACATGACAGTCTAAGGAAAAAGATGGTACGTGGGCTGCTGGGAGAAGTAATACGTTTTATTAAATAACTGATATGATAGGAAGAACTGGTCAAACTTTAAGGCACTCAAGCCCTTCTTCAGATTTCAAAGTTTGAGCACTCAAAAGGTGGTCTAGTTTTTCCAACTCTATCAGTTTGTCTGATAACGTCTACCAGCAAACCACTCCCTGCTTTGTTAAGGTTGGTATTGGTTTACCAGAACAAAGGAGGAGCCCCAGGTTCTGGTGGACCTGCCAACTGATAGACCACTCCGGATTGAATCAATTCAATTAAAAATTTCCAAAATAGCATCTAGGGCTCATAGACACATTCATGTATTACAAATAACCATTGTAGAATAATTTACTAGCTGTCATAAACCCTTTAGTTTTTGCATTGTTTCACCAGAAAATAACCGTTTTAAAAAGGTAAGTCTGTAGTTGATGACTGTGACCTCTTAAACACTGCTTGAATTGTGGCAGCTTGATGACAAAAATTTTAATGCAAGTGTGCTACCCTAAACAATTCACTTTTCCCTGATTTTATTTTTCTCACCATACTTATATGCCATTGCATGTCTCCGTTGGCATATGTGTAGGTGAATGAAATAAAAATCTTGATCAGAGGCAAGTTCGTTCTTTCTTAATGCTCTTTTCTCATCACAGAGCACGTGGATACTACTCCTTTGTAGCAGGTAGGCTTACTCCAGTCATCATCTAAACCAACCAGAATCCTTTCACTGCTTTCGGTCTGATTCCCACTGTCCATACATGTTGCTTCAACTCATTTGTGGAACAGATTTTGAACTTTGATTAAAGCATATGTTTATCCATGGCTTTGCATTCATTAATCATATATTTGACAGTTTGCAGGATTTGGTATCTTTTTGCCACATCCATTAAAAGGGGATTAATGCAGCACACTGTAATATATATTCACTTTGCCTTTTTTATGATTTTGATGGAATTTGGTGTCATCGTTTTGGTTCAGAGGTATACTTAATACTCCAGATGCTCTGCCTTGGACTTCCAGGGACCAGGGACAATGTAAAGGAAATATATGTGACTACAAGTTATTACAGAATTTCAACTAGGGAAACAAGCTTTTCACTTTTCCTTCTGTTCATCCCTCAAGAAGGGGTGATCTGTTGCTTGATCAGCTCCTTGACCTGCATCTTTCATAAGAGCAGTAGCATCTGCTGTGGGGTCCCCTCTAGCTCTACAGACCTCTCCTTTCAGTAGAGGATTGTATCCTGTATTCTGGACTAGTAGATTGCCATGAATTGTGAACATTATTAGACTGAATCCTCCTCCTGCAGGAGGACTCATAGTCATCTCCAACCATCTTACAGGTATAAAAAGCAGAACCCTGCTGGTATCTACTTTGCTCATTTTCTCTTCTATAATAACGATCATTGTCTCTGCTTCTTGATCTCCTTTTGCCATGGCCTTTGCTACATGACCGTGACCTGCTTACTTCTCTGAATGTAATGCTCTTATGACTTAGAGAGCCTCTCTGGCTTTTTGGAGGGATCACAGAATCACAGCATGTTTGAGGTTAGAAGGGACTTACCCTTGGTGGAAGAGGATCAGATCTGGGAATACTTAAGCAAACTCAACATACATAAGTCTATGGGTCCCAATGGGATGCACCCACAAGTGCTGCAGGAGCTGGCAGACGTCATCGCAAGACCACTTTCAGCAATCTTTGATCTATCATGACAACTGGAGGAAGCACCCAAGGACTGGAGGAAAGCAAATGCCACTCCTATCTTCAAGAAGGGCGAGGATGAGGACCTTGGGACTATAGGCCATCAGCCTCACCACGATCACAGGGAAGATGATGGAGCAGCTAGTCCTGGAAACCATTTCCAGGCACATCAACAAGAAGAACGTCATGAAGAGTAGTCAGCATGTCTTCACCGAGGGGAAGTCATGCTTGACCAACTTCATAAACTTCTACAATGAAATGACTGGCCTCGTAGATGAGGGGAGAGCAGTGGATATTGTCTACCTGGAATTCAGTAAGGCTTTTGACACTGTCTCCCATAAGACCCTTACAGAGAAACTGTTGATGACTGGATGAGCAGGCAGTGAGGTGGATTGAAAACTGATTCAGGCCAGGCCCAGAGGGTGGTGATCAGTGGCACAAAGTCTAGCTGGAGGCCAGGAACTAGCAGTGTACTGCAGGGATCAATACCAGGACCTGTTTAACATCTCCGTTAATGATCTGGATGATGGGGCGGAGTGTACCCTCAGCAGGTTTGCAGATGACACAAGACTAGTAGGAGTCACTGATACACCAGAGGGTCGTGCTGCCAACAAGAGGGACCTGGACAGGCTCTGGAAATGGGCTGACAGGAACCTCTTGAAGCTCAACAATGGGAAGTGCAAAGTCCTGCACCTGGGGAGGAACAACCCCAGGGACCAGCACATGCTGGGGGCCACCCAGATGGAAAGCAGCTTTGCAAAAAAGGACCTGGAGATCCTGGCTCAGGTTAAACATGAGCCAGTGACCTTGTGGCAAAGAAGGCTAATGGTATACTGGACTGCATTAGGAGGACTGTTGCCAGCAGATTGAAGGAGATGATTGAAGGATCACCCTCTATGCAGCACTGGTGAGGCCACATCTGGAGTATTTGTCCAGTTCTGGGCTCCCCAGTACAAGAGAGACACAGACGTACTGGAGAAAGTACCACAAAGGGCCATGAAGATGTTGAAGAGACTGGAGTATCTCACACATGAGAAAAGGCAGAGAGAGCTGGGGCTGTTCAGCCTGGAGAAGAGAAGGCTTGGGGGAATCGTCCCTACACCTGAAGGAAGGGTGTAGAGAAGACAGAGCCAGGCTCTTTCCAGTGGTGCCCAGTGACAGGACCAGACACAATGGGCACAAACTGAACACAGGAGGTTCCTTCTGAACATTAGGGAACACTTTTTCACTGTGGGGGTGACCAAGCACTGGCACAGGTTGCCCAGAGAGGTGGTGGAGTCTCCATCCTTGGAGATATTCAAAAGCCGCCTGGACATGGTCCTGGGCAACCAGCTCTAGGTGGCCCTGCTTGAGCAGGGGGGTTGGACCAGGTGACCTCCAGAGGTCTCTCAACCATTCTGTCATTCTGTGATTAAAGTGCAGAATAATTTTCAAATGCTTTTCTTCCTTTTTCTTATCACTCTGGATGTTGTAAACTATTGCTTTTCCTTGTAGAATAAAGATAAAAATTATACTCCTGAAAGAATGTCTTTGGAGGTGATTTGCAAGGTTTTTCAGGTGATACACATAGTGCAATAAACAGTCTGCAATTTTCTATGGAAGGTAAATGCCTATGGTTTTGGTGAAAGTTAAATGACATTTTGACCAGTTCTGCTGTAAAGGTATTCTGTTGACTGTCGAAGCTCAGTGAAGTGAGCTGTGCAAAAACATTTTTGATGTATTGCTCTGGAGCAGGAATAATATTTTTTGAAGGTGAGGGGTTATGTCTGTTATATATAACATCAAAATTAGCTAATACCAATCCAATATTAGATATTTGTTATGTAATGTTGATGTAATTTAATGCAATGCCCTCTATTCTTGATAGCTTTGTAATTAGTATGTCTTTACTGATCAAAGCTTTTATGATGTAACCTCAATTTGGAGGAGATATTTTCATTGCTCAGTTCTGTATACTTCTTATGTCCTTATCTCTACACTTGCAACATTTCTGAAATAGCCCATTGACTTTGTGTATGGCACACCTGGAATTACTGATTTTGCTTTGGAGTGGCCGCAGCTGCTGATAAATTGAAAAGCTGGGTTTATACTTGGGATATATTAGCTGTGTTTGTTGTATTTCATGGGGGAGAGAGTCATGTTTATAGGTCTAACTTGTAAACATGGAAATGAAATTCTTCTGGTGGTGTCTTCTAGCATACTAAGTTTGTATTGTTTTGTGTGCATCAGAAAAAAAAATACAAAGTTCCTCTCAGTAAAAGCATTTTGGCATTAACGCCATTAAATGGGTAAACAGTTGGGTAAAACCCAAGAAAAGTTCACTGTAGCTCCCTAGCAGATGGTAAAGAGCTCATACATACTGTAGAAAACCTAAATAGTCTTAAAAGAACATAAATTTTACGTTGAAACCTTTACCTTGAACTATAAAAATATGAGAGTTACAAAGAGAACCTGGGAGAAAACAAAGGCAACAGTTTGACAGCTTCTACACATGACATCTCAGAATCAGATACTCAAGTCATACTGCACCGAACACTCCCATCTCGCATTTTATTTAACAGAGATTAATGAGAAGAGGTGACCATGTCAAATATAAATTGTTTAGCTGTTCAGGCGTTTCAGTTAGATAACAGATGGGTAGTCAATGACATTTTGTAAACTTTGGAGAGACCTCACCTTGATGCTGATCTCCTGAGTGCCATCAGAATGTAGTATTAGTTTTTACATACATTTAATTTATATATATTTAATACGGGACCTGATAGGATGCATCCCAGAGTCCTGATGGAATTGGCCGATGTAGTTGCCAAGCCAGTCTCCATGATATTTGAAAAGTCGTGGCAGTCAGGTGAAGTCCCCAGAGACTGGAAAACAGGAAACATTGCACCCATTTTTAATCAGGGTAGAAAGGAGGACCCTGGGAACTACTGACCTGTCAGCCTCACCTCTGTGCCTGGGAAGATCATGGAACAGATCCTCCTGGAAGCTATGCTAAGGCACATGGAGGACAGGGAGGTGATTCGAGACAGCAACGTGGCTTCACGAAGGGCAAGTCTTACCTGACCAACCTAGTGGCCTTCTGTGATGGAGTAACTACATCAGTGGACACGGGAAGGGCTACAGATGTCATCTGTCTGGACCTCTGTAAGGCCTTTGACATGGTCCCCCACAACATCCTTCTCTCTAAACTGGAGAGGTATGGATTTGGTGGGTGGACTGTTCAGTGGATAAGGAATTGGCTGGATGGTTGTGTCCAGAGCGTAGTGGTCAACGGCTCAATGTCGGGATGGAGATCGGTGACAAGTGGTGTCCCGCAGGGGTCCATATGGGAACCAGTACTGTTTAATATCTTCATCAATGACATAAACAGTGGGATCGAGTGCACCCTCAGCACATTTGCAGATGACACCAAGCTGAGTGGTGCGGTCGGCACGGCTGAGGGATGGGATGCCATTCAGAGGGATCTGGACAAGCTTGAGAAGTGGGCCTGTGTGAACCTCATGAGGTTCAACAAGGCCAAGTGCAAGGTCCTGCACCTGGGTTGGGGCAATCCCAAACATGGATACAGGCTGGGGGATGAAGGGATTGAGAGCAGCCCTGTGGAGAAGGACTTCGGGTGGATGAAAAGCTGGACATGAGCCAGCAACATGTGCTTGCAGCCCAGAAGGCCAATTGTATCCTGGGCTGCATAAAAAGAAGCGTGGCCAGCAGGCCGAGGGAGGGGATTCTGCGCCTCTTCTCCATTATGGTGAGAATGGAGAACTGGAGCACTGTGTTTAGCTCTGGAGTTCTCAGCATGGACCTGTTGGAGCGGGTCCAGAAGAGGGCCACAAAAATGATCAGAGGGCTGGAACACCTCTGCTATGAGGACAGGCTGAGAGAGTTGGGGTTGTTCAGCCTAGAGAAGGGAAGGCTTTGGGGAGACCTTATTGCAGCCTATCAGTACTTAAAGGGGGCTTATAAGAAAGATGGGGACAGACTTTTTAATAGGGCCTGTGGGGAATGGCTTTAAACTAAAGGGGGGTAGATTCAGACTAGATATAAGGAAGAAATTTTTTATGCTGAGGGTGGTGAAGCACTGGCACAGGTTGCCCAGAGAGGTGGTGGATGCCCCATCCCTGGAAACATTCAAGGTCAGGTTGGAGGGGGCTCTGAGCAACCCGATCTAGTTGAAGATGTCCCTGCTTATTGCAGGTGGGGTTGGACTAGATGACCTTTAAATGTCCCTTCCAACCCAAACTATTCTATGATTCTATGATTAATTTCTTTTTCTGTTTGTGTGTGTGTATAACACAAGTGATATATTCATTTTGGATATTAATAGATAAAATGGATCCACAGTAATCATGGGAGAAGAGACAGATAACTACTTAAAGGATAAGTTCCCTTAGTTCGATAAAGAACATTCACCTGCCACTAAACCAAATTGTGGGTTTAAAGTTTGAGTATTAGATTAGAGTAAAAGAAGGGGTTTGTTCCTTGGAGCTCAGATCATTGTGGAAATAGTAGGCTGTTGGAACAATCCCCTAAATGAAAGGTTAGTTTTCTTTGCCTTCTTGTATTTCAGTGGGGACATTATACAGGTCATACAAATAGATGAGAAATTGATAATTGAACAAAATGTAACTGAAATATGATTTATATATATTTACATTTGTACTTTATTTATAAAGAAGATACTTATAAGAAAGGCAAGCTGTGCACACATCAGAGCTAGAATGAATAAGCAAGAATGCCAGCTTCTCTTTTAGAACAGGTATTTATTATTCGAAGAATATTTGGCATCTTAGTTTTGTCTTAAGGTACAAAAGTGGAATGAAGCATGCTAGTTTAGGTGACTGGGTTGCCTTCCTAATAAACAAATTTTCTCTTAGTGCCCCTATTTATAAAATATTTTCTGTTCATAGATTTCTTCTTTTTTTTTTTTTTTTTCAGTGTAGAACATTAACAGTAGCAATGTAATAAATAGAGGAGGTTTGTTTTTTTTTTTTAAAATCACTTTCTTTATCCTGATTGATTGTATTGTTGCTTTTCTTGAGAGACCGCTCATTGCAGAATGACTTTTGGTCAAGGAAGAAAGGGAGCTCCATACTCAAATATGAAGCAGCAGCAGCAGTATCTAAAGCAAGAAAGGAAAGCAAATTTGATACTTCAGAAGGACAGGAGATACAAAGTGGCAAAGATGCTTCCATCTTTCTTTTCATGTTCTGGGGAAAATAATTTACTGCAAAAGTAAGAAGGCTTTGACTCATTCTTCCTTCTCAATGAGAAAAGAATGTCAGCTGCTAATAGCTAGATTTGCTAAAGTAGGACTTAGGGTGACCTCTAATTCATGTTTGGACATTAATGACAGTATAAAAAGGGTAATAGAAGTTTGTGGTAACTGATACAGCAGCTGTCTACATCTATTAGGTAAATAACATACGCTTCATTAAAGATCTACTACATGTATGTAATAAAATTAGGTAACTCTAGCTGCACTAGGTTCATGTGCTGTCACACACACAAAGCTGGGCAGATAGCCACCACATTTCCTTCCCTGTACAAAAGCAAAAATTTGCTTTTTGTGCAGAATTATACACAGTTGTGTGGTTATGTTCTGTACTCGTATTCCCAAAGGTTGCAAAACAGCCCTGCAACCTCTCAGCTACTGTTTCCCTTATTTGTGTATATGGGTGAGATTCCTTCTGCTGTCTTTTCCTCCCTCCTTTTTCTTTCAATTCCTCGTTTCCCTTTAAAAGAGATACGTGCGGTCCCCTTTCTGAGATGAAAGGCTCTTCCACCTCTCTTTGCTACCCTGTCTCCCTTTCCACCACTCCAAAATACTTTCCACCTTCCTACTATTGAAAATTCAATGTTTTGTACACTCAGGTTCTGTAAATTTACTTCCTATCTGCTTCCTGTGCATAGCCATAGTACTGGTTTTTTGACATTTAAAAGCTATGATTCATAAGAATTTGATACTTATACTGTAGTACTGTCTGCGTTCAGCTAAATCAGGATACATAACGCCTTTGGCTGTCCATGTTTAGGTAATACTTCACAGTGTCAGTTCCAAAATCAGTTGAGAAGTAGTGAGATGAGGGGATATGAAAAGTATTAGATGAATTTTATTATATAAAGCATAATGTAATTAATTACATGTTATTTACTATGTAATATTGACTATACAATTATACTATACTTATGCCTGCATCAAGAATGTCCTGGCAACTGAAAACGATGTAATGTATTTGTTGGTAGAGTCAACCGTTGCTAAAAATCCCGTTCAATATACCTGAAAATCGCTGTTCATGCAGTTACACATCTCTGTTCTTGCTCCCATCTCATCTATATTCTAATTTTGACAGACGTTCTCTCGCTCTCTGACTGACTCGTGCTGGAGGGCGGGCTTTCCCTTGCTGCGAGCTGTGCCTGTTGCCTCTCATCCTTCTGCTCGGCATTGCCGGGAGGAATCTGAGCTCACCTTTCTCTTACCGCCCATTAGAAAGCTGAAGACAGCAATGGCTTCTGCCCCTCCACCCCACCATTAGCCTTCTCTGGGAAGAAACCAACCTACCTCGTTTATCAGCATCGCTTTGCAGGTCATGAGTGCCCGCTCCCTAACCACCTTAAACATATCTTAATTTTTATAGGATGTCTTTCCTTTTACAACGTGTAAAACCTGAACTGATTTTTTAAAAATTTATTTCTTTGGGTTGGGTTTTTTGTTTGTTTGTTTTAAAATACGATATTTCACTTAAGTCTGCAAGCATGTTTAATCTATACCAGAACTATATAGATTTTTTTGCTGATATAGATGATGTTGTGAAAGCCAGTGAATATTAGAACACTGCTGATGTCCTTCGTAGGAATAAGCATTCAGGAATGTAAATGTCATTTTTTTATGCATATATACATTTTTTTTATACTCTGAAAATGAGCTTCTAGATTTTTCTCTAAGTGTTCATGAAGGGTAGAAGGCAATAATTTTCTTATAAGCTGTATTGCTTCAAACATCTAATATAGTATAGGTGACAGTGAATTGTTAATGAATGCTAAACTACATCAAAAGTAGGAGAGATGCAGGCTATTTGCATACAGTTTTTTTCCATCTTGTCGTGGTTTAACCTCAGTCGGCAAACAAGCACCACACAGCCGCTCGCTCACTCCCCCCCTCCCCCAAGTGGGATGGGAT
>NW_008825208.1:14017-20044 GCF_000699105.1 Pygoscelis adeliae
CCTGCCGACCGATGCCCAGCCAGTCCCCAAGCAGCGGCCCCCCCGGCCAGCTTTCCCCAGTTTATGTACTGAGCACGACGTCACATGGTATGGAATGTCCCTTTGGCCAGTTTGGGTCAGCTGTCCTGGCTGTGCCCCCTCCCAGCTTCTTGTGCACCTCCAGCCTTCTCAGTCGGTAGAGCATGGGAAGCTGGAAAGTCCTTGGCTAGTGTAAGCACTGCTTAGCAACAACTAAAACATCGGTGTGTTATCAACATTGTTCTCATCCTAAATCCAAACCACAGCACTGTACCAGCTGCTAGGAAGGAAATTAACTCTATCCCTGCCGAAACCAGGACACACCTTCTCTCAGCATTTTATTATAGTGGGTCATAGTGTTTGTAAAATATTCCACAAAGTATTTTTAAGTAGAACAAACATGTTAAAAATGTATCAGAGGCCATATGCCTTTTCCCTAAAGCACTTGAGCTAGCTTTTTCATTCAGTTGCTTTCAACAGTAACCTGAATATCTTCTGGGCACGTTGTGTCACTGCCGTGATGGAGTGTGGTTTACTTCAAAAGAGACACGCTGTACAGAGACCTTGAGTTCATGCAATGCCTGATTTCTATCTTAGTTACAATTTGGCATGGAAAAATACCGTGCATCTGTGGCTACCCAAGGGGTGACACATTCAAACACATCCAGGGCCTTTGCCCACTGCCCAGGAGGAACGGGGTTCTGGCCTTTATATGAGCCCCAGGAGTTCCTTATCAATTAAAAGGATGCTAATTTGATTAAAACATCAAATGCTTGATGTTTTCAGGAAGGTATTGCACTTAGATTTCTTAGAGAAGTGAGTAATACAGGTGAGATTTGCATGCAATGTTAAATTTGTTGAATATCTTATTTTACTATAAGCTACTTCTAAAAAAATACTTGCTTGAAGAGGTACGTTTGTATTGTTCCTTTAATGGAAAAATAAACTGGGGGCCCCTGACAAAGTCTACTCTCTGTCCAAGTTAGTCTCTCTCCATACTTATGGGAGAGTCTTAATCCCATGTTCATAGAGACAAAATTAGTGTTGAAATACTGCAAAGTATTCCTAAAAGTAAGTTTAAGTTCGTGTTAAGTTTAAACCACTTTAAACTGTCATGTGAGTTTAACAGATTGCTGCTGTGTTTTATGTGTTTATCAGAAATAGCTCGTTCATGAGATACCAAAGCTCTTGGCAATTTTTTACATTTGAATCGATTCTCTTGCAGAGTCTAGCAAAAACAAAATGTTGGCCTGCATTGGTGGTGAAATCTATAATCAAAGAATAAAAATTGTCAGGAAACTTTAATATCCAGTGAAGGCAAAAATGAAGGAATTCACCATTTTTATGATCTGTATATGCTAACTCCAACTGCTTATCTCTTTTCTGAACTCATTCTTCAGCAACTTGAGTGTAGTTGTCACTAAAGTCATCATGCTGCTTTTTATGGTACAGAATATATACATTAATTACGGTTTAGCAGGTTTTTTACTCGTGTTTTTGTGCCCTCCCCAACTCTTACAGTATCAAGAAAACTGTCTTGCTGCAAAACCTTTCAAGCTTCTGTTTACCACCAGAGTGGCTTCAGATGGAGCTATTGCCTTATCTTGCTATGTTAGCAAACCCAATGGGAAACCAAAGTAAGATTAGTGTAACTCTTGCACGTAGATTCTTTTTTTTTATCAGTAACGTAATGATACATTTTTGGAACCAAAATTTCAACACTATCTATGCTTTTGCCTAATTAAAAGAACCACATATGGTAAATGCATATAGCTGGTACATAAATATGCTAGACACATAGCCAAGATTCAAGCTCTCCTGTAGGTTTGAAACAACACCAAGAACATCTTTAAAACTTACTTAACTGAAAGAATTAAACAAGTATCTGTCTTGCCAGAAGTGAGAGGTATGTGATGCTTTATAAATACGTAAGTCAGGGTCCTCATGTTGCAAGTATTTTAAATCCTTCTTTCCCTTTTTTACTGCATGGACTTCAGGTACCTGTGTACGTTGAATTTCGTCATGTTATTGCCCTGTCATTCAGTCTCATAAAGTCCTGGCACAGTTCTGACAGCCCACATCCTTACTAGGCTGTCTAACTTAGCATCATCAGCAAAGCTGCTAGTCTCGCTCTTCACCCCCTTCTTTCACAGGATTACATTTAGGAACGTACCGGGTAGCCCAGGTCCTAGCACTGATCTCTGCAGAAGGGTATTGGCAACTTTCCTCCATTGCAGAAGTTAACTGTTAACTCCTACTCCCCTCCCGCGTTTCCTATCTGTTAGTTAGTTATCAGACTTCATTATTAAGTCATCCTTTTAGGCTTAAGGCTTCTTTTAAGGCTTAAGGTTTCTTTTACAAGCCGTTAGGGGACTTGGTGAGAAGCCTTTTGGAAATCCTGTAGACTGTATTAATTAGATCTTCATTGCTTACTGATCCCTTTAAAGTAACATCAACAGACTCAAAAGGCTTTAAAAAGCCTTTCTCAGGTAAAGTAAACAAAACCAAAGTTTGCAGTGCATTTAAAAAATTTGTGTAACATGAGGCAATCCAGTAGCAGGTGGTTACTCTCTATGTAATTTAATACTCTGGTATGTAATCCAAAAATCACTGTTCAGACAGCTGGGTCACCTATGCTATGTATGTTAATTACTTCTAATAAAAGGCTTTATGTCTTAACTAAGGCTTTACATCCAGATTAATTTTGCAGGCTATGTAATAACAACTCTACATAATAAATACACAGTTGACTGAGAGTAGGGATTTATTATTCTGCGGAGGTAATCTGTAAATATGTTACGGTAATGTGATAAACACTTCAAATATATATAAACTGTTTTGGTATCCAAAATAATGCAAATATATACAGGACCACTTAACTAAACATATGAATTATTTATTTTCCAGTGTCTTTAATTCTGTGTGCATTGTGATCTACCCAATATGATGCTGGTGATTATTTTTTTCAGCTCAGATTGCTTTTATCCAAGATGTTGGGAAGCTACCACTAAAAAGATATTTTGGGAGGTGAACTTGACATGTACTTTCTTTAAGAACACCTTCTTTCTTAATAAATTAAGGAAAAGAATCCTTTCATACAGAAACATCTTCAGTGTACATCTGTAATGTGACTTTTTCCCTCACTTGCAGCCTTATATTTTATATTTGGGCTCTTAAAACTTTTTTCAGTTCAAATCTACTTAGAATTACAATGTTAGTAGCAACATTTTAACTACAATCTTGTTTTCAGTCCTCATTTAGCTTTCTCTTCCATTGTATCAAATATTAGTTCTCTGACCTAGGCATAGGTCTGTTTGTCCAGTGCACGACCTGGATAAAACCTTTGGTTTTACAAACAAAAAGATTTAAGTGAGAATAAAATTGAACTGATACAAAGGGTGTGGTGCGCTTTGCCCATGTTTATCATGACACAAAACATTCATCCGGAACTGTGATAGAATGTTCTCTACTTACATGTAGTGTTAGTGAGAGGTGTGATAAAGAAGGTATAGTGGGAGATTATTCTTCTTCCCTTTGAAGCAGTTGTACACCTATGCAACTACAAAAATATCTTAATGAGCACTTCTTTGGGAATTAGATAGCAGCACTGATTTTTATTTTGTGGAATTTTTGCCTGTCAGATTACTTAGAGTACACCTTTGTTTAGAATGAAGTTTTTTATAAAACTAAGCTACTGAAGTGCCTGTCTTAGATGTTAGAATGCTGAAAAAATACTAATTTTGTTCAGTTTCGAGACTGTAGTGCTGTACTTACAGACCGTCTAGCGCTAACGGGGTGACACAGCATGACAAGTTATACTGTGGCTCTAGTGGGTCTTCTGAACCATAGGGATCATTTATACCAGTAGAGCCTCAGTTGCATTTCTATAACCTTGATATCTCTGAAATTGAAAAAGAGGCTTAATTGTGATGGTCTTTTCTAATCAAGGATTGTGATCACAGTTAACTGAAATGAGACTAACTTTTCCTTTTCTTAGCCAAGAGACAGGTTGTCAGGGCATCTGACAAAGTATTTCATATTTATCACTGTACTGTTGCCATCTGAGTTTAACTATGAAATACCAGCCTGTAAGACTAAGGCTGTATTACCCAAGAACCACCCTGTTCCCCAATAGATTAATTAAACATCTTTTTGGTTGCTAGTCAGGGAGAAAGGAAGGTATCCCAAACTGGAGTGTTTCTTTGCAATCTCCCTAGTCTAAGCCAAAATGTTTATAACTTTAGAAATCAATTGTTGACTTCGTTATGCCATTAATTTTGTCCGCAGCACACATTTAAATACTGGTAAACCTTTTGTATCTGCCTTAATTATTTGGGTGTGTACCATTTCAAGCTTTATCTGAGAGAAACTTCAGTATGTTCTGTGGGTTCTCATGTAAGTTATGTAGTGTTGAGTTCTGGGCACAAATACCTATAATTGGAAGATGTGCACAGAGCCATAAAACGTAATACTGACGGTAGTGATGTAAGACAATAATGTGTAAGGCTTGAATTAATGGTGGTGAATACAGGTTCTTACCGTCGGAAAATCTGAAAGAGGTTATTACTGCCAGAAAAGCTGAGCATCAGTGAAGGGCAGAGACTTGTGTAGTGTGTGGGCAGTCCTTCATACTGTTTCTGTGCTGAGAGAGCAGGAAACATTTTTTTCCACGGTAACTTACCGCTGGTGTGATAATTTTACAGGTTAAAGTTTGAGACACTTACTGATAAAAGATCGTGGCACGCCAGAATTATTTGTTAAGTTACGAGGGGGACCCTGCTGACGTGAATGCTACGGCGATGGCTGTACAGATGCAGAAAAGCAGAATGAATGATAACGAACGGGATGGATTCCTTCCTACTTCCAGCTAAAGCAGTGGAAATTCACTGCCTCACAGCCAGCCTCTGCCTGCTGCAGCTCAAGCAATCGTGGAGGAAGACGAATTAAAAATAGAGGAATAGTATAGTGACTGAATATAACAAAATGTCAACCACTAACTCAGAAGAATAGATTAGTATGCTACAAAGACCTTTGCTAAAGAGGGCATAGTCTGCACAAAAGTACTCCTTTAGCTATGTAGGTGGGCTAGAAGGCCAAGTCAGCATCAAGAGAAGCTTCCTCAGCTCCCTCTTAGCTTTGCAGGATCAGACCTGAGCGGAATACTAAATCACAAGCCATTCCCTCCCTGTTCCGAGCCATGAGAGTTATCCGTATTTATAAAAAGAGGTTAACAATAAATTAAGACTAATAGAGTTAGAAAGAGACTATAGACAGGTAGTGTCACTCTTTATTTTTATATTTAACACCTTTTTATTTACTTTGCATTTCTACACCAGGTTTCTGGAGTCTACATTTGGCAAGTTGTTAGCATTTGAAGGTTTTATTAAAATTTTTACCTTCAAAAAAACCGCTGTTTGGAAGTTTGAACCTTCTGAAAGAAGAGACTATAGTGTACACGTAAAAAGTGTGATATCCCATACTGACAATGTAAATAAAACTCCTACTGTATTAATGCTGTTTTGTACTCTGCCACAGATATTTTATGTGAACACAACATATAAATAAAATATAAATCAAACGTAAGTAAAAAGAATAAAATATTTTAAAAATATAAATTGCATACATGGTGTATGCCAGATTATTACGGACTCCATTTTTTATGGAGTAAAACACTTCCATAATTTATCGGGGGAAATTTAACCGTCAGGCAGCGGTCCTCGTGTCCTTCGCCTCCTGCAGAAGCGAAGGCCGCAGCATGCCGGTTTGCTCCCTAAGCTGCAGCTGTGCTGGGGGAAAGCGCGATCCCCCGTTCGACAACCGGCCGGAGGGAAGCGGTTTCCGCTTCTCCGGAGAGGCCGTTCGATACTCCGGGCTCCACCGCAACCGGGACGGCTCCAGGCCAGTCCCTCTCCTGAGTCACCACGCTCACCGATACCGCGGGGAGCCGGCGCTCCTCACCGGGGGGCCGCGCCCCCGCTCCCCCGCCGACCCGCAGCGGCGGTGCAGCGG
>NW_008825208.1:20687-34075 GCF_000699105.1 Pygoscelis adeliae
CTGCAAAGGGAGACGCAACAACGGCTCCAGCTGGGACAGCACGGCCTCCGACATCAGGTACGTCTCGGACGGGGTCGAATGCTCGCCGCCGCCCTCCCCGGCCCCTCTGCAGCCAGAGCCCAAGTCGGTGCCCGGCTCCTACAAGGATCCTTACGGAGGATCGGGCGGGAGCTACAATTCGCGGAAGGAAGCCGAGGCCATGCTGCCCGGGGACCCCTTCGGGTCGCTGGAGCACCGTGCTGCCACCGGGCAGACGTACAGCGAGCGGGTGGAGGCCTACAACCAGCGGTACGCCTACATGAAGTCCTGGGCCGGCCTGCTCAGGATCCTCTGCGTGGCGGAGCTGCTGCTGGGCGCCGCCGTCTTCGCCTGCGTCACGGCTTACGTGCACAAGGACAACGAGTGGTACAACATGTTCGGGTACTCGCAGCCCTACGGCTACGGGGCTGGCAGCGCCTACGGAGGCTACTCCTACAGCGGACCCAAAACGCCTTTCATCTTGGTGGTGGCGGGAATGGCATGGATAGTCACGATAGTGCTGCTGGTGCTGGGCATGTCGATGTACTACCGGACTATCCTCCTCGATTCCAACTGGTGGCCTCTGACCGAGTTCGGAATTAACGTGGCCTTGTTCTTTCTGTACATGTCGGCTGCCATAGTGTACGTCAATGATACCAACCGAGGTGGGCTCTGCTATTACCAGTTGTTTAAGACGCCGATAAATGCATCTTTTTGCCGTGTAGAGGGAGGTCAGACAGCAGCAATCATCTTCTTGTTTGTCACGGTGGTCATCTATCTAATTAGCGCGGTGGTTTCTCTGAAGTTATGGAGGCATGAAGGCGCTAGGAGGCACCGGGAATTAATGGAGCGAGAGGTAAGTCATTAGTTATCATTTTGTATCTACTGGGCATGGAGCGATGGGCAGCAGTTGTAAGATCTTCCCATGCCATAGACGGGGTTGTGACAGGTGTCTTCTCTGCAGCAGGTCTATAGCCTTTGAGAGTGAACTTTCACCAGCCTTAATAGTATTTGAGATCACTAAATGAAAGGCTTTTTTTAAGACGTCTGATCCAAATTCTTGGACTTTTTTTTTTTTTAATTCACTTTGGTAAGGCTCTGTTCTCTCTGTAATACTCGGCTCTCTTCCTGCCTCAGCTAATGAACTACTTCCTGGTGTGTATTTTCCAAACAAAGGAAGAAAGGAACAATGTGCTTGTTCAGCTGTTCAGTAGGGTTAGGCTTAAAGCCACCCGGCATTTATTTTGAAGGCTGTGCTTTCAGCACATCAGGTGCTGGTGTGAATGACCGTAAGAACATGAAGTACTTACTTTTACTTTGCAAGCAAAACTCCAAGCTACTTCTTTATGTCTTTTCAGTTTTCCTTACAATACGAATCAGAAAACAACAGTAGTAACAGAGCTGGTGAGATTTTAATCAACTTCATCTTTTTCACATCAAGTATTTTGCATTGCTGCTGACCTTGCCCTTACTAGAAGCATTCAGTACTCGCCTGGTTAATGATAAACTGTAATAGTAGAAAGTTACCACTGTCAACTGTAGAATTCAAAGTCATTTGTGTAAAACCTCTTTCATGTGAAAACACCACCAAAAAAACTTTAAAAAATTAATAAAACTTAATATAGCATAAAAATTAATGTATGTGAAGCCTACATCAGCCTAACTTAAGGAGGGGTCAGCATTTAAGTGATTTTAGTAGGAGAGAGCGAGTTTAAAGTTGCATTTCCACAGCTCTGTGACTGCAGTCCGATGTGCAGCATTTTCATTTAACACTGTTTTCCATTCCACCATCTTGCATAAAACTGAGACTCCCCTTTTGAAAAGTACATTGCAGCTCTTTGATAAAAAGTTTTTCAACCAACTTTTAGTATGTCCTGCAAGAACGAGGTGATTGCTGGAATTATTATACAGGTGTTCAGTCACTCTTCCCTGTTACTACCCATGTTCTTTTATTCCAGTTACTTAATATTTCTAAAGGGAATACTTTTATAATATAGGTTAGGCTCAGGAGGGTGCTGTGCAAAACAGCTGCTGGTTGAGCTACCGGTTAGCGCGCTGTTGTGTTTTCCAGGCAGTGAATTAGGCTGCAGAGTGTCAGTGAGTTAATACGGGCTGGAATGTGAAATAATAAAGGAGACTGGGAAGTGGATGGAGTAATTCCTGCAAGCTGTTCCTTACTGCTATGCTCTGGGAGATCCTGTTGTCGTTCTGGGTTTTGGGTGGTTGTTTTCGTTCCACCGTTCTTAAAACAGTCTAAATCAATTGATCTGAAAATATTCCTTACGCTAAATTTCTTCATACCCAAATATAAATGTAATTCTCTGTACAGCATCATTTTGAAAAAGTTTAGATTTTAAGAGTCTGTGCTTTTGCTTACTGTTTTTGCTGAAAATAAAACTTACAGTTCTTTCCATTTTTTGATAGATGAAAACACAGTCCTCTTTTCCAGAAAATAAGGTAGGAAATAAGAATTTATTTCTCTGTCTACTGGTGTTTCCAAATGGTTGTTCTTTTTATTGTGACTATTTTGATTGACCTATCTATTTATTTACTTGTTTGGCTTGGAAGAGATTAGACTTAATTCTTTAACGTAGTCCAGACAACATTCTCCTACCTAGACGATTTGGAAGAAGCTTGTAAAGAAGTTACTACTAGTTAGGCTAGGTTATAAAATTTACTGTAAATAGCAAAACCGATGACTGCCTCTGTATGTGCTCTTACCCTCTTTTATGAAATGACAAGTTCTGTAGCATTTATCACAGAGTTTGGCAGACATGGCTAGAACAGCAGGTCATCTGATGCGTTGTAGGTTTTAAAGACTCTCTTTCCTCCTGGCTGTCTGCTTAATTTGGAGGAGAGCCAGTGGAGGCACAGTGGTAGGTACTCTGTGAGTAGAGCTTGTTCCTGTGTCTCTGAGACTGCTCCAAAGACCTCCCTGCCAGTTTTGAAGTACCAGCAATTCTAGTGCTTCTGCCGCACAAAGATGCAGTTGCATACACTGCAAAGACCGTATAGGATCTTAACAGCAGGTGTTGATGATTCCAAGAGAATTTATGGTGTATTTATTTCAGTCTTAAATGTCTCCTGTTAGATACTGTGAATTTCCTACCACTGTTTCTCTGTTGCTTCAGTACTGGATCAGGATCCTTTTTTATATGTTCCAACAAGACTCCATGTGCTTTTATTTCTGGATCAAGGGATAAATTGTGCAATAGAAAACCAGGGGAAAAGGGAACTCCAGAGAACTGAGTGATTCCTGTTCATTCACAAACTAGATGGATATGCAAGGAAACTTCCTTAAATTATTTTTTTAAGACATACAAGACAAATCTTTCCAAGCCCCAAGAGGTATTCATCTGTCACTGGTACCACTGTCAGGACAAACTGAAGTGCGTACTGTGTGAGAAACATTACTGTAACTCTTTACTAATTTTCTAATTACAATAAGGGTTGTAAGAAATATCTATGATTTGCTTCTACTGCTGCTCAATACTTGTATCACTGTCTTTAAATGAGTTGGGTATTTTGTGGTTTATGTGTACTGCGTTTGAAGTAAAACTGACTTCATTAAGAACTATTTTTTTTTTTCTTTTAAAACAGTATGAAAGTGATGACAGACCAAGAGAAGAGGTCACTTACAGGCAGCTTAAATCAGTGGAAAGAAAACCGGAACTACTTAATGGTCATATACCTGCAGGCCACATTCCTAAACCTATAGTGATGCCAGACTACTTAGCGTAAGTGACTTGACTTTGATGAACAAACTTAATGGAGAATACTTGAATAATGTTTTTCACTCAGCATTTCTCATATATACACTCGTGGTTTCTCTGCCATGTGTATGCTATGGGAACTCATAGTTCTTTATTAAGTTAATGTTAAAAATAGAGAGGATGGGGGCTGGTATCAATGGCATAGAACCAGTAATATAAATAAAGAATCTTAAATTAAAAAAAAAACACCCAAACCTCAAATGTTAAAGCAGAATATTATAATCTAGCAAGTACAATAACTGCCAAAGGAACAGACCACCACCACATGGACAATTTAGGAAAAAATAAAATACATGGAAAATTACTCGTCATTTTAGCCCCTGAAATTTGACTACTTTTGTACTTCCTAAATGCTAAATGTATAACATGCTCCCTTTTAAAGGGTAGGCCTTTCCATGGTGAAGTGTGAGATCGTAAATTAATTTTTATATGATTTGCCATAGACTAGGCCACAAACTGAAACACAGGAGGTTCCACCTGAATATTAGGAAAATCTTTGTCACTGTGGGGGTTAGCACAGGTTGTCCAGAGACATTATGGAGTCTCCATCCTTGGAGATACTCAAAAGCCGTCTGGACACAGTCCTGCGCAACCAGCTCTAGGTGGCCCTGCTTGAGCAGGGGGTTGGACCGGGTGACCTCCGGACATCCCTTCCAACCTCAATCAGTCTGTCATTCTGTGATGTCAATCCTTAACATACATAAAAATTTCAGCAGGTAATGAGGTTAGCAAACAATACAGAAATACACTATCAAGGTGAAGGGTCCATGTGTTTGTTGAAGTCCTATCTCTAAAACTAGTCCTTGAAAACTTTTGCTTTCTTTTTTTTTTTTTTTTTTTTTTAAGGAAATACCCAGCAATTCAAACAAATGAAATGCGAGACCGGTACAAAGCAGTATTCAATGATCAGTTTGCTGAGTATAAAGAACTGTCTGTGGAAGTTCATGCTGTATTAAAAAAGTTTGATGAGCTGGATGCATTGATGAGACAGCTTCCTCACCATCCTGAAAGCATATATGTAAGTACCTATGAAACGGGTTCATGGAAACCAGGTGTGGAATTAGGCAGTTTCTGACTGTCTTTAGCTAGGGCACAATGTCTTGTGACACTGGTGGTGAGTTGGTGTGAGAGAAAGTTTCCCCAAATACGTTGTTTATTGTTTGGTCATCAGTCAAGGATACCAAGTTGCAATTAAGCTGTATACATGTTTTTCTGGTTTGTTTTGTTTTTTTTTTTTTCATGCTAGTAGCTTTCAACTTTGAGTGAATTACAGTTAACATACTTTCACTATTTCTCAAGTACAAGATTTACAACTAAAACGTTACAACTAAAACGTTACAACTAGAATGGATTGATCAAATGAGAATTTTACTTCTGACGAGTATTTTGTAGAATTTACATGAAGATATGGAGCACACTCAAAGTGTTCAAAAATGTGTGGTCTCTCTCATTAGGAACAGGAAAGGATATCAAAAGTTCTGCAAGAATACAAGAAGAAGAAAAACGTGAGTGTTTTCAGCTTTACATTGCTAGTGAATCTAATGAAGAGAGTGTAAATAGCCAACATGTCTGACACGAGGTACAATTCGCTAGCTCAGGGTATCCGTAACTACTACAGGGCTTTGTATATTTTGTCTTTTAAAACTTTGGCAAAGTTAGGATACCCACTCCACTCTTGCCAACAACCTGTTTTGAGAATAATGATTCCATTAGCCAGATGTGGGAAAAAATAAAACCCCAACCATTAAGCATTTTCATCTTCTGAAAGTATGTCTCATCTCTCAGCATTCTGCATTCAGAAGACTGGTTATTTTTTGGCATCCAGTTCAGTTATATTCGCTGACTGACACAGCCAACAGATAAGTTAACAACAGAAAACAGCCTTACTCTTGAAAAGAAGTTTTGTGTTTTCTTTGTGGCATGGGACTTAGACTCTCAAAAAGTAATTTTCAGTGTAATCCAAGAGGTTTCACTTTGTAATTTTTAAATGTGGGCAGTAAATGTGTACCTGTGTTCCATTAAAAACATAATACATTACAAATACTTTTTTTTCCACGGAATTCAAATTTTGTGTCCACGTTAGTTAAACTTCATTGCTTTTTTTGGGGGAGGGATTTATTAGACATACCACAACACACCTATAAAATCTAAATTATGCAGTAGGATTTAATTTATATTTGCAGATTTCTGTTTAAAAACTGCTCTGTTTACTAAGTAACTACAGCATATAAAAGCAGAACCTCTTTTTCCACCCCTTCATGAAGGAAGGGGAAACAGGAAATAAGAAATTGTGGCGAGGGAAAAAGAGTGTGGTTTTGGAGAATATTTGTATACTGTCCTTAATCAAGAACATAAGTGATAATAGACTATTCTTGGAAGAGTCTGAAAGTGTAATATATTAATGTAAAGGTTTTTGTATTTTTGGCAGGATCCTGCATTTCTGGAGAAAAAGGAACGTTGTGAATACCTAAAGAATAAGCTTTCTCACATAAAACAACGAATTCAGGACTATGATAAAGTTATGAATTGGAATGTAGAAACTTAGCTATGCCTTCACTTTGTGGATACTATTTTCTATTTTTTAAATCGATATACGTATTTTAAACTATTTATTTACTCTCAGAACAGTACACCTATGGGGATTGCTTAATCACTTTGTCACTTATTTAGATGTTGTACGTTACTGGTAGGTTTTATATGCAGATCCAATTTTAAATCAATGTAATGAAGTTATCTGATAAGTTTAGAAAACTTGTGCTAACATTTTGCTTTTATTGGATAGTACACAGCCTGGCCTCTTAAATATCAATATTTTATTTGAAAATACTGTATTTGTAAACTTGCAAAGCCCACCAGAGAAAGCAGTTCTCTGCCAAAAGTTTGCACAGAGATGCCATTAATAATTTCAGATTTTATTTATAGGTGACAGCTTAATGATATCAGAAAGAGCTGAGCTGTTCTTTCTGTCTGGGGTTTGGTGGAGTGCTTAATCATACTGAATAATTTTGGCAAGTCGATAATTAGTTTAATAAGGCTTTTTGTATTGTATTTCCAAATGCTCAGCTGTATGTCAGAAATTATCTGGAATTTCACCCAACAGGAGATGCAAAATAACTTCCTATTTAAGCAACCATAGTGGGGGGCGGGTGTTGGGGTTTTGTTGTTTGATTTTGTTTTTTTTTTATTCCCCTCTTTAGAGGTGATGCAACAAATTTATATATGGCCTTAAAGGAATAGAGGTACAGGATGAAACTCATGTTAATGTTCCATTAGTGTTTCTATAGGCCAGTATGCTCTGCATACTTTTTCTGGCTCATCTTAGTTGGAATCCATGAGTTTAAAGGCAAAACACTTCATTCTTCATCAGCAAGTAACAGGACTTTTTGTCTAGGCAGCAGCTGTTTGTGAACTTGGCATTCAGAGAGTACGTACAGCAAAATTAATTCTCATTCAAAGTATAAATTATCACTGTCCTTTATAAGGCTAGCTAAAATGTTTTAATAGACATGCTTTCCAGAGCATATCTGCATAAATTCAATATACATTTTTATATTTTATCTTGGGGATAGGTTTGTATATGCAAATGTTTTCATAAGCCAGTAAATTTTCTTTGTATTCTTTTTCACATCTTTGTTTACTTTTTTTACTTACTAAAATTGTTAGAAGCATTGATAGTTTCTTTGTACAGTTTTCTACAACTGCAATTTGTCTGTTCCAAAATATATTTTAATTTGAAAAAACACCCACCAGTGTAGCCATGTTATTCTATTGCTTATAAAGGCATTTTGTTAGAAGAAGGTGCTCTGATTAAGGTTATTTTCAAATTTTTGTTAGCGATCGTTTTTTCTTTAAAAGAAAGTTTTCAACTTTTGCCTTAATTGAAAGGCAAGACATCAGGAAAGATGTTTCCAGTTTAGAACGGTGATGGTAGTACCACCTCTGTTCTTCAGTACTGGAAATGCATTAATATACCTCGCTCTGGCAGTTATATCCCTTCTGACTTTTGAGCCCTTATCATTTACGCTGCAATCCCGATGGCTACAAACCCACTTTCATATTCATAAAGTTGACTTTCTAATTCTACCAGCCACTTAATTTCAAGAGTTTTAGTGGATGAAGAAATAACACAAGATACCATGGGAACACTGAGAGAATTTGAAAACTTGGCACCTCTTAATTTGAAAGCCTTCAGTCTCATCTACCTGCAAGGTGTCTCGCAAGGTGCCTCAATCTTTTCATCAGTCTGAAATCAGATGACAGTCAGTGCTATCCCTTGTTCTCCCTCTCTTTTCAGGTGCCTCTCTCTGGTTCAGGTTTCTGTTCTTTTCAAGGAGGAGGAAGCTGCTCTACCTTATAAAGGAGCTGGGCCAAGTGTTCTATACCTATTGTGCTGTATACTTGTTAAACTTATCTTTGTAAGAGACGTCCTTGTCCAAATCCCTGCAATCTAAATGACCTCTCACTGTACACCCAGGTTTCTCATTTTTTCTCAGAGGGAGTTCTGGGCATTGCATCAGTACCAGGGGAAGAAGATTAATCCAAGTTTAAGGATCAACTGATGTTTATAAAGTGCTAAAAAGAAGCTGACTCTGATGTTTTCTTTGGCAGATTCGCAGTCTGCACCCTTAATTCGCAGTCTGCACCCTTAACAGCTCTTCCTCCCATATGACACTGAGACCCAGCTCCAGGCTCCCTTTGACAGTGGTCCAAGTTGCAGCCTCTGAGAAACTGGCTCCTGGCCCCTCAGTGCCTGTATAGCCTCTGCAGAAGCTTCGTGCTTCTCCTTTCCTGCAAAGTTTCCAACAAATGTGCTGGGAAAAGGGGATACCATGCCTGTGGCTGGAACGAGGAAATAAACCAAGCGGAGACAGCTGTATGTGGATTGCTCCACGGTTCCCAGCAAGGTGCTACAGGTGTGGCTGAGTGGATTTTCCAAAAGCTGGGGAGAGAAGGTATGTAGGAATACTCCCTTCTGCCAGCCTTTAGGGTTTCAAATAGGATTAGTGCAGTGCATGGCAGTGGGGCGTGCTGAGCACGGAGCCCCAGGAGAAGGCATTTACCTTCCCAGCTTAGGAAGTCCCACAGGGCGCAACACATTGCGACCATTACAGTAAAGTACATGCTCAGTCCTGCATCGGTTACAGACCTCAACGCTGCTAAGCAGGCACTTCCAGTGCATACAATTGGTGAGCTGGTTTTGCTCTCACCTATTAATGGAGGACTGAAAAGGGTCTTGTAAACAGTGTTCTGAACATGCCAAAGAAAAAAATACTAGTCTTAAACATTTTTATCTCTCAGAGAAACTGAGATTAATGAAATAAGAATTAATGGGAGTTGAACCTGGGAGTTGAAGCCAGGTAAATGCAAGACAGAAATTAGGAAGAAATTGAGTGAGAATTAGTTACAATCAGAACTATCAGGGAAAGTGGTCTCTTGATATCCTTAAACAATAGAAGGTATACTTCAGACAAAACTAAAGTTACTAGATGGTTATCACCTCTGCCTCTCTATGCCGTCCCTCTAGTCTCAACCCTGTGGATCTACATTGTTGCATATACGTGTAAACAGCCTGCTGTGTGGTCTTACTCCTGTGAGTGGGTTTTTTGCAGAAGGTAGTTAACATTTATTTGAATCTTGCCAAGTAATATTGCTCTGCATCAATGGGCATACAGCATCTGCTTTCAATTACAGCCTGTCCTCAGACACTGAGTGTATCTAACAAGAACTTTTATCCTTCAGTCTTCCTCTTAGAAAATGCCCACCTGGCTCCACAGATCTACAAAGGGAAACGTCCAAGAGACTTACAGTTTCCAGGAATTATAACAGTTTTCAAACTGGACTTGAATAAATCAGTAAAAGGGCTTTTTTTATTGATAAACAGCTGGATATCCTTGATCAAGATAACTGTGGCAACATCTGCGTACTCTACTGATCTGTACATTTTTGCAGGGCAGATAAAGCAGCGGCTAACAAATGTGACCAAAAGTTTGTATCGCATAGTAGGGTGGACTACCTTTCATGACAGCGTATCAACTAAAAATACTCGTGGCAATGAAGAACCTAATTGATTTGAAATTGTAGAAGAAGCTATCCAGTATTTAGTTTATTGATCTCAAAATTGTGGTGGGATTTGAAGCATTTGGACAATCATAATATACAAAATGATTGAATATCCTGCACTCCTGTCCAGCATTGAAATTCTTGGCCTTGACAATAAAAAAATATCCCTGTTCTGAAAGAAGTCTCATTTCTCTCTTCTATTAAAATTGTCAACTTGCAGCAATTTTTCCATTTCAACATTTTATAAATTGGACTTTTTCCTTCTTAAGAAAGGATGGCATGTGATCTAATGGGAGTAGATCAAACTACAACTTTATTTCAGTTCCTAGAAGCAAATCTTGACTTCTTAAACTAAAGAATTCCCCTTTGTCCATCTTCAGTAGTTTTGATTGCTTTCCTTCAAAATATCTTGGATTTTTCCCAGGCATGATTTAATTGAAAGCTAATTAATTTCTCCTGTTTTCCCTATATTTATAAATTACTCCTGATAAATGCAGCAGGCTGAAGGGTACAGAATGGTAAGTTTTTCTCCGCCTCCTATTTAAGGAAATGTTACTATTGTTTAAATGTTTTCTTCCTCATCTATTGTCTTACTTGGATGCAGAGTGACACTCCTTAGAAACGGATGCTCGGCAACTTTCCTGTAATTCAAGAGGTCAAACCCAGTCTTGGCACACTTCCACTGTATCCAGTGAAGTTATGATTGCTCTGCACAGAAATTTGGCTAAAACTATCTCTAGCTTTATTGAGCTAATCCTCACTGCGATGCTTATGAAATGGAAACTCTTGGTGACATGAGATGGATCAGTGCTGCTCGCAATTATTTTAGGTAGAAGCAAAACAATCATGTAGCATCAAAATACCTGAAACTAATTTGTTACCTCCTCTTGCATTTTGATGTTGATCTGAACAGATCTCTACTCTTTCACGTGCAGAAAGAGTTTCACTTTTGCATAACTGCATTTTCTTTTTGCTTGTGTTGTGGGAAAGCAAACATTTGCAAGCTTTTAAAACTACATTTTTACATGTACATTTTACATAAAAACCAGGAATTTTCACTCTAACAAAATAACTAGAGACATTCATACAGTTCTAGAACCTGCACTGTAATCCTGTTTAAATAAAAAGACCTTGTAGAATTACCAGAACATGTAAAATGGCTAAGATGTATTCTTTCATCCTGAAAGGTTGCTTATTCCCTACTATTCCTAAAATATGTGCATTCTGTAGATGTCATTGGGTTTCTTCCTCTCTACCTATAATTGAGTAGTTAGAATAATTTTTCTTTTCTACCACTGTGCGTAGTATTCTGTTCCAGAGATACATACAAATTATATATAGGCATGTGTAAATTATATGTAAATAATTTTTTTCTTTTTCACAACAAATTTCAGATCTTGATAATTTTTAATGTTTCATAGTTCTGATCCTGTTTTTCTATTAGTGAGTTTGTTCCGCTAACAAATCTGTCCCTCTACTCCCTTGTACTCTTGTATTTGTGTTTTTCCCCTGCTGCCTCATTCTCACAAAGGCCAATCCATCCTATGGCAACATTTTGTCACCGTGCCTTCTTCTCAAGTACTCTGACATTAATCCATACAATTGAAAATGCTTTTCTTGTATTTAAACAAATCATCCTCTAGGTTTAACAATGTGAACTAGTTGCTGTTGTAAACTCCTGAATGTAGGGACCATGTTGTGCTTCATTTGGCATCAACTAGTATGATACTGCAGAATTGTTTGTCAATTTCTGGGCATAGCAAAGTAAGGGTAATAGAAGAAAGTTACTGTTACATAGTTAAATGTAGTTTTATAATCTTTACTACAGTAGTTGTGAAAGGTGTTTAGTTAACATCTATAAATATAACAGTGCATTTTCAGTGTGAGACATCCGACCTGTTTTCTGCCTGCATATGAAGATAATCACTATTACAAGTGCTTCAGATTTCTTCTTTGGAGAGAACAATAAAAGCCCCTCCCAGACCTATGTACCAGCCAAAACCCCAGTATTTCTAGTGGGTGTTAAAACTGTGACTGGTTTTCTTCTTGATGCTTTCTCTTAGTGTCTAGTCAGAGTTGTGCGTGCAAACAAAATAGCCTTGTTGCCCTATTTTGAAAAGCAAGTGAGAAGGGAAAGCTGTAGCTTCAGGAAGTTTTCATCTCTAAGAAATCACTACCTTACAACATCTCCTCATCTAGACTTGTGCTATTTTATAGACCAAAAATAAACTTTTTCAAAGTTGCATTGGCATGTATGGTTAGAACTCATCCAGCCCAGTATCTTGACCGGGCACCGCTCTACTACATTAATCAATATTTCAAAATCTCTCTGCTGTGATCTGTAACGCCAGGAGCTGCTGGAAATGAACTGGAGTCCTTCATCTATCTTTCTGGCCACCTTTAAAAATAAATCATATGCTTGCAAAGGAGACAAACAGTAAATTTAAAGATATATGAAAAAATGGAACATACACAACATTTAGTGAAAAACTAAATTTCTTTTGGTCAGAGCAATTAGCACACTCATTCAATGGAATATGAAGTCTCCCAACCCACGTTTTAAAAGCAATTGACAGTTAACAGTTCACAGCATTGTAGTAATAATTTATTAAAAGAAATCCTCAAAGAAAGCTATCACAGCGAAACAAGAACCCAGCCTGAAAGGGGTGATTCTGAATACAGTGAGATTATTCTGCGTTTTTGCAAAAAACTTGTATTACTCCACTACTCGGTTTGCTCCCGTGAGGACATTAAAATTACAGAAAATATACCTTAAACTTTGCAGCAATGAATGAATTCCAAGTTTGGTATTTTAGAACAGAATTAAAGCAGTGCTTTTGCTACTGGGATAATAGGCAGCTGTTTTCATTAAGTAACTGATGAGTGTAATTATGCATTAAAATTCAGTGCTACAGTATCTGTAAATAATCGTCTTTTTTGCAGGCTCCTGGATTCTTCTGTTAATTACTGAAATTACTTCAGTTAATTACAGAAATACCATGTAAACCCAGATAGCGCCTTAATCCTGTTAACTGGTCCCCGAGAGGTGAGCGAGAGCCGGTTTGCCTGACAGAAACTTACCAGGGGCTCCGCGCCCACATTAGTGATGTATCCGCGACGCGTCTTCGCTATGCTACCATACTTTTAATAATTTCTTTGGAGTATTTTGATGTTGTTGTGAAAAATATCCTGTATTTATTTGTAGCGGCAGTAGTATCTTCCTCAGTTTGAGACGCCGAGGGTCACCCGTTCACCGGAGACGCCGAGAGGCCGGAGAGCTTCGCTCCCGCCTTCCCCGAGGGTCCGTTTCCCGCCTGGCGGTGAGACTGGGCTGGGCCGGTGCGGCCTCAGAGCCTTTTGAAGCTCGGGGCAAGTTAAACCCGGCATTACCGGTGACAGCCACCGGGCCCCGTCCCGCTCCCTCCTGAGACGGGACGTCAGGCCCCGGGCTGCCCGCGAGTGCGGTCCTTTCTTCCCGGAACGATCGCTCCGCGGCCCGGGCGGCAGCCGGGAGGGGTTGCCGGCGCACCGAGGCGG
>NW_008825208.1:34334-47109 GCF_000699105.1 Pygoscelis adeliae
GACGAACCCGAACGGACCAAGCGCTGGGAAGGAGGCTACGAGAGAACATGGTAGGCTTTCCTTTCCCTTCCCCTTCCTCACCTTCTTGTTGGTGAAAGACGAGAAAAAGAATCTCCCTTCTGCTCGCTAACGGTCTGTTTTGCGTAGGGAGATCCTTAAAGAAGATGAATCCGGATCGCTGAAGGCGACCATCGAGGACATTCTTTTCAAGGCAAAGAGGAAAAGGTATTACGTGGTGCCACGAGCCTGCTAATAATACTGCTTTGGTCAGTTACAAGGACTTAATCATTCTGAAACTGGGTCCTCTAGGTTGAGTAAGCGTATCAGCACGCCTGCGATGTATTTTTGTGTCCTTACCCCTCCGGAGCTCCAGGTGCATGCTTCCTGCCTGCTAGTTACTAATTGTGCCAGAAAAAATAGTAAAATTTACTTTTATCTTTAACCTTAAGACTGAATGTACACGGGCTAGATACCACAGATGTGTGCTAGCTACAGAGGTCAGGTCTTGATCTGATGAAACATGGTGCAAAGCACTGCAGTTGCAATTTGCACTGCTTAGAGAAAATCCTTCAACGTTTTTTTAATATAAATACCAAGCTGGGTTTTGGTATCATGGCACCAGATTTCTGTTTCAAATTGTCAGAATGTTGCTAGATAAAATCTAGACTTGTTCTATTTCAAACTATGTTAAAATATTCAAATTTGGATAAAATTTTAAAGTTCCATTAAACATGGTAGTAAGAAGTAGGTTTTGTTGGTTTGTTTTCTGAGAAGCATGAAATCTGTAAGTGAATTGTCTGGTTTTCAGTGCAAATAAGTGTGGTTTGTTTTTGCTTCATATTTGTCAGAAGTCTAGTACTGGATTTGTTCTGGACTTTTGTTTTAGGAACCATTCATTCATTTGCATTTTACTTAAATCCTTTTGTGTTTTATTAGACTCTATGAACACCATGGACAAGTTCGACTTGGAATGGTATGTTGATGTCTTAACCCTTGTCTGTCCTGAGTCCAAAACTACTTGCATAGAGGTGGTATGCCTAATCTGAAATACACTTTTGCTGACTTAATGTGCTTGAGACCAAAGCTTGTGTTTTCCATCAGACTTTTTTTTTTTTAACATTCTTTGTTCATTGGCAGTGTGGGATGTGAAGCATGGATATTCAGAGGTGGAGGTTTGGCGTGTTCGTTGTATCAGGGTGTGTTTGGCAACAGCAATCAGATCACACACAATCAATTTTTCTTCATGTGAAAAATGAGCCTAATTTAAATGAGTTGTAAATAATAACATTATACAACGCTGAGCTCTTCAGATGAAGAGGTGAAGGTGCAAACTGCGCATATTTTGTAGCTTATCACGAGAGGAAAAGAACAGTGCATTTTTCAAGGTAGTCTTTTTTTTCACTTTGAAGGAATAGTGGAAAAAATGCATTACTTTTTCAGTTGCTGTTGATTGCATAGCTCAGTATACTGAATTTTCCCTGTTTGAGGGAGGAAGTCGTTGCTTTTTTAAGTAAATGGAATAATGAGCAGTTCATTTAAATATCTGTTTTGTGAGTGATTATCACTTATGTTGAAAATGCAGATGCGTCACCTTTACGTTGTTGTTGATGGATCAAGAACTATGGAGGACCAAGATTTAAAACCGAACAGACTTACTTGCACTTTGAAGGTATTTCTGTACTCAAAAGTTTTCTCTTATTAATCCACTGTTTCTCTGTAAACTAGTTCCATTTTGCATTTAAAAGAATGGCAGTCTCCTCTGACTAGGTTACATGCATGGCCTCATTTCTCTTCTCATCCCTATGTTTTTTCCCTTGTTTCTGTTGCTAGTCTGCAATTTTCCTGTTTTTTGAGTAGTATAATCTGTGTGACATTAATTTGCCTTGCATAAGTACTTCTGTACAGTAAAAACACTTTGTAAGTATGTATTATGGAAAGACACATTGTGAAAAGTATGTGGAAATTAAGCTGAAGTGTTGCCCATAATAAGGGATGAAAGAAGAACAAACATGCTTTCGTTACACATCTAGAATTTTTTTTTTTCTTACAATTGTGTTTTGATGAATTCTGGTTTGAATGGATGCTAGACAGGAGTTCAATTGGATTGCTGCTTCAGACTGTGGAGGACTTGAACTGTACATCTTGTGCTATATGGTCTTCTCTAACAACACTAAGCATTGAAATCCTGGGTTCTGATGATTTCATATGGTGCTTTTTGGTGTATGGTACATCTCCATTTGAACCAACAGTAATCTAGAACTTTAACATATGAAGTGAATAAAATAAGGGGTGGCTAGTTTCTGAAATTTACATTGAATTGGTAACATGGAAGGAGGGAGAAGGATGGAAGGGTTAGGGTGAAAAGAAAATGGACAGGAATGGCTCATTCCCTCTTTTTTTTTCCAACTTTTTTTTTTTAATTATACTGGATGTTCTGCAAGTACCACCTGTTTAATGCCTATTTAGTTTTTAATGGTCTTAACTTTTCTTTATAGTTACTGGAATATTTTGTTGAAGAGTACTTTGACCAAAATCCTATTAGTCAGGTATGTACAACCGTGCAAGAAACAAGTAACTGAAAACTATTTTAAAAGTTAGTTTTAACACTATCTAGGAAACTGTTTTCAGTTGATGTATTCCTTCCCATCCTTTCCTCACCAGTCTCATGAAATTCTTGTTTCTGCCGGAACTAATGAAAATAAGAACCCATCTATTCCCTTTTTTTTAAACATAAATTCTAACACAGAAGACTTGATTATATTTTTTTTCAGGCATTTAGAATTTTGAAAGATTTCTTTTTGTACCTTGTGGCAAAAGTACTGGAAATAACAGGAATGTATGTTAACTGATGCCTAGTGTTGTGCTGCTGCTGTTACAAGAAAACTTGCATAGTTAAGTAATTCTGATCCATAAACAAGTATTAGGCAAAATACAGCAAAAATGTAAATCAACTTATTTTTAAACTTGCTAAGAAAAGTTTTGCCTTTTTTTTTCCTTCTCCAGATTGGCTTAATTGTAACCAAGAGTAAAAGAGCTGAAAAAATGACAGAACTTTCAGGTAGGGAGGTAGTATAATTATTTTAAATAGGAGATGTTTTCATCCCTTGTGTTGATGTTGTAAGTTCTACCTGGATGACACTGCTGAAAGTGAAATAGCGTTAACATAATCTTTTTAATTTAAAAAAGAAGTTATTGCAAGTTATCTGAAACCAGAGTCTTTGTTTTGATCTGGTTTGACTTAGAATTGCCATTGCGTGCTTGTTTGTGATCAAGTCTTATCCAGACCACAACTAAAGTATGTTTTATTTCCCCTATAGTTAATTTCTCACCCTGTTTGTTAATTTTGTATTTTATGACATCTGTGTGTTCTGTGAGATCTGATCAGACGTTAAGAAGCAAGGTTTCTTTGGTTCCTGCCTTCTGTCACTAGCAATCTGTGTGGCTTCAGAGATGAAGTCTTAATTTTTTCTCTTTATTCACTTGTAAAACTGGAGCAACTTTACTGAGGAATTTGAGGATCAGTCAATCCTTGAACAGTTCTTTGAGGACAGCAGAGGAAACTAAACTCTGTTTCTGCTGAAACACTTTGTGAGACACTTCACACTCATGTTAAGCACTTAATGATATGCAATGGTGATTTTATTCTTTTTGACTTCTTAAAGTTTCTAACAGTTGAGTGCCTGTAGAGTAATAGTCTTTCTGTTAATGTATTGTTTTATTGTTTTCTACATTCTGATCAACAGGTCAATTTCTAAGGAGAAACATAGAGTTACAAGTCATAGTTTGAAAACTGTTGTTGTACAAGTACCCTTCATTAAATATATAGTTTAAACATTTCAATTTTAACTTGTTATTTCAGGTGAATTTTTTTTTCACTTACAGGTAACTCAAAAAAGCACATAACTGCTCTGAAGAAAGCAGTGGATATGAACTGCAGTGGAGAGCCATCTCTGTATAATTCCCTAAATTTGGCCATGCAGACTTTAAAGTTAGTATATACATGGGGTTTTTTTGTTTTCTTTGTTTTCCATAATTAGTATAATGCTGATTGTGAATTTTTGGAGGGGCAGAGACAGTGTTTTTTACAAGTAGCATCTTGCATCGTGCTGACCTGAGTCTTTAAAAGGCAGCTTTATGTCTTCTTACAATACAAACTGTTAAGAAGTTAAATATGTTAGTAATGCAGAAGTTAATTTTTCTAACACAAGATACTTCCATTTAGAGGTGTGCTGCTTATAAAAAGCAGCAATATTTTAAAATTAAGTAGATGATTTTATGTTATGTATGCATATGGTGATGAAGGACCCTGCAATTATTTTTTACTAGAGGGCTAAGATATGAGAGAGGGCAGAGTCAGGAGTTAATAATGATAAGAGAACAGGAAAAGAAACAGCATTGAATCACAGTAATCTGGTGGGAGTTTTGGCATGCTTTAGAAAGGTAAATTTTCAGGTAGGATAGATTTAAAAAAACTTTTTTGCTATGTGAGGTATTGAGATGGGATAAACATTTGTGGAAGACTGTTTCAACAAATAATTATAGCTAGAAACACGGCCAGAACAAAACTTGTAGTTTATGTCATAAATTGTTCAAATGACTAGTTGGAAAAGAGGTTTCCATTAAGAACTAAAAGACAGTAGTTAAAAGTAATGGATTTACACCTATAAACTGATTAGAGATTTTTATTTTAAGAAGTCAAGAGGACTTACGGCAGTGTTGCTAGTTTGAAGGTGAATTTTACCTGTGAGAATACAGATAAGGTACAGGGATAACTTAAGCATTAGAGAAAACAATCAGATAACAACTACACAATCAAATACCGTATTTTAGACACTGGAAAGGTTTGGCTTTTGGAAGGTGAAATTCTGGTGCTCAGAGAAGGATCTTACCAGTCTTTTATAGTTTGTAGGGGACTTCATATCATGTCTGCTTCTGACTTTAGTATGTTAAAGTCCTTGGAAACTTTAGCATAAAAGTTAGCTTAGTGTACAGAAGTAAATTAACTATATACTTTCTTTAGGCACATGCCAGGACATACAAGCAGAGAGGTTTTGGTAGTCTTCAGCAGTCTGACGACTTGCGATCCAGCCAACATCTATGATCTAATTAAGGTACAGAAGTGAAGTTTGATTACTACACTGAACATCCAAGCTATTAGACTAAAAACAGACAGTTGCAGTGTCGTGGCCAATTAATTTTCATTTAAACCTTTGAACCTTTTTACTGTTTTCTATTCTGCATATGAATTTGAGTGTGCTTTCTTTTTCCATTTGAAGTGTTTAAAAGCAGTTAAGATCAGAGTATCTGTCATCGGCCTAAGTGCTGAAGTTCGAGTTTGTACAGTACTTGCCCGAGAAACTGGTGGTATGTATCTGAAGTTCAGTAGTTATACTACTAATACACAAGTTTGAAATTGAAATTAACTAATTAATTTGTCATACATTCATTAATGCATTTTGATATTTAAGGATGAATATTCTGTTGTGCTGGCAGAAAATTTAAGGGTTTCCCAAATCTACAAAATACACAGTGAAATTATTATTAGCTGGTAGCGGCATCTCTAGAGAGAAGAAATACATACATTTTAAAACCTAGTGTTCCACATATAAAGCTATCTGATGTGGAACTTTAATTAATGTAATATGTTAATATCAATTACTACAGTGGTAACTCTTACAATATCATTAATACAGTGTAATGTTGGAGAAGAAGCTATGGGCCTTCATATCTAATAAAATTAATAACGCCAGAATGTTTAAAAACTTGTCATTTTCAGTAGCATTAACAGGACTGTTTTTCAGGAGCAGGGTTGGCTAAATTATGTTTTTTTACTTAAGTTGTTTTCTGTCATTTGGAGAATATGTTTGTATTCTTATCTGTTCATAATCTGAGAGTAAGGCATTTCTTTCTTCGTGACAGGAACATACCACGTTATTTTAGATGAAAGTCATTATAAGGAACTGCTGATGCATCATGTTAGTCCTCCACCTGCCAGTTCAAGTTCTGAGTGCTCCCTTATTCGAATGGGTAGGATATGGTTTTGTTAAAGTCCTAGCACAAGATTTGCGAATCTTGTCTTTCTCTTTCTTTGCATCTTCTGTGTTAAAGCCATACAAATAGTTAGAAGCATAATGAAGACATTGAACAATTGGGGTCTTTATTTTAACCTTCTATTTTGCTAAATACATATCAATTTTCTTGCTGTTGTTCCTGCAAAGTAGTCAGCTTTTAAATAAAGTTAAGAATTAAATAAGACACATTATTCAACTGCAGTTGGAAACATTAAAGTGGAATGATATTGCTTCTACAGTAATTGGTATAAATGTAATACTTAGAAATGAAGGATGAAAAAAACTATTTGATTTTTCCCTCTTTTTTTTTTTCCCTGCAGAAGGCAACTATTATAAGCTTAACTGACTGTAAGAGCCATCTGTTTGGCCATGTAGTACATGTTTGTTAGGAGCACTACTGTGGTGTTCTTTCAACAAATGGATTAGGTACCTTTTCTTCTCTTGATGTATTTCTCAATAAATTTAAGTCTGGAGTTAAACCAGAATAGCAACTCTTAACGCCATGAATGACAGCATTGATTTCTCACTTTCGTCCACACGTTTTCACAAATAAGAACATATGTATTTTTGTGTGTAGATTTAAATACTGAAGAGATTTGCTTGTTATAGGTAAAGCCCAAATGGCAGTCAGAAAAATTAACTGCCCACTTGACGTGAGCTGTAAAAAATAAGTGGTAGAAAGAATGCTATCTGTTACAGCCTCCGTAAAGTGCTATAGTCTCATACTGCACTTGGGAAGGTGAATATACACTTGGTGTCTGCATGTAAAAATGTTTTCCCCTTAATTAGAAACCACTGTTCAGGTGAACATTCATGTAGTGCTCTTTCTGCTTTCCTACCATTGCACATAATTTTCTTTTTAACTGTTCTTCAAAAATGGGGTTCTAGTGAGCTTCAGTTAATATGAAGTCCATGAAAAGATTTTTTTTTCAGTTGGGGGAAATACAATGAGGGATTTGTTGGTGGATGTAGTTAGAGACCTTTAGGAAGAATTTAATACCTAATAAGAGTGTACTATTTCTTCTGTAATAACAAACAGACAAAGAAAGAGATAGGCCTTAATATTTAGAATAATCTTTGAACTTCTCTATTGAAGTAAGAAACTGAAAGATTACTGGCATGTTTAAAATTGGTAATATGGGATGTTTTTCTCTTCAGGTTTTCCTCAGCATACTATTGCTTCTCTGTCTGATCAAGATGCAAAACCATCCTTTAGCATGGCGTAAGTAGAGTTGATTAGAATTCAATGAGCTGATAAGAATTCAGTAATAATTAATCATATTTAGAAAATCTGCTTGTCAGTGAAAATATTGCAAATTAACATGAAAAAATAGTAAGTAATGTCTTGTGACTTCTCAGTAGAAATTTTATTTCCATTTGCACATCCAGTGTGTGGCCATAGTTCCCCCGTTAAATATGCTTTTTAAAATCTACATTTAAATTTTTTTGAAGGTAGTAAATGGCTTTTAGTTGTGTTGTGCGGTGATTAGAACACAAGGGTGCTACAAAGTAGTTACTACCAATTTTGCTTGCATTTCTTGATTCAAGTAGTTTTATCACTATAAAGATAATGATGAGGATGAAGGGTATTATCTGGAATAAAGTATTTTTTATCTATTTACTAATGTGACTTTAAAGGGAAGTTTAAGATAGAGGCCTCATTTGATTAGTGTACCGGTGTTCTTCTCAATGAAAGGGATCACAGTTTTCAGGGGTGATAGGGGAGTCTGAATTTTCAGAAGGAAACAGTGTCTGCTGTTTGAAAGAATAAGTACCAACATGCGTCTTAAAGTCAATACAGAATATTTGTGTGTGTAAGTGGAAATACTAATGCTGTTATCTCTCATAACTTTATTTTTTAAATATATATTGGCTCATGTATGTGGGGAAATTTAGTCTTTGTTCTGTTTCTGTGGGAAAATGTGGTTACTGATATGTCACCCTATCAATTGCTTTCTGACACTTCCATACACATGGAACTGTTGCATGGAAGCTACTGAAACTTTTTAAACTATTTGTTGCGAGAACTATGTAGTATATGTAGTTATGTATGGTGTTCTCTCTTAGGTATTAAATTGTCTCTCTCTACTCTAGGCAATTGGAAAACAACAGTGAGCCGGGTCTTACACTGGGTGGATATTTCTGTCCCCAGTGCAGAGCCAAATACTGTGAACTTCCTGTGGAATGCAAAATCTGTGGTGAGTAGCCAGAAAAGGTGAGCAGATGAATTACAGGTTAGTGGTAAGAGAGTTAATGGGTAAAAAAATTCAACTATACTTAGGAATTAAAAGCCAGCTCTGCTTTAAGAAGGCTGCATTCCTGTGTCCTGGGATGTCAGCTTCATACAAGGGCCTTTCAGGACGATATCTGTAACAGTAAAGCTGTATCATATTCCCTAGTATGATGTTATAAACTAAAAGCGCTAAAGCAAAGGGGGGAAGAAGGGTGATTCACATATGAATGGTAATAATTTCCTCAAGAATCCTGGTTTAACAGACACACCAATGTTTCAGACTCCTCAGTGCAAGGCCATGAAGATAGAGTGCTTTGGAGTAAAAGGACAGAAGTACCCCCTCACCTCCAGGAGCATGTGGATGAAAGGTTTCAAAGTTGAACCCAAAGGCAGGCTGCACAGTGACACATGAAAGGCTATAGAGTTGTAAATGGAAGCCCTTCGGTCTTGCAAATGCTAATGGACTGTGCAACCAACAGTGCCTTTCCCCCCACAGCTTAGTGAGGGCGGGAGGGAGGATTAGCATTTTTTATAGTATTAATATTGTGTGAGTAACAGCTGTCCTCCTGTTAGCTTCTACAGGCATATGACTGAAACGTGATAGATATTATCAAGATGTGTGTATTTGGCAAGAGAATGAAATAATTCTAGTTTTGGGTCACCCATCCTAGTTTCATGTCAAGGTTTTTGTATCAGCATGAGTTTCGTTTCAGCAAGGTAATAGCGTAACTGGAGAAATCCTGTGTATCAGCAACAGATTCTCCACAGCTCCAGCTGTCAGCAGAACAAGAGTTCGGAAGTTTACACTGCATGTGAGTGAGTGATGAAAAATTTTGTGCCAGCCCGTGCCCCAGCTAACACGAGCCTGTTACTGTTTAACCCAGTAGTCAGCTAAGCCCCACACAGCCTCTCACTCAGTCCCCCCTGCAGTGGGCTGGGGGAGAGACTTGGAAGGGTAGAAGTGAGAAAACTTGTGGGTTGAGATAAAGACAGTTTAACAGGTAAAGCAAAAGCCGTGCGCGCAAGCCAAGCAAAGTAAGGAATTCATTCGCTACTTCCCATCGGCAGCCATTTCCAGGAAAGTGGGGCTCCATCATGTGTAACGGTTACTAGAGAAGACAGGTGCCATAACTCCCAACGTCCTCCCCCTTCCTTCTTCTTCCCCCAGCTTTATATGCTGAGCATGACGTCGTATGGTGTGGAATATCCCTTTGGTCAGTTGGGGTCAGCTGTCCTGGCTGTGTCCCCTCCCAGCTTCTTGTGCACCCCCAGCCTACTCGCTGGAGGGGTGGGGTGAGAAGCAGAAAAGGCCTTGACTCTGTGTAAGCACTGCTCAGCAATAACCAAAACGTCCCTGTATTACCAACACTGTTTTCAGCACAAATACAAAACACAGCCCCATACTAGCTATTATGAAGAAAATTAACTCTATCCCAGCCAAAACCAGGAGACCTGTGTTAGCTGAAACAGGGCTATGGCGTGGCTTCGGCAGTATTATAGCAGGCTGCAGCAGAGCTTTGTAGTTGGGCACCATTTTAACTGGTGATGTGAAACAGCAGAACTGTCGTTGCCAAAGAGGAGTTGTGCATTTATATTTAATCGAAAGACTTCTATGGTTGCATTTTGTTTATGGCATGAGGATGAAAAACTTGCTAACTTTACAATTGTGCATTTTAAATGGACTTCTAAAGACTGAGTTAAACCTTTTAATTAGAAATTTGGGCAATTTGCTTGTTCTTCATATTTGGATTTAATTCTGGAAAGGATTACAGGTTTGGATTATAGAAGCTAACGAGCAATTTTGTTTTTTAATTCTTAAAAGCTGTGAACCACTGAGTAATTAAAAAATCTTTTTTCCTTTTTGCTTTGTTTAATACAGAAAAGCTTTTCAGTAAGTCCTCTCTTGTAATATTTTGACGTCTCTTTATTTTCAGGTCTTACGTTAGTGTCTGCACCTCACCTGGCTCGGTCTTACCATCACTTGTTTCCTTTGGATGCCTTTCAGGAAGTTCCTCTGGAAGAATATCAGGGGGAACGGTATGCAAATCATATTTGAGAGAATGAGTGTACTTGTGGACCCTGTAATTTTTTTGTTGCGGAAGTAAGAATAGCTGGCAGCAGCTTCTTTGCTGCTGGAGACACTGTTGAATGTTTGGGCATTTCGGGGCACCTCTGGCAATAAGAAATATTTGTAGTTCCCATTAACTGTTATCCTGTGTGTTCAGTTGAATAGCTGAAATAATTGCCATAAATCGTTACTATGTGTGAGATGTTTCTTAAACACCGTTTTACAGAATCTTGGCTTTTTTTCAGTTAAAATACACAATTTTGCTTTTAGGTATTGTCAAGGCTGCCAGGGAGAAATGAAAGACCAAAATGTAAGTATGTTGAACGGCATTGGAATTTGCGTTGAGGGTTGTCGGAAGTAGAGATGATCCTTTAGTATAGTCTTCTAAAGACCAGAAAAATATTTGTAGAAGTTTATCTCATGGTTAGCTAGAGTTCTTTGTTATAGAGTCACGCCTTTTAGGCTGCAAAGTTTATAAAAGTGTGGGAAGGGATTTCCTAGAGAGTTGCATAAATAAGCTTCCACTCTTAGCCATTTGGAAGCATCTACAGTGACTCGAGCTCAGCCCTTTAGAAACTTTAATTCAGTTGGGTTTCTGTGATGTTAGCAATATAGTCTATTCACACTGTCTTGATGTGTAACTGATGCCCTACTGTAGTGCTATGATTTTTTTTCTAATCTGACTTGTTTTTCTCTCTTTTCCACACAGGTTTACATATGTAAAGTGTGTCAGAATGCATTTTGTGTGGAATGCGATTTGTTTGTTCATGATTCTCTGCACTGCTGCCCTGGCTGTATTCACGAGCACCCTGCTCCCATATCTGTATGATGTCATCTCTTTTAGAAATTGTCGTATCTATGTCATTCTTGCATAAATCTATTTTGTTTATTCAACCATAGCTTTCACTGAGGCACCTCAAAACAAGAAATGACCTAGATGATTATAGAAGGATGAGCACTGGCTTGGGGGCAAACTTAATTTTTACCTAATGTATTAATGATTCTGTTGCTGTTAATATATTCTTGAATTATCTGTATCTGATTTATTATCTTTGTTCTTGTCTGAAAAGCTCTGGCTTTCTCTGAATGTTATTGTGAGTAACATGTATATTTGTAAATGTGAAAGTGATAAAACTGGTTTGTATGATAATGTGGTGATTCATCTTTGTTTCATTGTTTGTTCAGAAAAGAAGCCCTGAAAATACATTTTATATATCAGTTGTTATAAGGTCTTGTTCTTGGTGTATGGTGGAGTTCTAGAGATCAAAATATTTTTGTAAGAATTTAATGAAGATGTTTTTGAGCAGTTAGTTGGGGGACATTTCAAATACTAATTTCAAGTATTGTGGCTATTCACCTTGGCCTTCAGTAAGGCAACTCAGACACAGCTGTTACAAACGTGCTGAAAACACGTTTTGGGTTTTAGTGGTACAGCCCAAAACTAACTGAATTCTATTACTGCTGTGTCTGTAGTTGTGTGGTTTAAGTTTCACTTTCTTGTAGGAGTGTAAGGGTACTGAAAGGCAATGAATTTGCAAAGGTGTAAGACCTGAGTTTATACAAACTATTGTTTGATGGTCACAGCATTGAAGATGGTGATGCTGTTGTGATTCTGGGCTAGAATGAATTGCCAGAACTGCAAGTCATCTCCTCTCCTTGGCTAAACCCCCAGAGCAACAGACAATAAGGTGGGGGGAGAAGGGGAAGCATGTGTCCTTAGCTGAACATTGAAGAATGGAAATTGAGACAAATGCATGACACCCTCTGCCATTTTAGAGTGGCTGTTCAGAGTGTGAGTGCAATTTGAACTTGTGAGAATGTAATGTGCTACACCTCAGTAGAAGGAGATTGTGATGGTGCAGTGTCTAAAGCAGTATGTCGCGTCTGGTTTTCTGAAGTCGTGATGTTTGTAATACATCAGCGACTGAGCTACTCTGGACGTATCTGACTTAATTTTTAAAATTGTGAGCTTTGTTGTCAGATTAGGAACAGCAATCATCTAACCTAACCGCCGAATCTTAAAAGTGCAAACAAAAGCCTTATCTTAAGTTGGTTCCCTGTTTTTGACACTCACCACATACAAACAATACATGCTACTTTTCAGTTTTCACAGGCAGTTTTCATTTAAAGTCCTTTCAATATGCAAATTCTCAATTGTTAACATAGCTCCTTCTGTGCTTTTTCTACTATTTATGCCTGCAGGCTGGCTAGAATGGAGTAATTCTACTGTGTTGGCAGAAAAATCACTGCTTTGGCATCTGTGCTTCATTTTGTGCTGAGTCAAACAATCCCTGTAAACCCTTTGTGCTATCAGGTGGTTGCGGTGCCTGTTGCTGTGAGGGTGTCCTAAAAGCTAACAGAAAAAGGACATACTCATGGGTTTTGGTGTGGTCTGGTAGGCCA
>NW_008825208.1:47136-48097 GCF_000699105.1 Pygoscelis adeliae
CTCTGGCTCTTGGATACTCTGATATTGGTGACGGCATCTTGGTACGATGTTTTCTGATAATATTTTCATCGTCACAATCAGCATTTCCTAATGGAAAAAAAGGTTTTGTCAACACACTTTAAATCTGTTCTAGCTTTTTCTCTTGCTAGATACCAAAATAACATCCTTGGAAGTAGAAGCTGTGTAGAACTTGTGGCCACGTACTCCATTATCTGCTTGTGGTCCGAGTAGTAATCTGGTTTGTACTTTTCCACCCTTCTCAGTGGGTAGGAAGAGCAGTTCAAACTAGGTCCTGAAAAATCACTATGACGGCAACATTTCTCTGATGTGTAAAGAATTTCAGCTGTGGCCTTTGTATTTAAAGCAGCATGGAGGAAATGCTTCCTTCATCTGTACTCTTTGACTGGGATTCACTGGATCTCAAGTCTCCTTTGCTTGTGGGAAGCTACAACCTGCTTAATTCTTGTTCTTGTATTTTCTTATTTACTGGACCTGCCACAAGATTCGTCAATCAGTGGGGTTATTAGCAGGCCTGTGAGAAATTCGTATCCTTCCTGAAGATGTTGTGTAATTCGGTTTTGACATAAAGTGTTGAGGGAAGAGACAAAAAGACACAAACATCCTGTGGTGGGGTTGAGGACACAACTGTGGCAAGAAGTTTGAGGTTGAAAGGCACAGTGAGACTAGAGAGCGCACTGCCATGTCGAGTGAAGGGGACTGTGGAAAGGTGAGCGCCCTTGCTGTACTGTCCACTTTACACCTTCCTTGCAGGAATAAAAGTTACCATCTGTATTAACAGTCATAACTAATTTCCAAGACTGGAAGTGCTGAGAATATATTAATTAAAATAACGGGTGTATTGGGTTTGCGTGGCAAGGTTTTTGTAGCGGGGGTGGCTACAGGGGCGGCTTCTGTGAGAAGCTGCTAGAAGCTTCCCCCATGTCCGACAGAGGCAATGCCA
>NW_008825208.1:48635-72062 GCF_000699105.1 Pygoscelis adeliae
ACTGTCTCCCGTGGGAGGGACCCCACGCTGGAGCAGGGGCAGAGTGTGAGGAGGCCTCCCCCTGAGGAGGAAGGAACGGCAGAAACAATGTGTGATGAACTGACCACAACCCCCATTCCCCATCCCCCTGCGCTGCTCAGGGGGAAGAGGTAGAGAAAATCGGGAGTGAAGTTGAGCCCAGAAAGAAGGGAGGGGTTGGGGGAAGGTGTTTTTAAGATTTGGTTTTATTTCTCATTATCTTACTCTGATTTGATTGGTAATAAATTAAACTAATTTCCCCAGGTCGAGTCTGTTTTGCCCGTGACGGTAATTGGTGAGTTATCACTCCCCGTCCTTATTTTGACCCATGAGCCTTTCGTTCTATTTTCTCTCCCCGGTCCAGCTGAGGAGGGGCGTGATAGAGCGGCTTGGTGGGCACCTGGCATCCAGCCAGCGTCAACCCACCACAATGAGTAAAAGAAATGTCTGGGTTCAGTTTTGTATAACAACCACAACTCCCAAAGAACTTACATGGCATCCTGGTCTGTCTCATGCAATATGAGGAACAATTTTAATTCCAGATTGTGATGTACCTTATGGGTGAAAAAATGCCATAAAGTAGTGACTCTGAAGCATGACTGGATTGTGCAGACTCCTGGCTGAAGGAATGAGAGTAGAGGAATGTTATTTTAAAAGTCATCAAATTTGAATGAGAATCACGTTTCCATATTTAGGAAAAATAAATGTGGTGCCCATAGTGCAATTCATGAAAGTAATTTTTCAAAATATAATAGACCTTGAAGACTTTCATGGCTTTTGCAGCACTTTATGCCTTGGGATTTGAAAGCACTTAAATTGTTTAGCACACATTTTCCTGTGAGAGGAGAATGTGATTTTTATAACCAGTGAAAAAGAGTAAAAAAAACAGGTTGGAGATTCTGGATTTAGAATCACTTTCTTAAGGATTAATTTGTTTGGTAAATGTTGTAAATCTCTTAAGATCCCTCAATTATTTGAGAAAACAAAGCAATGCTCTTTGGAGGCGGGGGGGAGCATGATTTAACCATATGAACTGTAGACATGTTTGCTGTGTTCTGAACTGTCGCATAGCAAAATAGTTTCTACAGTTGTCGTACCACAGTACTAATAACAAAAAGTTATTACTTCTACAAGATAAGCTATATTTGAGAAGACTAGTGTAAATACCAAACACTTAATAAAACCACTTTACTAGAGAGAAGTGTTGGCAGTGTAAGTTTGGCAATAAATTTCATTACCAAATTAATTTCATTTTGAGATTATGAAATCCCAGTTCCTTTTCATGCAACTCCTGCTAGTCATTACTTACGCTGAAAACAGTTGAAATTTTAAAATACTGCAATAGAACAATAGCTTTCTTTGCTTTTTTTCTCTATTTCTCACTTCTACTTCCTATCTTCCATTTGGCATTGTATGTTTTGTCACCTCAGTTTTTTTCCTAATTTAAGGAGAAATTCAAAGTTTGCTAGCAACATTCAGTCATGGCTTTGAGATGGAAGAATTGAGGTGACAGAGGTGTGTTGGTTTACCGAGGCTATTCTAGGATTTCAAGCTACAGGATGAAGCTCTTAGATCTGCCACTGATCTGTGTCATCTTGCTCAAATCTCACCTGTTTATGTCTCTTTTTTCCCTCTGTTCTGGTTGTAAATGCTTCAGGATACTTGCTGTTGTCATTGTGGTCTATCAGAGCTAGCAGAAGTCTCAGTTTGGCTAGTCAGATTTATAATACACTTCTTTGTAGCAACTCTCCAGTTACCTCATCTCTTCCTAGTAAGGTGAAATCAAGTGTTTATAAACTGTAGAAACAATGTTATTAAGGTAACAGAGGTGATGACAATGTTATCTAAAAGATGCAGGTAATATAATTTGGTAGTCTTCCTTCTTTTTTCAGAAAATGTCTGCCAAAGAGGACCCTACAGTGGAGACGAGTGACAATGAAATACGTGAGCTGAATCCTTCTGCATTGCAAGCTTGTTTCCCACATGCAGCCTTTGATTTTCACAAGCTTGCCAAAGTCATGGAGGCAGAATTCCAAGAAGTCCGTGAACAGCTGCAGAACAGTTACAACCCTACCATGAGAAATGAACACCACAGGTTAAAGTCCCTCTTGTCCTATACATCTCATTCATCATGGTCTTTGACAGAAATGGCAGCTGCTGGGTTTTAGCACACGCTTGTTAAATCCAGCGTGCAGTGTTTTTGCTGTGGATTGGTTTTATTCACCATGAAGGTTAGATGTACCCCATACGAACAGCACAAGAAATTTTGTCCCACTTGTGAATTTGTCCTGGGCAAAGAGGTGGGTGATATTTCAAAGTACGACATGTGTGTTCAGAAGTTGGAGAAGAACCCAGCAGAGCACGCCCGCAGGTACAGCACGGAGGATGCGAGGCTGCAGTCCTTTGGTGGGTGGCCATTCTACGCCAAAGGAACGAAGCCCGATTTGCTTGCCAGAGCTGGGTTTTTCTTTACAGGTAATTGGAAGCGATGCTTGGAGGGGTTTCTGTTCTGATTTATAAAATGTGCTTACATTACATTACAGTAGACATATAAAATGTCTACTTACAATACTTGAATGGGTAAAATGGTTTTTTTCACGCCGCTCATCATTTTGTAATATACTGTATCCCCCATAAATACTTTCTTTCCCAGGCTGAAGATGATAGGCAACTCAACTGTTCCTCATGCGGAAGGTGTTCCACATTTTTGATCGTCCTTGCTGCTGTTCCCTGCACCTTTTCCTGTTCTAATACAGTATTTTTTGAGTTGAGGGGACCTCAATCACATGCACTGTTTAAGATGTGGATTAACTGTGGGTTTGTACAGTGGCATATTAATAGTTTTTTCTGCTTATTTGTCTGTAACAGATGCCAGGCTTACGGATCTGATGTCTCTTCCTCTCCCCCAGAGGTGCAGACTGCTTTTTTAAGATTGGCATTATGTTGTCCCCACTCAGCCATAATCTATTGCATAATGGCTTTGATTTTGGATCCACTTTCTGCTGTATGCCCCCCCTGGTTTAGACAATGGGAATCTCCCTGAATTCTTCTGCAGTGAACGTTAATGCAAACATTGCAGAGAATGTCACTTCAAGTCCTCTGCAATTGCATTGTCCCCTTTGAATGGTTCTTTTACAGCCTGGTTAGCAGTTGGCTCTACCAGCTTTCTTCACTGGCTTTTTGTTCCTGCTATCTGGAAGAAGGTTTAGATTCCTTTAGCTTGTTACTCTTGGACTTTTTTTTTTTTCTCCAGCCTGCCTGATTTTATTTTCACACTTCATCTACGAGAGCTTTTGAGCCCTCTGTTTTCTTTGCTCAAAAGCTTCAGCTTTTTGAATGATACCTTCTTAATTCTTGTAATATCTGATTTATTTTCCTATCAGCATACTTATTTCCTGTAACTTTTCGTAAGTCTTTTCTAATAAATAGCACGTAGTGGTGTTGCACTTCCAGTAAAACATCGTTCAGGAAACTCTCAAATGCCTGTAAGAGTTATTGGGGGGTTTTGGGTTTGGTGGGTTTTTTGGGTTGGTTGGTTGGTTGTATTTAGTCAGCCATTTCAGCTTCCTTACCTTTACATAGTTCCTGGTTTCGAAGTTTAACACAGCCTTAGTAGGTTCCCTGTTTCTGTGTGGGATGTTGCATCTAGGTAAATTACAATCATGGTTACACAGCAACACTTCCACCGTGAGACTTTGAGCTCTTCCCAGTGCGTTTCTCAATACCAAGTCACATCACCTTGCAGACTTGGTAACCAGCTGCCCCATGAGATTATGCCTGAAAGACTCTAAAAAAAAAAGTCGTCTCTACTTTGCATCTCAAGGTGCTATGCGTGCAGTCCACCTGGGGGATAACTGGAGTCACTGGGTACAATTCTATTTCTTGCCCACAGTGCCTCTCTCATTTCTTTGAGCATTACGTACTCAATTTTGTCATCCTGGTTGGTTGGCTGGTAATATGGACCAAGAACTGTGTTATTCCAATAGATGCCTGAAATTCCAGTCTGTAGAAAATCTTTGCTCTTTGTTGGTTAGTTTGATTTTGTTCTAAGATATCATTAAGATCTGATATTCCTTTTTCTTCTAGCACTGTTTACTCAATTCTCCCTAAATATTTTATCTACTGGCATTACAGCATTTGGCTGACCTGTCTTTCTTCCATCACGTTTATGCTGACTATCAATATGTTAACTTAGAGACAGAAATTCTAGTTCTCCCATCTTATTCCATTGGTTTCTAGAATTGTTCATTTACTTAGCTTTTACAAATAAACTGACTAGCTAGAATGCAAAATCAAAAAAATAGCCAACAAAAAAAGACATGTTTATTCTATCAAGCCTGTACAATTTCTCAGATATTTCTGAAGTTTTATTTTGATGGAAAGATCTACCTTATATTTTGACTTTTGGATCTTCACCAAGTTTAGACCCAGACTGACCCAACTGAAATGAAATGGAAATCTAAGCAGTTTTGTAAACCTTTTTAGTTTCAGTTGCTATAATCTACGAAAAAGGCTTCCCTGAGCTACAAATTTTGGACCAACGATACAGGCTGGTATAGTCGTGACCAGGTGGCTGGAGTGTGAGGAAGTAAAACACACAAATGTGTGATTATCTCTGAGATCTGTAACTCTCTACATGCAGGCAAGAAAGATACAGTGCAGTGTTTTGCTTGTGGTGGATGTGTGGGAAATTGGGAAGATGGTGATGATCCTTGGAGAGAACATGCTAAATAGTTTCCTGAGTAAGTTGACTGACTGTCGTAGAAATATTTCTATATGTACAAAAAGGTTGATTTGTTTTGATATCTCTTTTTTACCTCAGCAATGATGCCAGAAAGCAAACAAAAAAACCCCACATATTTGTCTTCAAGGTTGTTATATTCAGATAATTGATTTCAGCAGATCCTTATTTCTGAGAACTGAACAGTATAAGTCTGCTGCCCCTAACCTTATAATTATTCTATATATATTGTTTTACATACTTTCTAGAGATCTCCCAGGGGCTTTTCATTGAGCAAAAGCCAGCTGATTATTCTCTCAGATAGTCACTATGTTGCATGAACAATGCTGACAGCACCAAAAAGTTTGCTTTTGTTTCATTGTCTTTCTGTTGTGAAAAATCCTGAGTATGCACCTCTTAATAACTGAAACACTGCTTCCAGAATTTTAATTGGAATTAATGCTTAGGAATAATGTTTTGGGTTTTTTATAGGTGTGAATTCCTTCAAAGTAAGAAATCAAGTGAGGAAATTAAAAAGTACATTGAAACCTACAGTGGATTTTTTGGAGTGGTGGTAATCTTATAATCTGTTATTTCATTCTTCCTTTATCATGGAATACACCCCAAGGAGACGCTATCTGGGACTTGAAGATAGGCAAATTAGGCCTTGATCTTGATTTCCACCCTCTTTCTCCTAAAAAAACCCCAACAACCCAAAAGCTGTATATAACTGCATATGCAATTAACATTATGCACTCTAGGTGGCATTTGTTTCATCTTAAGTTTACCTTGATATGTGTGTCCAAGCAGGTTGCCTGGGCAGTACCTAGGTAGTCCATTGATGAAAAGCCACATACCTCTAATTGGCATTTATCCTACTCGAAACTTGAAGGCAGATGGTTGAATTAACTCCTTATGGCACCTACACATATTTATTGATTATTAGGAAGATTGTAGGCGAGTATGCTAAACTAAGCACTTCTGCATGGCTGAAGTCAGGTTAGGTGAACTCTACCCTGCCAGCTCTTCTTGTGTGACTTCATCTTTTTGGGGGGGACTTACTTTCAACAGAAAAAATATAACGTATGTAAGATCTTTCGTGATTAAAACTCCTATGCCTCAAAAATCTCAAAAAATCTGGAAGCTAAACCCATTAGCTGATGTAAGATGAGAGGACTGCAAGTATTGCTTGGAAAACACCACCTCAGATATCTTAAGAGCATCAGTGCTATCCTTCTTTCTTTAGAGCTGCTACTGTCTGAGGAGAGCCATTTCTTCTCATTAATAGTAACTGTCGTTAGTCAGGTCTGTTTCAGAAAATTCCCTCTCTCAAACTGAAAGCATTTAAAATGTTGATACTTAGTACTAGCCCTGTTTGTATGTTATAGTTATTTCTTTCATTTAGCTGAAGTGTGAAATGAAAATAGAACGCATAATAGAAATAAATATTAATTTTTAATTTTCCACTTAGAGGAGGCATTTCACTGCTTCCTTTATCAAGGGGAATCTACCTACTGCAACAGGTAAAAAAATAGAATATACTGACTTAGCTTTTCATTAGAAACTAATGCCTTCATATTTTTATTGTACGTCACCATTAACAATGAAAGCTGCTCCAGACTGTTGTTTTTTTTTTTTTTTTAAGCAAGATTACATGTGTGAAAGATTATTGGTTCTGTATTTCCAAAATTTTTAACATAAGTAAAAGTTTGTTCTCTATAGAAGCTAAGTATAAAACGTGCTGCTGAAGTAGATCTCTCTCTCTTGCATTTGCCTGTGTAAGAGATGTGAAAAATAAATGAAACCTGAAGGCTTTGAAAGAAAACCAGAGATTTTCATCTGTACTATAAATCAAGAATATACATTTATAGTTACCTGAAAGATACGGTTCTGCAGTAGCGTTTTTGCTTTGCTGTAAGCCTGAGATATTTGCAATCTAGTTCTGTCCCTGCTTTGGAGAATTGGATAGCAGGCTAAAGCTTTCCTAACTAATCAAATATCTTTGGCTGCAAAGGCGATCTCGCCTTGAACATCTTTGAGGATGAAGGAGTTCGACTGGACTCTTTTAAAACTTGGCCAGCAGAAGCCCATGTGGAAGCCACTGCTCTTGCTAAAGCCGGGTTTTTTTATACAGATTTGAGCCAAGTTTGTTAGCTATATAAACACAGGACAAGTAAAAGATCCACTTACCAATGCAGGTGGGACAGAGGTTCAAGATAGTCCGGGTACCTCATTAAAATCTTGCTTTAGCTTTCAGTAAGGAGAGTAATGCAGCTGCAAAATCAGAATGGCTTTTGCAAAAGCCGGAGCAAGGGAATCGAAACAGAATGACCCCGTCTGAGGTGAAAGCCAGAGCAAAGACTTGCAAGGAGGATATGTTTTTAGAAAGGAGAAAGCACTTATCTGGGCACTTGTATATTCATTTTTCTGGTGCTACTAAAAGGACAATAATGGCACATCTCTCAATTCTGTGGCATTTTATTTTCCTTGATTTAATTTTTATTATTCATGATTTAAAGAGCATGTGATTCCAGTAACAGGTAGAGGCCACTGAAGTAAACTCATGAAATGACTGCATTGTTGCAGTTTTTATGCTGCTGGCATGTTAGTAAGGAAGAAAAATTATGTACATGTCCATTTTTGAGGTGTGTAATTTCTTGCTTGCAGGAGAAGGCGATAGGGTACAGTGCTTCAACTGTGCAGGTTGCTTTCAGGAATGGGAAGAAGGTGAAGATCCTATGGAAGAACATGCAAAATGGTTCCCTGAGTGAGTGACAGAGTGTCTTAAGACAATTTCCTGCTGTGCAATGGAAGTTGCCATATACTTTTGCAGTTGTTTTTTTAATACTACTTTAAATGTATATAAATAACTATATGTTTCTTGAGTGTATAGGATGTTGTACCTTTTTTAAATTAATGTTTAAATGTAGAAATACAGTAGAAGTTTCCAAACAAAAGGAATGTTTGTGAAATTGTTCCATCTTTCTGCCAAAGGTAAGCAATTGAAGCAATGCGTTGCGCTAACTGCTGTGTCTTTTGAAAACACCATTCTATTTCCAACTGCTTGGAAGTACTTGGGAAGAGCAACCAGAAGAGCAACTGGAAGAGCAACCAGAGATCTCATCAACATTACAGTCTGCACAGGTTTGCGCTTGTCTGCAGTATTTGCTGTTAGTGAAGCAGTTTTTGTGCTTTCCAATTTTAAATGATAGTTCCAGCCACAGGGAGCCTCTGCACGCGTGTGCGCAGAACGAGCAGCAAAGGCAGCTTATTGCAGTTCTTCCTCCCGGACAACCTTTTGAATGCACCGCATTTCAGAGGTTGCTGAACGGCCGGGGGGGTATGTGACCTGCGTCGGCGTGGTGCAGGCAGCGGCAGCTCCGCTCTGCCTCTGGAAAGGTGTTTCTGAGCCCCATGGCTCAGGTACCTGCAGCGTTCAAACACGTACCCCCAAACAGCAGCTGCCTGCCTGCAGGCATTGACCCAAGTTGTGGAGAAAGCGTCTCTGCAGGGCAGCTACTGGCAATCAGCTTTTCAGTAATTAGCAGCAATCTTCCTTTGCTGGCAAATTGTAATGTGTGCAACAGTGCCTGGGCTCCTGGGCTGCTCTGTCGGCAGCAAAGTACCCCAGCCCGGGGTGCCGGGCACAGACAGGGGAACCACAGGGCTGCCAAGGGACCACTGCAGAGAGGCTCGTGGGAGGGGGAAAGCCAAGTCCCAATTTGTGGGACTGCAGCAAGCTAATGGAGAGGTTTTGTGCAGGACGTGTTATTGTGGGAGATCTCACAGCTCCTCTCTTGGGTTGGTTTGTTCAGGCACCTTGAGGATACACACAACTGAGAAGTACAAAGTGATTATTCATTCGCTAACTCATGCTAAAGATAGCTGGGATGTTACGAGCTCTGAGGCTGAGCATTAGCATGCTCACCACCCGGCTCAGGCAAACGAAGGGTCTCTGCTGGGCAGGCACATGGCAGGGTCCTCCAGCCATCAGCCGCCCTGTCTCACCCTGCTCCCTCTGCCTGTAGCGGTATCTTCCTTGCATCTCTGCAGACTGTCTCACGGCTTTCTCTCGGCAGCCTGCGTCAAGGTTATGCATCTGTGTCATATCAGAGCTGGGCCTTGTATCCTTGGTAGGCAGGCAGCAAAACCCTGGGATGGAAGAAGCTTACGGGGGAGAGAGAGACAGAGAGATAAAGATAGAAGGGCATTGTGGCTGAGGTCCTGCTTCTGGGAGGAGTAGAAGAATTTTGCTAGTGTTGAAAAATACAGAGCTAGTACTGCATCTGTTGTAAACTGTCCTTGTAGCAGCTGGTGCTTGCTGGTACACAAGAAACCCAGCTTGAACTGAATAATAAATATTTACGGGAGTATAACTGGATTTATTTTTGTTCTAGCAAACTCCCTGTAAAGCAAATCTTGAAAAGAAAGCAACCCTACATTCTGTAGGAGCTGGTAAGTACTGTGCAGCCTCACTTGAATTTACATTTTAGTTTGAGAGGATTGTTAATGGTTTTCTGGATTTGGCCTTACTTAGTCAGACAAAATTTTCATTGAAGTAAGAACTGAGTTAGGATTTATGGGTTGTCCATATATAGGGACAACAAATAATAGAGAATCTGGCAGCTAGTTTGCTTTTGTAATTATGAATATAAACCAATCCCTTAGCAGGCGAAAGTCACTTCTGTGCAGACAAGGCATATAAGCAAACTAAATTATTTTGTGACAATATGGTATGATTTTTTTTCATTCATGCTTTGGAAAATTGCAAATGTATATCAGCCACATACTACATATTATATGTACATGCTTTTAGATACAAAAGAAACCAAGTTGGGATAACCTTCCACTACCTTTTGCTTCTGATGCCTCTTTTTTCCAAATACTGTGGCCATTTCAAGGGAGTGGTTTTCTTGATACATGTGTTTGGATTTCTGAGGGAAGAGTTCACACACAACGAGTTTGCACTGATTTGCTGCAGAACAGTACTGATGTGCAAGCACAGAGTTGATAACTTGAAAGTAAATTTGCTATAGTGGCACTGTCCAGATGCTTTCTTTAGCAGCCTTCTGTTAATCTGAAAACGGCTATTACTGCCTCCCAGAAATGCCAAAATTATTTGGGATATACGTATCAGGTAGAGCCGTTTTGTAATTTTTGAAGGCACTAAAAGCACATTTTAGAGCTCTGAAAGCATAATAATAGTTTTAAACCTCATAGTACTGAAATGGTGGAGGGAACAATAAGAGTCATAGTTGCCAATTTATTAATGAAGATGTTTGTTCATTCTTTGTATTGACCAACACGTACATCTCCATTTTACTGAAAGTGACTGGGGCTGTTTCTGGTAGGAAGTCCTAGTTCCCCAGGCTATGTCATAAATACACGCTATCTTGTCTCAAAGTCTTCAGAAAAGGAGCTCTCTGGTGTCATCTCTTACTGAAGTGCAGGAAAAGCCAGTGAGCATTTCTGGGGTTCATTGTACTTTTGTTGAATATGCAAAGAATAAAATGGTACTGCTTCATTTGATGTAACAGATTACTGTGGGGTTTTTTGGCAATACATATACTGCATATCTGTACAATTACATCGATGTAGAAGTACATTTACCTTATTTCAGCTATTCAGAAATACCAAAGTACAGCCCCCACACATTTATTTTGGGGCAGATTATCTATTTTGTGGATAAACTGTACTATGGGCACAGACAACATAGCTGGCTCTATCCAGAATCGATGCTCTGTACCAGAACTTAGAAACCCTGCCAGACCAACAGCTTTAGAGAGCATGGTGCAGAGACTCAATGGCTCTTTAGGAAGCTAATGTGGGTCTAGAAAGGATGTTTAGGTCAAGTTTAACACTACTTTGCCCGCATGGTGCCAACTGAATGTGTCTTCACCACTCTCTGAGCCTGCTTGCAAGCCTGGCAATTCAGTTGTTTATTGACACAGTGCTGCATCTAAGCCAGTTATTTTTTCCAGTCCATGGAGGGCTAGGGATCGTTGCACTGAGATACAAGCATGTCTCTGCACAGAGCTAGGTCAGTCCAGCAAAGCTTTTTAGCTCAAGTTTATCACTTGATTACTTGCTACACACTAACTAAGCCCACATTAAACCAGATGGGTGCAAAGCCAACTGAGTAGGACAAAGAGAAACTGTGGGAACTGGGATTACCCAGAAGAAGTGATGCCAATTTTTTCCATTATCTAGAAATTCTCAGGTTCTTATTACTCCAGTTTAATGGACAGCTGACTGTATTTGACTTTGCTATCTGGACTTTGCTATTTCTGTAGTTTATGAGAGCAATACTGTCTCTGTGTGTGCCCCAATCATTTCTCAGTTCCTAAGAGGCAAAGATATTTTGTTAAGTTCATTTTTATCATCACAAAAATCTAAGTTGCATTTTTTTCAGGATTACCCAGAATCGCTGCCTCTACACAGTATTTTTCAGGTTGCAGTACAAGGAAGTGAACACAAATAAGAATTTAATGTATCTGAAATAGGTGCTTGCTATTCTTCACTGGAGATGTCAACAATTGATCAGGATTACTCTCCTGTGTTTACACTTTTTAATGACATGGCACAAAAAATGAAAGAAGAAGAAAAAAACATTAATAGCTTTCTTTCACTGATACGAAGACATCTACCAGACTCCATCGTGTGTCCTTTCCTACTTACAACAGGGAAGATGCCACTTTTAAAATGTACATTCAGCAACATCAGTTCCCTTCAGGAAGCTGACCTCAGAAATTTGATGACACTCTTTTCTGTTTCAGATTATACTGAACTTCAGCTGAAAAACAGTCCTGGATTCATAGAAGTTATCTGACCTGCTATTGAACAGTAAGAAGAACATTTTAAAAAATGTAGCTTACATCATCTTAACTTGAGCATAACAGAGCAAGAATTACTTCTCTCAATGTCTTTTGTGGAATGTCTTGAGATAGACGAAAAAGAAATGCCAGGTACAGCACACTGAATTTTGGCAGAATGTAATTTTTCTCTCTAGTTCCCTTTTTCTTCCTCTCCCCTTGGTGCCTGACAAGTGAACAGCTCCATATCCATGAATAGTAAAGTTGTTTTCTACCGTATGCGCTTCAGGGGATAGGCAGCCATTCTGCATTAACAGATTTCCATCCTGGTCCCTAATTTCAGATTATGACCTTGATATACCGGTTTTTGATCTAAGAGGTGTGTGTCACTACAGAGGCAGAACTGCACTTCAGCAGAGGATAGTGCAGCCTTGTCGCAGGTGGAGCGAGACTGCACTTCACTCGTAAGAGAGAAGCAACAACACACTTTATTGATAGAAAACAGTGAGTTGACAAAGTTCAGTGGTAAATGCGACACTGGTTTAACAAGATTCAATGGCAAGGTACACTTGATTATTTACTGCATAGAGGACAGGCTCAGACAGAACTGTCAGGAAGACCCTCCCGTTGAGCCGTGAGGTTCAGAAAGGACCCCCTTGCTTTCTAGACTCCTTCTCAGAGAGGAGTCTCGGTGCAGCTGGATCCAGTCCTAGTCCCAGACTTGGTCAACGGTTTATGTCTAAAGGATTATATAAGCACAACCAATCCTTTGTATCTCTCAGCTAAGATTTTAAAGTTTAGCATGCTGTTAGTCACTTACCGAGGATCTGTTGCGGCAAGGAATCTCTCAACCTCGAGGAGTAACTGCGAGAGGCGTCCCTACTCCAGGGGAGATCCCGCCGTGCAGCCCGCTGCCGCGCAGAGGAGCTCAAAGGGCTCCTGGGCTGTCCGCTATTTACAGAGGAAGAGGATTGACCCATAGTCATATTTGCACACCAGCAGCACCTCCGGGTCTCTGCTCGGGACAGCCCTCGGCTACTGTGTTGCCATCCGTCCCTGAAGCCCAGCATAAGCTGGATGCAGCCGTCGCCACCCCCACTGGCGGTCGTCGCTTAGGCGGGCCGGGGGCGAGCACGCCGCCACAAGTATGGAGGACAAGCTAGCAGGCACCGGCGGACGTGCATTTTCTGCTTGGGGCAATCTGAGTGGGTCTGCACTGGGCTTTCAAAATAGAAGAATATTGGGCAGCACAGGTGCATTTATGGGATCCTGCCAGGCGTATGCTCAGGCTGCAAGCAGCAGAAGCCTCGGCGAAGGATGGGTTGGCAGGGAAGGGCAGTGGTACAAGGAGGATAGGAAGCAGCAGTCAAGAGAAGGGAAGCCAAAGACATTAGGATGTGAGATAGTGAAGTTCAGCTACAAAAACCTTGGCAAATTGTCAGAAGAACAGAGGGATTAAGCAGATCAACCCAGTTTCATTGTATGTTTGGCTGGCTTTGTCACAGAACTACTTTTTTAAAATTTGGACAAATTCCTCTGCCTGGAGGAACTGTGAGTGAGTCAATGTGAGAACTTTAATGTATTTGATACAATACCTGATGGCTTCAAAAATCTCTGTAACATGAAGAAATTGCTGATGAGCAAAATGAAGCTTGAAAACAGCTCTAGGCTGGGTAAGGTGCACTTTAAAACTTTAGGTAGGTATTCCACTAGCACTTGCTGATACTGAGTAGCAGTTTTAATTTCTCATTTAACAGGCATGTAGCATCTCCGAGTTGTCTCCCTGTTGCTTCTGCCCTACAGCTTCTACCTTGAGCAACAAAAGAGGCGCTGAACCTTTCAGTGCTGTAACTTTGTTGACCTCCATAAGTTAGGATGGAGGAATGAGCAGGACTGTGCTCTTTGTTTTCCTGGAGTGAGTATTTTCCCTTCTCACCACTCACAGTCCACAGAGAGGAAGAAGAGAGGGAGCACAATTGGCAACTGAGTCCAGATGACGAGTCCAGATGATGTGCATAGCCGCTCTGACATGTCAATGAACGGGTCGTGACTTCTGTTTTAGCTGACTTATTCCAGGAAGAAGCTTAGTCTTCAGTCCAGGCCCCTAGATAACCCATTCTTTGTATGCTACCCAGCTTTATGTTACCCAGCTTTACTTCAATATAAACATACAGTACAAACCAACAACATTCAGTGAACTGTACCCTCAGTATCTGGCCATTGGATTGAGTTTTACAATGTACCTAAAACTAATAACTTTAGGGGGAAGGTGTTTAAAGAGTTTCAATCCCACTAAATGTTGAAAAACTAGAATATTTTTCACGTGTGAAAGAAACCAGAAATGAATCTATAGCACAACTTGTTTGCATTTTAAGGCCAGAATGATCCATCGTGATTCTAGTTCTAAAATAAAACACAGGCCATCTGATTTAACATGTAAACAGAGGAATCAAGCTGCTACTCCTGTTCACCTTTTTCTCACTCTCATTTGCTTTTGTTGTGATAGAATATGCTTCCTTCCACAGTAAAGTTCACAGGTGGAGTTAGCAAAACCTTCTCGATTTTTGACCTTTGTTCACTATACAGTGAATCTCCAGTGTTGCAACACTGTTTTGTAGTTGAATTTATTAAGAGCGTCCAAGACCTCTCTGTTTTTCACCTGGACTGCTCCAGCTACTTCAATGCTGAATCCCTTCTGGCAGCAATTTCTTCATGCAAGAAATTAAAAGAAATCAAGTTAACCAGGTCATTTTTGACAGATCAAGATTTTCTTTCTTTAGGTAGGAATTTTTTCAATACAGAAAATTCACTTTTTAAAACTTAATAGTTGAGAGAAACTGTTCATTTTATGTTCCAAGAATGAAAATGCATACTTTTTTTTCTTTCCTCCTAGCTGCTGCTCTGCCCAATTTTGTCTCTCTCAAAGTGTTGGATCTTACAAGCCAATATTTTGATGACAAGGAAGCTTGTGAAATCTTTGGTTTGTACATATCTTTCCTTTTGGCTGATGTAATTTGTTGCATTTGACAGAACTATTGTTTCAGGTTCTTTTGGAGATCTTAAGAAATACCTTGAACAGCTTAAATGCCATTTGAGATACTGGAGAGTGTCTAGAACTAGAATGTTAAACCAGGTCTCACAAAGCAGTTTGTGATGAAGGGCATGTGTTCATGTCCTTCTGAGGTGGATGAGCCCAGGGAGATGGATGGCTGTCCTAAACTATGGAATCAGAGGTGTTCAGCACCTCTGAAAGCCAAGATGGTCCTCCTGCAAAAGCCACGTCTATAGGGAACAGGGAAAGGTTGAAAAGGCTTGCATTTTGGGAAGGGAGGATTACCCTAATTTCTTTTTCTTTCCTGTGGGTCCCTTGAGTTTGGCAACATGGAAGATTCCTTTTATTTTTTATTATTTATATTCCTTTTATCTCTAGAGGACTCATGAGACCTCTTAGACCCTTTCTGGAGAAGTAGTTCTGCCTTTTCTGTTGATGACCTTTTCAAGCTATTAAGTTACACCTAAACTATGGAATCAGAGGTGTTCAGCACCTCTGAAAGCCAAGATGGTCCTCCTGCAAAAGCCACGTCTATAGGGAACAGGGAAAGGTTGAAAAGGCTTGCATTTTGGGAAGGGAGGATTACCCTAATTTCTTTTTCTTTCCTGTGGGTCCCTTGAGTTTGGCAACATGGAAGATTCCTTTTATTTATTTTTTATTATTTATATTCCTTTTATCTCTAGAGGACTCATGAGACCTCTTAGACCCTTTCTGGAGAAGTAGTTCTGCCTTTTCTGTTGATGACCTTTTCAAGCTATTAAGTTACAGAGTGAAGCGACCTTCGCAACAATGGCAGGGGCGAACCTGAGGAAAGCAAGCTGATAGTTACCTATTGCCTAGAATCTAAATGGTTTTTTCACTTGGCTCTGCTGCTGCCACTCATTGGCATTACAAGGTTTAGGAAACGTATACTTGTTTAATCTTAACAGGAAAGGTTATCTTCTTCTCTCTGAAGCATACAATTTAGGTGGTGGTCTTAACCTGGAGGAGCTCATCCTTCCTGCAGGGAAGGGAATAGCCTGCAGCCAAACTGATTGTTCAGCAGTGTCTACACCTGCCGCACCTCAGATGCTTCTCGTTTATCCTATGTCTGGATGATGACAGCCTGTTAGAAGTAAGTGAGTTTGAAGGAGAGAACTTCAAACATGAAGTAACATTTCTGGGTAGAGGAGATACTGCTTCAGGAAAAATTAATCTTCTGTTTGTATACATCACAACAATTGCAAATTACTTGTCATTTTTAATGGGTATCATTTATTCCTATTTGTTCTATACTCAGCCCAAAATATTTGTTGCTCATCAAAGTGTATTCAAGACGGCTCATACACTAGACTTTGCTGAAACCTCTTTTGAAATGCCTCCTTAGTTCCCCTTGTCTTCTACAAAGTAATGTAAATTACAAGAAAAATAATCAATGGAAAAAAACTGACTTAAAATAGAGCTTCGTAACTTTATTGCTAGTTATATTAGCTTGTGTGCCCCAGCTGTTAAAACTGTGTATTACCAAAATATTTCTTGAATTTAATACTTTAGTATAGTCTTAAAACTACCATCTCATACATAGGCTAAGGAAAATTTCTTCTTTTGTAAGCAAATGCTAAGTCTGTCATACCATCCTTCTTTATTTTTGACATACATTTTGGTATAAATAGTGACTTGATAACAAGAGTCCCATCTTGTAAATAGGCTGACCATAAGGCAAGATGGAAGAGCATATGGTACACAGGCAGGAAAGAGACGGTTAAACTCAGTATCTTACATCTGTGCAAAGCTGATCTGGCGTCTGACCTCGACTGGTGCCTAAGCTGGCGTTGTATTTGCCTTGCTCTGTAAGAGTGGAATTCGAGCACTCGTAAAACACATTTGTCTCTTACTTTAGCAGGCACATTAATGCTGAGTAGAGTATCCTCCATTGTATCAGTCTCCTCAGCCTGAGGTATTAAAATGTCTAAATGAGTTGAGTTAAAGTTTACTTTTTTCAAGCTAATAGCAACAACTTTGTTTTATTTTTAATGTGCAAAACCTCAGCTTTGCTGTATTTTTGTTCATGTTTCATATGGGTTTGGAGCACCTTTAAATCCTTACTGATGTCTTGTTTATTTTTGCAGCACAGGTTGCAAACCGTAGAGGTTTCCAGAAGCTTGAAAAGCTCTGTTAGCAAATCACGATGTTACAGAAACTGGTTGGAGAAACTTCATTAGAACACTTAATAACACGCCTGCTTTAGAAGAGCTGGACATCAGCCCTATGTTCACACATCAGATCAAAGCCAGTGCATCAACAGTGACGGCTTTTGTCCAGCGCGTTTCTTGCTTGCCTGGTCTTGTGACAATAGTAATGATGGGTTGGCTCCTTGACGCAGAGGACCTTAAAATGTTTGATATCATGAAGGAGCAGCATCCCTAGTCTAGGAGTTTAAAATAATCTTGGCAATGGGTCTTGCCACTTCCACCAATTTTTCAAGACTAGAAAAGTTTGAAAGCATTAGGATTTGGGTTTTTTTCTCTTCCTTCTTGTATTATGAATTATACACCTGCATTGCAAATAAACATATATTGTAAAATTTTTACCAGGATGAAACATGCCAGTCTCTTCTACAGCAGGGTTAAGTTAATGTAAAAGGATCAAGGAATAGGAGACAGGATTAACGTAACTCTGAAAACCTGACTTGCTTTGCAAATGTGGTTATACATCATACCCAAGTGCTACCTTCCAAAGAAAAATGTAAAATTTTGCTTAAAGCCTATTTAAAATAGATTATTTCTAGTCAGTTGTTTTGCTTGCAATGAAATCAATTACATGAATCACTTATGAAATAAAAATCATAAAACGCTTTATGGTAAGTACTGCACTAAAAATAGTATCGGACGCTAGATTTTACCAGTGTTAAAAACTGATAAAGGCCACTTTTTGTAACATAATGCCAGATACTAACACAGGACTAGCTGATTAAGGCAGATGGCAGTTGTGCATCTTCAGCAATGAACAGCTGCTGAACAACCGATTTAGAAGCTTTGCATCACTGCAAGCAATCTTAATTTACTTCAGCTAGATGATTAAGAAAAAGCCTTCAAAGTGGCTTAGGGAAGTTAAGATTATGTCTGTCTCTTTTTGCTCAATTATTTGCAGGAAAACTCATTTTCTGACACTCGGCCACAGTAGGAAAAGGAACTGAATGCAGCAAAGTTCAGACCTATGTTTGGCTAGTTTCCCTGAAAAGCAAACCAGTGGCATTAACTACATTACTGTCTAGTTTTGTGGCTGCAGCCTCTACTCTACAAGAGTTAAGATTGTAAAGTCTGAAATCTAAGTCCGTACTTACCGTTACCTTTCCACAGTCTGCTTTTTCTCATTTGCTTTCAGTAACGGTACTCAGAAAAAGGCCACACAGCAAAACTTTCTGGTGTATTTCAGCCATTCATCCAACTGACAGATGTCTACAGAAGCTAAAAATAAAAACCACCCCAAAACAAACCACACCCCTAAATTCAAAGTTTGAAAAGTAGAACTTTATTAACAAGCATTTGAAACAAAAACCGAGCCTTTCCGAATCCAGCTGTCATATTCAGGATTCTAATCAGACCCATAAGATACCTCTTTTAAAATGATAGTATACCGTTTTCCAGGCCATTGCCACCAGTGGCCACTGTAACATACATTGCTGCCATAGCTGTCTCCTAAAAGAATAACTGTAATCGCTAGTTCTGGTGTTGTCATTCAGATAAAAAGTCTGAGGAATACAAGAGGTGTTAAAATGAGAGATGAAATCTATCATGTGGGGTTAAAAGACTTAAATCTATCATGTGCTAAAAAGACTTAAAGTTGTTTCAGGGAAGTAAAAAATATTTTATTGCCACAGTGCTTTCTAAATACATTTGACTAGAGGTCTTTAAGAAATAGCTCATTTCAATGCACATATAATTACTAGTCTTAAGTTATTTGTTTACTTGTTATCAGGGACAGCTCAATGTTAAGAAAATGTTAATATTAACTGTCTTGATAAAATTCTCATCTTCACCATCAACCATCAGTGCATAAGTGATATACACCTCTCAGTGGGAAAGATTTGTACCTGGCTTTAAAAAAGAAGCAAAAATTAGTATACAGGAGCTTTTTGTTTTTAAACAAACAAACAAGAATTACTCAAATGCACAGAAATTATGTTGTCACAGAAAATCAGAAAAACAAATCCCCAGGAGAATATAGTTTTGTTCTATAAGGAACTGAACAATATACTGGAGAACACTAAACAAAGGATTTCAAATAAAAGCACAGGCACTGAAGCAATGAGAACAGAATTGCTCAATGACATCAAACTGAAATGTTGATCTTGTCCTGAAAACAAGTTTAGCTGCACGTGCTGCTATCCCATCTGTATAAAGAAGCAGTTGCTTCTGAAGATGTGTACATCGATGCAAAAAGCACTTAACAACCTTTTATTTTCAAAACAGCTCATAAACAAAGAAGGTAACTCTTAATAATTCAAGTAAGCTGTGTTGTTAATCCTGATGTAGAGAGATGCTGTAGTTAAACCTCTCATCAGAGCAGTAAAATACTTTCCTTCATTCTAGCCAAGAAAATACTATTCCGCAGCTGCTAAGCAAAGAAGGGATCAATACTGGCAGAAGTGGTCTTTGTAGAGACCCATAAGAGCGGATGGAAGTCCCGAAGCTTGCAGTTTTTGAACAGAACTCAAAACTTGTTGAGAGCTTGTAAAATGAACTGTAGTTTCAAACAAATTTGTCAAGCAACACTGTAACTTCATTTAGCACAAAATTACGATACTTACAATCCTTCAAAACAGTCATGGATATTCAGTTATTTTGCATGTGTTTCTCTCTCCAGTGCTGCTTCCATTCGACTTTGTTTTAAACCCTACAGGATACAATTTAGTACAATCTTGTTTTTACTAACATGGAAATAAAAGCCTTAGTTGCAGAACAAAAACATTTTTGAACAATTTTTGTTAGCCCTTTACAAATCAAGAACAGCTTTTAACTCTTTGGGGAAATCAGAATGGGCAGTTTAAAGAGGACAAAAGCCAAACTACATGTCTTCTTTATAATCAGGGGCTCTACAGAATAATTTCAAATCTGTATTTCTTGTTCAATTAGAAGTAAATTAAAGCAATCCACAATTATATATAACCTGAAGCAAGAAATTCCAAAACTAGTCTTTTGAAGATACCCTATGGCACCAATTCCCCCCTTCCAACTTCCCCAATGCAAAGTTTAATTCCTCCTGTAATCTTCTTTCTTCATAAGTGTACAAAGGAAAACAGAAATCAATACTCCATGTCACAGATTTTTCACAACTATGCTGACAGCTCCTGCTGGACCTTCACAATCACCTGAAACAATTACTGGTGAATAGTCTCTGCAAAAATGCCAAATCTGATCCTAAATGTGATACCACCACTCATACTCAAAATAAAACACATAGAAAAATACTGAATAATAAACATACTCAGATTTACTCCACCTGTCCACAAAGACAGAACTGGTTGTTTCAGAATGGCTATAAAACAGTGGCTATAAAAGTACCTAATGGGACCCCTCTAGTGGAAAAAAGAACTAAAACAACATTGACTATACATATATGCTGGCTCATGTGACTCCTACTCAAGGACAAGAATACTTACACAACACAAAATACCCTTAAACTTAGCTATCACAAATTAGAGTAAGAGATCTAAAAAGCAGCCCTCCCTTTCTAACTTCTTGCTGAAAACAGCAGCAGCAACGCAAAAGCAAAATTACAAAGACATTTCAAGACAAAAGTAGCACGTACCAGGTAATACCCAGTGTGATAACCACTCATGTACCAGGCTATTAACATGCTCCCCAATGCTTCATCATCCTCAGGAGAGTCTGGCCTCATAGGTGGTGGAGGAGGAATCAACTAAGAAAACACAAAGGAAACGTCTGTCTTTGAGTAGGGTATATCCCAGGTTAGCTAGTAACCAATTCTAAATGATCAAAATATAAAACTGAAAAATAGGAACATATCCCCAATGCATTCTCTGAAAAGGAGTCAAATGAGACAGTATTTTCTGAAAACATGTAATTTCCAAAGCCTGGGAGAAATAGGATTCCTGTAGCTTGAATGTACAAAAAAAAGTTTTATTAGGGGAAAATATTTATCTGCATCAGTGAAATGCTGTTAATCAAACATAAGGTGTAGTTTCTTCAAATAATTTTTCTCTTGACATTCTTACCAACAGCTTCACTATCACCAAAATGAACGCAGACCAGACCTTGTGCACTAGATTCTTGTAATATTTGTAACTGAATGCGTTATCAAATACCTGGAAAATACAGACTCCAACACAGAAATGTGTTCTAAAAACACAGACAGTGAGCGCATTCCGTCAGAAAACTTGAGATCACCAGTACTCATCTCTGACACTTTCTTCCTCATTCTCCTATCACTTACCGGTGGTCCGGCTAGGAAGGGTGGAGGCCAGCAAGATAAAAATGATGGAGGTGCCCTGAATTTTGATCCAGGCTACATTGAAAAAAAAATTGAATAGTGAAAATTAAAGAAATTTCAGGCATTAGGATTTTATTTTAAAGAATTATTTGAAGCTACTCACAAACATTAAACTAAAGACAACACATGCCAGCAACTTAATGAAACTGCAATAACACACAGTAGCTATTTCTGCGGATCATTCCGTGACTGGAAAAGTAAAACCTACATTACATGTGCCACTGAGATAAACAGTGCTGAAACAGGGTTCTAGTTAATACAAGCATTTTAAAAAGTTTTTTTCTAAATAGAAGTCAGTGGTTGCACTCTCACGTGAACAAACATATCTAATATTGCCCACAGGCAAACAGATAATTTCTCTGCTCCTGTGTGGCAGGGGGCATGTGCTAACTAAATTCCATTATGCTTGTGAATGTCTTTAAAATGAACTTAGATACAAATCTATTGATATGAATAAAAAAAGATATAAAGGAAACCTTATAAAGAAATCGTGCACAAACAGTAATATTTAGAAAACATAATGCTGCATTCAACCGCACTATTATTTAGGCTCCTACAACAACAGGAGAACTGAAGAGTCCTCATAATTCAGCAGAGGTGCTACAGCTGGGAGCTTCTATGACATCTGGACATTGCTTTTGCTGTCTTCAATGTCCTGTGCTATCATTAACAGCACTATCACAGTCCAGGGAACAACATCCCTCTTTTAAGTTACACAGCAATTGCAAAGCAAGTGTTAGCTAGGGAGAAGGCTTTCCTCACTAGACAGCAGCACTGCAGAAGGGCTACACTGTGGCCAGATTATTATAAAATGACATACCAACAGGTTCTAACATGCTTATCTGTATATCCATTCTCAAAATGCTGTTATTTGGTTTCTAGACAACGATAAATATCATCCTATTGTCTCAGAATTCAGACACCAGGCTTAAAAGTGGTATATGAATTATTTCAGATAAGGCTGAACTCACCCTTCCCAGGCCTGGGGCTGCTGGTGGTGTGGGAAAACGTAAGTTTTGAGGGGAGAATCTTGCTTTTGTGCAGTTGTTTTTGTTTTGAGGTGACTGGGAAGATTTTTCACTTTCATCTGTTGAATATGGAGTCTCATTTTCATTCTAGAAGACCAAGACATTTTTATGAGATGCACTAAACAGGAGTTTACAGCAAGCAATTTTGGTGTGAAAAAGCTTGGAAAACCCCATCCACATCCTTCCCTCTCTCTGACCCTCCCAGTCCTACTCAGGAAAGATTTTATAACCCCGTAATCTTATCTGCTTACCATTTTAGCTATGTTGTCTTTCACTCATGAATTTCTTGTTGTCCCCTCCCTTTCTTCCACGCTGGGTTCAAGAAGTAAGGGGATGGTTTAATTCCCTCCATCAGCTTGTGTCCGTTCACAGTGGAATCGGGTACCGATTCTCACTCTGAACACCGCAGTGGTACCAGAAATACTGGAAAAAGCTGATTCTCCCACTTTCTCTTTCCTTTTCAGAAGAATGAAAAAGTGTCCCTCACCCGCCCCAAATTCCCCATCCCACTTACTTACTGTTTCATCGCTGGCTGGAGGAAATAGATCAGACAGGTTCTGCTCCTCCTGATTTCCATATCCCGTGTAAGTAACAACACATGTGCCTTTCTTCTGATTGATGGAGGCAATAGTTGCTAGGTACACATTACCATCCTCAGACCAAACAGCGTTACAGCTGTCACCAACCTTCCACTGCAACAGAAGGAAGAGCAGCAAGTAAACACCTACACCAGTGATCAGAGAGAAAGATGCAGAAAGATGCTCTTTTCTAAAATACTTTTTGTCCCAACCATGAGAAAGATGACTCCCTCCCAGGAAGCTCTTCCTTTGTATTTAGTGAAATTGCTCAATGTAATCTATAAATAAGGTTTATAACACTATTACTCCCCCACCCCAGAATGTTATTCTCGAGGTGATAAAAAAGCTACTCTTTAGTACCACAGAGAAGTACAACACGCAAGCACCACTAGCATTTACAGGCGCGGTGACCTGTTTCAAAGGCACTGTGTTGCTCTTCTTTCTATTTCTGTTCTTTTTATTGTTTTTTCTCTTCATCCCCAGGCGCTGCTCCTGTTTGTCCGAAGGCTCTGAACACTCTCCATTCTTTAAAGCGTTCTGCGGGAAAAGAAAGGAGGAAGACAATAAAAGGCAACCCGGCGGCCTCAGCCCGGGGTCTAGCTGCGCCCGGGCCGCCCCCCTTACCTTGAAGGAGGCCACCGCCTTGTCGTACGCCTTGATGAGGGCCGTGTCGTCCCACACGTCCGAGTCGTCGCTCTGCGGAGGCCACAGACCGCTTTACCGCCAA
>NW_008825208.1:72303-79107 GCF_000699105.1 Pygoscelis adeliae
CAGGGCCCGCGGCGGCGGGGTTCGGCCTCGGGTCTTCCTTCGGGTCCCCGTGTGGGGACCGGCTCTCCCGTAGGGCTCGTCCCCTCCGTCGTGCTGGGTAGCGTATTTGACAGCACCGCACCCGAGAGGCCGCGCAGAGCGCTGCCCCGTGCCCAGCTTCCGTTTCGGCAGTCCGCCTCGGTCGGGACGCGCTGCCCTTTCCCGAAGGGGTTCGGCTGGACCGGGTGCAAGCGCCCTGGGCTCGCAGCCGTGACACCCACCGTGAAAAGCCTGGCGAACTTGAGAGCGGGCACCAGGACCGAGCCAACTAAGAGCAAGCAAAAAACACCCGCTTCATTTCCCACCAACTGCAGATTCTGCGTCGCCAAAACCAGCCACGTTTTCCTTCAGTCCCGCCGCAGGCTGCGCCAGGGACCCGTTAACGGTGAATGCGCTGGAACCATTTGAAGCCTTTGCCCGTGTAAGCTCCAAGTTCTCCCCTGCCGGAGAGTTAAACCGGTTTCCCCTCAGTCGGTACTCAACACGCTCAAGTGTGTCTGTAGAGCGAGCGCTGTGTTTTCTCATGCCAAGTTTTATTCTCGAGGCTAGTTTAAGCAGCAGTTTTAAATCATTTTAGTGATGCAGCAATTTCAACATCTGCAACTCATTAACTTCAAGCCTGCAGCTTCTCTGAAGCTAGTTATCGGTAGTAGATTCACAGTCACATACACCAATGAAGCCTGCAACTCGATAGGCATCTTCTTCTATAGGGCAAGACTTACCACGGCATATTATGCTGCTTATAGTATGCATTTCTTATAATATAAATTTTATTTATACTTACTACTTATATTGCATTTCTCCACAATTCTATCTATTCTTTGTGTTCTTGGTAACTTCTTATAAATCAACTGATTATCAAGCATAACCATTTCAGATTAGACAGTACTTCATGCAACATTTTATTGTAAAAATACTTTAAGATGAGATTTACAGTTCAGACCTCTGTAAGGTTAAGCGCATTTTACAAGTGTGTTCCATTCTGAATGAAGCCGTACTTCAAGAATTAAGACAAGAAAAGCTGGTCTACTGCAGATTCAGAAATTCATAGTTACTGAAACCATTAAGTGAAACCAACAAATACAGCAAAAGCTGGAGTAAAGCTATTGCTTGGTACTTTTATTCATACGCATGCAGAAGAGAGTGTAGTCAGTTTTGAAATAGCACTCCAGACAACGAAGCCTATGCTAACCAGAAAATAGTCTAAACTACTGCTAGTTGAACAACTCCGCAAGATAGACATTTAATCATTTAATGGCTGGACACTTTTATGAATGATCTTCTAGGCCCTTCGGCTTCACTGGTGCACTCTTATCTTCTCCATACAGGCAGCTCATTTTGCTCCTGCCTGCAGAGACTTCCTTTCATTAGCCGCTTTTTGTTTTTGCTGCATAATTTCAGAGTCTCTGTGAAGAAAAAAAAGTTGCATTTCAGATACTCGCTCGCTGCTTTTCTAAGTAGAGTCTCCTCCAGCTTGTTTTTGCCCTTCAGCAACCCCCATTTCAAGAAGGGAAAAAGATTAGTATAAAAACGTCTCAGTTAGCCATGAGCACACTGTTTCTATTATCCTTTTTTTTCCAGTACAGTACCCCATGAGGTAGACAAGTTACTTGATTAGTAGACCTTACATAAATTCTTTTAGTTTTAGAAGTAAAGGACACAATGGATCAAACATCTTCAAGAAAGTATTACACAATCTTTTCCTGTTCGTACCAGGCAAAAAGCTGCTCAAAAGAAGTAAAAGCTTTACAGGTCTTACCAAAAATAAATCTGTTTAACAGCAGACACAGTAAAACCTACATGCACGGTTTATGCTCTGGCATGTGAATGGAATGTGAATCAAGGCAAAGTACTTAAATGCTGTTTCAGCCAAGACACTGGATTCTTTCTGACCCATTTTCCCCTCCTATTTTGCCCAACCATTTCACTCAACTGTACTAGATTTTACCTCTGTTTTCTCTGAGAAGCAGACAAGCTATCCTCTTTCCTTTTCCCTTTGTGGATCTCCTGAGTCTTCTTCAGGTTCTTTTGGCGGGCAAGTTCACGCTGGTTCCCACCTGCAAGGTAATATACAGTTTATACAGGTACTACCACTTTTTTTTTCCCCCCACAGTTTGCCTGTGTAGAAGTCTATTACAAAGGTGGTAAGGTTTGGCTCAATCTGTAGAGTTGATACTGCAGTATCTGCTGTAGATGGCAGTATCGTCCATCACAGCCTCCCCCTTCAGTGCACAATGGGAGGCGTGAAAGCATGTGAGTTCTCACATTTACATTTCTACAGGTCATGTCCAAGAGATGACCAAAATCCATGGGAAACGCAATACAGTTTCCCATAAAAGACTGAAGGCCGACCATCCCATCAATAGCCCGGGCAAAATGAAGACAGTAACTCATCCAAAGAGGAGCCATCCTCTCTATCTCAAACAGATTCCAGCATCCAATATAGCTTACAAATTAATTTTAGACTGAAAGAACAGCATTAAAATGAGGTCAGATTGAGAGTTTATAAACTTCCTCAAGCTCTTCCCAAGGCTCTTTAGGAAATCAAAAGCAAATGGCTGTAAGTATTTGGAATCCAGAAACATCCACCTGCTTTCAGACTGTAGTACTGTCATGCAAAATCACTGATGGATTCCATCACATCCCATGGTCGAGCACCATGAACTTTTTAAGCCTTGCTTGTACTTAGTAATAGCAGTTAGGGCCCTTACATGTATTTGTAGAAAGGATACACTTCTGCAGATGCCACTTAGAAGATGACCAGTATAGTTAATACATATGGGAACTTTGGCTTTACTTTTTATTGGATAAAGTCCCCAAAACTACTTAACACAGGACTCATAACGTATTATTGAGCACTCATGCCCCAGAAGCTCAGCTAATGCTATCAAATGCTAAAGTTGCCTTACTCTGGGAACCATGAAAGCAGAGAAGAACACATAGTACACAAGCAGCTCTATGTAGGTTTAATTCGTTTTTGCCCCAAGGCAGCTGACATGTATGCAGTGTAAGGCTACAGCAGCTATGGAGCTTCAGCCCAAGATTTTGTTTACCTACCATATACCACAAAGCCCCCTGCAAAAGAAGTGGGGCTGACAAAGCTGAAGTTAACGCATAACCAAAACTCCAGTTCTTCATCAAGACACCGCGTTCAGAACGAAACAACTTACCACTTTCCCAAAACAGGTGTGTGCATACGTCCCTGCACAGGGTGGACAACCCTAATGCTGTTCACATGCGAGAGTATTTTCATGCCATCAAAGGAATTAGCAAACAAGCATTTGGCAAGGTTCCTTCCATGCACTATTACAGGCTTCTGTTCACAGCTTTCTTTCCCTTGCATGCTTTTTAGATTTCATTGTAAACCAACATCTGTTTTTTTCAACCTTCCTCATTTTATGAGTTTCCCTATGTAGGTGTTCCCTTAACTTGGCAGCAAGGGCACAGTTACAGTTGTTCTACCTACTTTCCTTGTGATGGACTGCTAGTCCATTCAATTAATTACACTCAAATACTATTAAAGAGGTGACCTCAAAAGACTTTTTTATTTGAAATCAAGCGCAGCACTTGAGCATGGCCTTAGCAAGTGCTTAGCCTCACTTTCAACAAAAGTGAGAAAAGTAACATTATATAGATATAAAGACACAAAAACACATCACTGTTGCCAGTATAGAGGACACCTTCAGGGAACAGCCAGCTTTCCCCAGGACTACCAATCCCCTGAACTGCTGACAAGTTAGCCATGCAATCTTTTTGATCAGACAACATTCCTGACCGCATGACATCAAAACCAGCACAACACAACTGCTGCTCAGAGCAAATGCAACTCTCCATTTAAATAGTCAGGGTCTTCCAGGCAACAGCCACAGCTATCACAATTGGAAGCTCTTCTGCATTAGCTGACAATCTTTCCTTAGTATGCACCTCCTTATGGCAGTTCTAGTCTGCTCGAACCTGCCAGAGCTGGTTCAGTTGCTTGGTATTTCTTCTTGCCCTGCTTCTTTTGGACTCAAGAGTGTTCCAGATATGCTAGGCATAATCACTTGTGCTGTTGAACAAACATGATCACATTTTTCTATACTCAAAAATGAAAGCTCCATCTCCCCATAATTTCTGTTGTGCCTCTTTTCAGTCTCTCTCCAGTCTTAAAACTACCTATGTCGTCATCTTTCAATCTCGAAGACAGAGATCTCTCCAATCTTCAGGTGCCTGTAGTTTCAGGTATATGGAAGCAGTTTAGGACTAGGTCAATTTTAAACAGCAACCTGTTGATACGATCCACAGCTTTGTAGTCACCCCGTTTCTGAGCTGATAAAGGTACCTGCCATGTCAACAAGTAGAAAAGAGCAACCCTGCAGAAGCAGGGGTTCTGTGCACTCTTCACACCAGCATGTGTACTGTCTGGCAAGAGGTGCCAGAAGCCCAAACAAAAACAGCGTGTTATGACTGCTGCTTCCTGAGGGCTGCTCCTGCCTTGGAAGATATACCTCATCTGTGACAGGACATCAAGTACCACATTTTGAAAAAGCTAAGAGAACTCCTGCTCCATCTTCCTCACTAGCATTCAGTGAGATCCTGTCCCCAAAGTCCATGCAGAAGAAGGGCCACTATTTGTTCACAAACTGAAGTAAACCAGCTGTCTGTCTCTGGCAGTACTGGTGTTGATTAGAACTTGATGACTCATGAGCAGATGATACATTCCAGGCTATAAATGGTTCTTGAGTTTTGTGGTGCTCAGGAGGCATGAATATCACATGAACAAGTTAGCAGCAATGAAACAGCTCTTCTGCGGTGCTTAAAGAAATGACATAGCTTCTTTTATCATGAAGAAAAAGACGCAGGAAGTCAAAACACACTGCTATAGTCAGAATTCATATAGCAGTTATCCTCCACCCTTAACCTTAAGCACCTCCTTCCTTTCCAAGCAAACACTGTGCGGGTGTCTGCAGAGTTACTCCATACACATAGTAAGATTGTAAACTTAAAGAACCAAACTGAATGGCGTCACTGAAAAGCTTGGCTGCCACTTCTGCACAGCAAAGCAGAGCAGATAGAAAAGTAGAGCAATACAGTGTGCACACAAGGCATACAGAGCCAAACAACTATTTGAAAAGAAACTTACTTGTACCATCCCTGCTTCCAAGTAAACATTGCCAAGGACTGTTTGGCCCCAGTACTTCACCTGGGATGCTGCATGAGTATCCCTAGCTCCAAGGGAGACGGTGCTGTTTTCTACATCCTGTAACATCAACCTAAATCTTCCATGAAGTGTGGTCCAGTCCTGACAGAAGACAATTCAGCTTCCTGTAACGTGAAATTCAAGCATGAACTGCCACATAAAGGCCAATACACCCTCCCTGCTTATACCTATGCTTGAGCACCCCCATCCCTGCCTGCCTCTTCAAGACATATGCCTTAGTGCAAGCTGTCCCTGCTCTTCCAACTCCAAGATCCAGCTATTCTTGAAGAGAAAGATAAGTAAAAGACCTCTGAATAGCACCGGAACGAATAGTAATCATCTCTACTGTAAGGAGGTCAAAGAGAGTGGCAGTAAGGATTGGCTACCAAGGTCATCATCCCTGGAGTTCTTTCTCAGCAGCAAAGGATCTAATCACATGTCAGAACTTAAAGCAGAAGAAAAGTGCCTGCCGCCATGTCCCAAAAATAGAATGCAAAAGTAAGAAGAGCAGTTTTGATGCAAGCAGGAGGCAATAATGGAAAACAAGCAACAAAACCCCCATCCAATTCATGCAGTCATCACCATCTTCACAGATTTATTCAGTTTTCAGGTACCCTGAGCTTGGCAGTGCAACAAGTACCATGAATTTATGAGCTTGAAGGCACAGCAAGTAGTTGTTAATAAGCAATCCATTCTTATTCTATTTTACTATACATCCATTTGAAATCACAGGGTCTAGCCCAGCTCTGATTGATAACAAAGCGCTGAACTCACACATACTAACGCTAAGACTAGACTGTATGGTAGCACACCACAGCTTCTACACTTCTAGTATTTCAAATACTGTATTAAACTACATCATCCTAAAATGAAATGTTACGATTCTGCTATGTTCAGGTGTGGGATGCTGTACCTCTTTTTAACCTTAAGCTATGTTTATTTCAGCATCATGCAGAGCAGGGGGCGTGTGGCAAATCAACAAAAGCCATAAACCTGCCTCTTCCTCACATTCAAGGTCTGATCTGTGCACAAACCGTTTACTATCCGCGTCTCCATCTGTGCTTCCGGCAGTACAGTGGCTTCGAAGGTACATAAGCGCGAACGTAAAAGCACCTCCTCCGTTAAACACAGGCAGTTTCTCTATCGCCCAGCGTAACACGCAGAAGCCAAAACAGCAGCCCCGCCAGGTAGGTGAGCCGGAGTATTCTAGGTTTGGTTCACAGTTCTCCGCCATTTTAGAGTAGATATACCAACGTTACTTTTGAATGAGGTGATGATTAGCAAGTCCTGGTGCCCTTTCAACGACAGCCTTAACAACCGCCATTTAAGCAACGTAGTATTGATTATTCGGCAGCGATATACAAGCCCTTATTTCCAGGGCGGACGGCAGCCAGGACTGCAACCCAGCGTTACTGCTGTTCTCGCAGATGACCATCTTTCTTCCTCCGCCCCGCCACCCAACGCAGCTACGCCAGGGGACGGGGGTGAAGATGCTTTTCCTTCAAGCCCAGGAGGGCGGCAGGACGGGGGAAGCCTCAGCCCCGGCGGCCCGCGCGCTCACCGCAGGATTCCGCCACCGGGACGCC